>NW_028317929.1:11167500-11533333 GCF_062004578.1 Staurois parvus | reverse complement strand
GTACGGCCTCTCCCATGACTGAGAGAAGTTAAAATACTGATGTAACTGATTTCCCCAGCAGGTGCTCTTTTTATTATTCTCCTCTATGACTGAGTAAGTAAATAATTACTAAGTCTTAGAAGGGAAGACAAAAGGCAGGGCATTGTGGGGGTGAGGATTGTTCAAGGGTTTCCTTAAAATGTCAGACATCAAAAGTGGAAAGTTTATATTGATTATACATTTCCCCCATTAAGTAGTTTAGCCCTATAGTATACCATGTATGTGAATATATAGCAATGCAGCTGTATAAAGAAGTGAAGAGAAATGGCACGTTTATAAAACAGCTCCAGTGTTCTTAAAGCTCAACCTAAAAACATTTCCTTGCAGTAGGCCTGTGCATGCAGTACAAGGGTTAAAAGCTTGTATAGTCTAGACCAGTGATGGCGAACCTTTTTGAGCCCGAGTGCCCAAAACTGCAACACAAAACCAACTTTTTTATTTCAAAGTGCCAACACTGCAATTAACCACTTGCCTACCGGGCACTTCTACCCCCTTCCTGCCCAGACCAATTTTCAGCTTTCAGTGCTGTTGCACTTGACAATGACAATTGTGCGGTCATGCAACACTCATTTTTTCACACAAATAGAGCTTTTTTTGGTGGTATTTAATCACTACTGGGTGTTTTATTTTTTGCACTATAAATGAAAAAAGAGCAAAAAATTAAAAACATAAAAGGTTTTCTTTGCTTCTATTATAAAATTTTGCAAACAGGTAATATTTCTTCTCTGATGTGCGCTGGTGAGGCTGCACTAATAGGCAGCACTGATGGGCATTGATGAGGCGGCACAGATAGGTAGCACTGATGAGCCGGCACTGGTGGGCATTGATGAGGAGGCACTGATGATGCACTGATATTCAGCAATGATGGGCACTGATAAGCGGCACTGACTGATAGCACCAACTGGAGGCACTGACAGACGGCACTGATCGGCGGCACTGCTGGGCATCATTGATGGGTGGCACTGATGGGCAGCACTGATGGGCGACACTGCTGGGCACTGATAGGTGGCACTGCTGGGCAGCACTGACAGGTGGTACTGCTGGGCAGCACTGACAGGCGACACTGCTGGGCACTGATGGGTGACACTTCTGGGCACTGATGGATGACACTGCAAGCAGTTAATCTCACCTCTGGCAGTGTTGGTGTGGCTTCCAACCCAGCAGCTCATTCCCATCCATGCTGAACACATCGCCCCTGGCCCCGGAGCAGTGTGGGAGCCTCTTCCTCTCTTCCACGCCCATCCCCGGCTACATCACCCCGTTTCCTTTCATCCACACCCACCCTGGCCCCAGAGACATGTGGGAGATGTAGTTTGATGGGGGTCCAGTGTGGACAAGATCTGGATGGCCGGTCAGTGTGCATGGTCCGTGTGCGCTCATCTTCCTCTTCTTCCTGGCGTGCTCACTGAGATGGCTCTGCGTGCCAGCTCTGGCACACGTGCCATAGGTTCGCCATCACTGGTCTAGACTGTTGTGCAGGGTTTCTCAACCAAGGTTTCATGGGACCCTGGGGTTCCTCCAGGGTTGCCAGGGGTTCCTTGTGCAATGAGCAATTACTGCCACTCAGATAAGTTTCCACTGACACCATTGATCTTTTTAGCTATCTATATGGGGGTAAGTCTTCCCAATGTCCACAAGTGTAAGGAGCATTCTTCCCACTGACTACCACACTAATGTATCATGAATTATAGATATAGTAAATTTTAACAGGGGTTCCCTGAAACTGGAAAATTATTTTAAGGGTTCCTTTGGGTTGAAAAGGTTGAAAAAGACTGCTCTAGGGGGACAGTAAAGCACTTATAAGATCCTCCGCTCCCCTGGCAGATGGCGCTCCCTCATACTCAGGTGTCCTTCCCTTGGCATCCTAATGTACAATGCAGGGATATGGATCCTGATTCGGTCTTGATTATATCAGAGGATCTTAGACCATCGGAGAGCAGGAGAGAAGAGGCTGCAGAGACCAGTATAACAATGCAGTGTAGCCTGCATGAGCAGAGGATTGGGTAAGTAAACCTGCTTTTCCAAATCCAGATAGATATGAGCAGTTAACCCTTGTAGTGTAAGTGGGGATTTTTAGGTTTCCTGGAGTTTAGTTTTAAAGCAGAACTCCAGCTTTATATAAAAAAATACACAGCTCATCGCCTGATATTACTGTGTTTTTTTTTGGCAGGTGGACTGGGGTATCTCACCATAGACTTGCAACGATCTTACCGAAAGGGCATCTATCACCAGTTGTAGTGATTAATTTTGTGGATTCCCTTTTTCAAAAGTTTCTACATTCTATCTGCAAGAACCCATCCTGACCTTTCATCATATACCTCATTGTGAGAGAACACATTGGACACTTATTTTAAATCTGAAGAATAGGAGAAGGGAGGAGGCCTTCATTTTGTCACATAGGCTTTGCATAGTAAGTGCCACCCATGAGAAGAACTACAAGATATTTACTCATCGGTATAGCTATCCAGAGGTCATCCATTGTTGCTACCCATCTATCCCTGATGTATGAAGGCATGGCCCACATATGGTCACAATGCCCTACTATAAAACAACTCTGGGCTTTTGTGTTCTCTATATATCATAGAGTAACTGGACTGTACATACCAAACATACCTAAAATCACCCTATTATCTATGATCCCAAGCTCCAATAAATCTGCTAAAAAAGATATTCTCCACCATATTTTGACAGCAGCCAGAATTGTTATACCAAAACATTGGATATCTGCCCAGATACCCTCCATAGTTGAATGGGTAGTGGAAATGGATGCTATTATCGATATGGAACATCTTTTGGCGGTAGAGTACAATTGGCTCTACCAACATACCTCTACTTGGGCCTCCTAGATGGTTTTCAGTCACTCACAAGAATTTGGAACTTTGATTTACTCTTAGTTTCTTTATTACATCTTATTAATGTGGAGGGAATGAGAAGAGCGGTCCCCTCCCTTCCCCTGCCCTCTTTTTCTTTTCCTTTGCTTTTTCTCTATCCCTATTTTGGTTGTATTTGATCAAATATCTGTGTATATTGTTGGGTCACTTATTATTAAGCATTTGTTCAACCTAATTTTGTTTTAACTTAATTTTATAGTTTTTATTGTATTATCAAAGATACTACATACCCCAAAGTGTCAAGAATTCAACTACTGATATTGGTGACCGGTTTGTTGTGACAATATTTCTGGGATGTCAACCTTTTCTTCCTATTAGTTTATTTCGTAACGTTGTCTTGATGCATATACAGTATGGAATCCTTTTCTGTAAACTCTTTGAAAAAAACTTAAATAAAATTAGATTGAACTAAAAATACACAACTCAGCACTGTAAAAAAAAAAAGTTTCAAGCAATACCTACATTTATTCTTCCACTGTCCGCCACAGAAAGTTTTCTCCACCGGTAGCTTTCACCAGTCTTTTACACTGAATTGCAGAAAAATTATTAAACTCTCCCATGAACCTGCCATCAGGGAAGTCATCAACATACCACCATAGGCTCGGGGCACTAGTACCAACAACTGCACAGTGACAGTGCCACACTTTTCTCATACCATAATTAAAAACACTCAAATGTGACTTAAAATAATTTCCCCAATATAACTGGATAAATGAAAAATACTACAAACAATATGCCACAATCTATTGAAATACTTCAGTCAATCACTATTCATAATCCTTCCAAATGAAAATCTTTTCTATCAATATTCCTTATCTTCTTTTTTCATATATAGTGCAACAATAACACCAGCTGTGCCCTCAGCTGGAATTTTTGACCTCACATCTAAATTTGGTCAAAATTAGCTTGCGTCCGCTAGGTGGACATATAGTGATGGTGTAACATCTATCGAGATCCTCCTTCCATGTTGGTTCAGCTCCTGGAAGTGAAAGTTCTAGCATTTCTGTGTAGCGCTACCCCTGCAGGAGTCACTTGTATTTTTGCCCAGGTCTCCCCTTGCTTCGCCCTGCAGACAGGCACAATGTATTTTCACAGCCAGGTACACACACACTTCCACTAGTTGTCTTCAATGACCAGTCTAGGGGATGTTGTTTTTTGGAGTTTTATTGTAGAACTGGGGACAGGGTTTGGGAAGGTAGTAGGATAGTCCAAAATCAGAACTATTCACAACTGAGGACATCTAGCTGATCTATTAATTGAGTACTGTTAAAGTTCTGGCTGAAAGCAGATAGCAGACTTCTCTTTAGATTGTAGAAACTTGTAGTTTAGTGGTGAGCAAAGTTCCTTTAACAGTAGTAGTAGCAGGGCAAAGTTCCTCAGGTACAGGCCAGTTATGACAGACTGCAACAGCCCAAAGGATGGACAAGCTCTTTAGAACACCTGTTCCCTTTTTTTTCCCTCAGACTTACGTTGACTATCAAGCATGGGAAGGGTAGCAATTACACAAAGTCCTCAAGATCTCTCAGTGTCTGTACTCACAAGTTCAGGGACAGAATGGCAGCCTCCTTCCAATCTTCCAAGCGACTCTCTCCAGTGATACCGGACACATTTTTGGCATACAGCTCCCCTCAGTCAGCTTACTGTAGAATCAGGGTGACTCTTTCTAGCTTCAGGCTCTCTGGTCTCCCACCTGAGGTCTCATGGCAGCAAGTGCCAGGCAAGGCAAGCCTGCCTCCAGCCTGGCTTTGTCCAATCCTATCCAGGGAAAGATGCTGAACCCATGTGCTCACGGAACATAAATACCACTTCCAGCATGCAATGGGGCCACTCTCCCCTTGCAATTGGCCAGGGCTGTATCCATATTCATGCAGTTCATTTGACTAGCCACTATTTATGTTCTGGAATGCTGTACTAGCTTCCAGAAGGCAGGTGGAAATCAAGACAAATGTATACAGCATCAGAGCTTCATGAGCAGACCTGACATCAATTGCAGCACTCTGTTAAGCTGAATACCAAACTGAATTTACCTAACAGTCTTTCTGTTCAGCAGAGAAACACAGCTATACTTATCTTAGAACCTAACTAGGAGGGTGCTACACCTCTATTATTGTTAATTCTTTACATATTTTGAAAAACCTCCATAATGCTAAATTTAAAAAAAAAATTATGGCAATAATACAGGAATGATTAGTACTCAGAATGTATGTGTGTGTGTTTCATGCCTACACAAGTGTATCTACTATGTACCTCTGCATAACAGACAAGCCTAATTTCATTGTCAATACTATAAAGAATTTCGTCATAGTTAGATAATGAGTGGGATAATTTGTCTTCAGTTAATCTTTTCATCTAAACAAACATGCATCTTCCTGGAAGGCTTATGCTGTCAGGAAATGAATTACTGCTGTCAATTTTGCTGTTACGGTGTATCCACCTTATTTTAAAAACTTTTTTTCAATATAAATTTCTGATTTTGTTTAAAAGGACATGTATTGCACTTTGAATATACCTGTAAAATGTAACAGAAGTCTGAAGAAGGATGATTAGGACTAGATGCTCTATCATTACACACTTTCAAACATTTGATTTTTATAGAAAGCTCCTTAGGTGACTTTTAGATACAAATGGTAAAAGTAAAAAAAAAAAAAAAAAAGTTTGAAGTCACTAAATAAATCTGTAAAACCACAATCAATTAAAATAACATTCCATGAAAAATGTTAAATTAATGTGAGGGCTTTACTCTTTCATCCAGGAATTGCTGTAGTCCACCACTTTACTTAATTTCTGTCTGCAATCTGGGTATCTAAATATGTATATAGTTTTTGAGGTACTTAAAATGGAACTAGAAATACACTATAATGCCAAAAGTATTGGGACACTCCTCCAAATCATTTAATCCAGGTGTTCCAATCACTTCCATGGCCACAGATGTATAAAATCAAGCACCTAGGTATGCAGACTACTTTTACAAACATTTCTGAAAAAATGGGTCAGCTCAGTGAATTCAAGCGTGGTACCGTGATAGGTTACAACCTATGCAATAAGCTCGATCCGTGAAATTTCATTGCTACTAAATATTCCACGGTCAACTGTTAGTGGTATTGTAACAAAGTGGAAGCAACTGTGAACAACAGCAATTCAGCCACGAAGTGGTAGGCTACGTAAAATGACAGACTGGGGTCGGCGCATGCTGAAGCACACAGTGTGCAGAAGTCACCAACTGTCTGCAGAGTTACCATATATACTCGAGTATAAGCCGACCCGAATATAAGCCGAGGCACCTAATTTTACCACAAAAAACTGGGAAAAACTATTGATTCGAGTATAAGCCGGTGGTGTCACTGGGGGGAGGAATAGTGCCCCATCGTTGGTGTCAGTGGGGGGAGGAATAGTGCCCCATCGTTGGTGTCAGTGGGGGGAGGAATAGTGCCCCATCGTTGGTGTCAGTGGGGGGAGGAATAGTGCCCCATCGTTGGTGTCAGTGGGGGGAGGAATAGTGCCCCATCGTTGGTGTCAGTAGGGGGGAGGAATAGTGCCCCATCTTACCTTGCTGACCCCTGCTCCAGCCTGGGCTCGCTCGCTCCCTCCCTCTCCCATGGTACACACTTACCGGTCAGATGTCTTCCTTCTCCGGCCGCTCTCCTCCTCTTCACTCGCTCGATCTTCGCGGTGCCGCTCGGCTCCTCCTCTCCAAGCTCCACCTCCTCGCCGGTGATTGGGCGCCTGTGTGCCTCTCCTGAGCTACAGAGCCGGCGGCCAATCACCGGCGAGGATTGATCCCGGGGGTGTGTCCAGATGACAGGGACGGCATGTCATCCCGCCCACACCTGGAGACGGATAGAGGAGCGGTGTCTCGGTTCCTAAGGCAATCGGAAATATGTGTTTTCCAATGGTCTTAGGCGACCCCTGTGAAAGTGTCGTTCGACCCCCAAAGGGGTCGCGACCCACAGGTTGAGAACTGCTGCTTTAGAAGCAGCACCCCCTGCTAGACATCTGCAGACGTTGACTCGAGTATAAGCCGAGGGGGCCGTTTTTCAGCACAAAAAATGTGCTGAAAAACTCGGCTTATACTCGAGTATATACGGTAATAACTAAAGACCTCTAAACTTTGTGTGGCCTTCAGATTAGCACAACAACAGTGTGTAGAGAGCTTCAATGGGCTTCCATGGCCAAGCAGCTTCATCCAAGCCTTACATCACCAAGTGAAATGCAAAGCGTCGGATGCAGTGGTGTAAAGCACAGTGGAGATGTGCTTTCTGGAGTGAAAAATCATGCTTCTCTGGATGACAATCCAATGGACCTGTCTGGGGTTTGGCGGTGCTAGGAGAACGGTACTTGCCTGTGTAAAGATTGATGGAGGGGGGATTATGGTGTGGGGTTGATTTCAGGGGTTGAGTTTGGTCCCTTAGTTCCAGTGAAGGGAACCCTTAAGGTGTCAGCATATCAAGACATTTTGGACAATTTCATGCTCCCAACTTTGTGGGAACAGTTTGGGGATGGCACCTTCCTATTTCAACATCAACGCACCTTGAGTCCTGACCTCAACCCGATAGAACACCTTTGGGATGAATTAGAGTGAAGACTGCGAGCCAGGCCTTCTCGTCCGACATCAGTACCTGACCTCACAAATGCGCTTCTGGAAAAATGCTCAAACATTCCCATAGACAGAAGAGTTGAAGCTATTATAGCTGCAAAGGGCGGGCCAACTCAATATTGAATCCTACGGACTAAGATTTGGATGTCATTAAAGTTCATGTGCTTGAAAAGGCAGTAGTCCCAATAATTTTTGGCAATATGGTGTGTGTAATTTTTTCAGCCAACCAGTAAAGGCCAACCTTTGCTTACTGTGTTTAAATCAGCTACTCGGTTGCATCAAAACAAAAGGTGTTGAATGTCTTAGAGTTTGTTTTCTTTAAAAAAAAAAAGCCACAGCCTGAATGGAAAAGTCTGTGCCATGCCAGAAGAGGTCTGTCATACCCCCTTCTGAGTCAGGCCAGCAACTCTGCAATCGGCAAAGCTCATGCTCCATGCTGATTAGAGAGCTCTGGCTCTCGCTCTGACTCCATCTGGGGCATGTTAGACCTCTGCAAAGAAAACACTGCTTCCCCACAGAGAGCAAGTGTCCCACTTTGCAGCATGCTAGCAGGCACAGGCTTTTATACCAAGGATGTGACTAATTTTAAAGGAAAAAGTATAAGACTTTACACACGCAATGTTTTGATGCTTCTGCAAAGTATTTAGATGATTTAAACTGAAAGAGGGCTTTAAATTGAGGACCTCTGATAAGATTGCTTTTTTCCTGGCACTCAGGAGACACACATTGTTTAGGGCCTGTGTACATGGACAGTTATGTGATTTATAGCTGCTTTTTTACATAAAGTCAAAGGTAATTCAAAACCATGGATGGAAGTGACCAAAAGGTCAGAAGGAAGCCTACTGCAGATCAGAAGCACCTGAGAAGAAATTCAAACTGATCTTAAATGGAAGCTAAATGCACCTAAAAGCTTACAGTACTTCTTTGGCACATTCAGGGGCTTAACTACAGGGGTCGCATTTGTGACCCAGCTCCATGCTCCAGGGAGCCTGTGTGGCTTCCCTGTACACCTGTATAGGAGGTGCGACATATATAGGAACTAATATCCTCCATTTGCAGACATTCTGACAGAGCTACTGATCGGCACAGATATCGGTGTCCATTCAGAAAAGGAAAGGGCTGGTAAATCACATATTTACTGGCCCCTTCCCCACTACCCAGCATGACATATTCCCTCTGCAGCAGCCAGCGGGAGAGGGGAGGAGAGAAGTGGGCAGAGCTGGGTTGAGGGGGGCGAGTAGAGTACACACGGGCCTGGTGCAGCAGGAACGTGCATAGGAGGGGTGAGGGGGCAGAATAAATAGGCACCGATACCCTTCATTTTCCTCCTGCAACCACTGAAAACCTGCTTCTCCTCCTCTCCCTCCCACAGGCATTTACTAGCTGCAGGAGGAAAATGGAGAGGATGGGTTCCTCTATATGCTGTCCCTGCACCCCTCCTATTGAAGCATATGCAGCTGTCTAGTATGTAATATTTTGGAGAATTTAACTCCATGGTAGAAGCAATTTTAGTGAGTCCATGACACTTTGAACTGTGGTTCAGGGCTTGCCAGTCCTTCTTTTATTAAACAGAATAAAATTTCAACAGAAAAGTGTTGCCCATGCAGCGGTTTTTCAACATCAAAAACAGGTAATGAAAATATACCAAGCTACCTGGCTCTCTCTTCAGCAGCACCCCTTAAACCTTGGCCCTAGGTTGGTCCCTCAGCCGCTCACACAGTAACTCACCATTTCTGCGTATCTCTTACCTCTCCTTGCTCTCTCAGCCATTTTGGTCTCAGCATCCTGCTGCATGGGCCCACTCAAGGCCTTTCAGTAGGGGTTCACCTGACACCCTGGGCTCTCTCATCCCTTTTAGACTTCCAAATTCCCTCTATCCTCTGGACTCACCTTGTCATCTTGGTTCTCTCGGTTTCCCAGACTCAGCTGTTTTGAATCTCTCAGTCCATTGGACAAGGAATCTCTCCTCTTCAGCATAAAGAACTGTCTCATGTGTGAAGTACACCTATCTCCTCATGGGAGCCTTGCACTATGGCCAGATCCTTCATTATAAGGACTGTGAACACCTGCACTCACAGCCTGCTGGTCTTCTGCAGGACCTAGACTCTGAGTTGAAGATTTCTTCCCTCTACAAACTCTTCAAAATCTCCAAACTCCAGAACCCAATCTGGAAATGCCAAAACCTGGAAAATTTTTATTAATCTCCCTTTCTCCGTTCAGAATAAATATTTCAGAGTCCTGCATTCTGCATATGTGCAAAACCTGTGTCATATCTAATTCCATCCAAGTACTTGCGCAGTACTGTGCAACAAGGCTTGGGAAACCCAAAGGTGAAAATTCATAAAAGTTATTGAAGACAGGTACAGAAATCTGTCGGTGTCAGGCTAGAAATCTCCTGGCCAACAGCAGAATCAAGCCAGGTACAGAGCCCAGTGCAGGAACCTGACACATTCATGACAGCTTCCCAGCACATACCTGACCCATTTTGAGTACTGGTGTACCTCTGTACTAGCTCAGAGCTAGTCTTAATTACTGCAGATTTCTTAATCCGCAAACTGGCTGAAATTCTTTAAGAATCTGTTGCTGTCAAAGTGGCAGGTTTTTAAACTAGCAGTAGTTAGAACTGCCTGAATGTATAGCTTGTGCCAGTATTGTTGCTGAAACTGGTACAAATGCGTGCGTGAATAAGGCACAGGTAGTTCTAAAATAAACTACTGCCAGGAAAGTGCCATTAAAGTTGTACTGAATTCCCCAGAAAGTATGAAAGGGTGACGAAGGGCATTTGGTGAAATATTTAACCTAATTTTAGTTCCATTTAATGGTAAAAAACACCCACTGTCAGTTACTTGCAATGTTGAAAAAGAGCAAACATTATGAGAAATGGTGGCAATACTAGGGGATTTTTCATTGTTCACATATCACTTTTTATGCAAACATTTCTCACTAAACATTTTATTCTTAAGGTCCTGAAAAGGATAAGTATGGGGCTGTACAATCTTGGACTCAGATACACAGATATTTGCAGAATCATTTGACGTCCGTTTGAAAGTTGCAGAGGTGACTTGAGCTAGCTGAAATTATGATCAGTGATTTGTAATAAGAGTATTGCATGCTGATTCACAATAGATGGGGTCCTTTACTGGGATTTCAACAAGTTTTGGTGACCTGTGTCAGCCAACAATATTCAGTATGAATATATGTAACTTAATTCAAACATATCTATGCTACAATTCCACATCCTTGAACAACCTCCAGCACATCAGAGTACTCACTGACTTACCTTGACCTCATAAACATGCAGTGCATAAAGAGCTTTATACAAACTCTTTTGTCCATTTTCCATCATCTCCTCTATTATATTATTCCATAATCCATCTGTATTTCACAGCATATAAAGGCTATGTTCTCCTCCACAACAGTGTTGGAGGGAGGGAATCACATGAAATCACTCACCATGTTAAACATTTATTTAAAACCAATAGAATACATAAATTATACATGCAAGCAGCTGCATTACTGTGATCTGACTGATATGTTTCTTAGTAGACTTCTTTAGTCTATTGATATGAAACAAGTAGTATAGGTCACATTTCATGAGTGAGAAATGCAAGAGAAATTACATACAATTCCTAACTATCAACACTACTACACAGAAGAACACATTAATAGACCATACAAATGTGTGGTAATGGGTGCTTCCATTCATCAGTAGTGAAGACGGAACCAAGCTTTGTAACCAATAGTTACAGAAACCTTTTCCATAGAAAAAGTAAGATAGTTTTCATTGTATGTTGGCCATTGACACTTGTTGGCTGAGTCAAGAAGATTAGGAAAAGTCTTACCTGCTCATTCTAGGCTGGGCAGGTCTTTAACCAACCATGGAACCAACTAGGACATCTTTAAGAGATTCAGATTGTGTAATTCAATTTTCATTGTTAGACTGACGAATGTGGTAACATAAAATAAATTAGTTTTGATAAAAGGTGTATAAAATAGAACTTTCACCTGAAAATCTCTGTGGTTTTTGTCCCACCACATTACAAGGAAATTAACAGTTTGTTGAGTAGTTTGTTGAGATGTCAAGCTTATGATTTAATATACATTTATGACTGAAATTTGAAGACTATTATTTAACATACACATAAGACTAAACGTTTCGGCTTTTAAAAATGATATATTTACTTATATTTTACTATGCTTGTTTATCATAAATAAAAATTTTGATAGCATAGTATAATAGTATATATGAACTAGAGCTGTAAATAACACTTTTTTCAGAAACACATTTTTCATGTACATTTAACCAGAATGCATCACTTTATTTCATAATCACATTTATACAAAATGCTGCATACATTCTGTAAAACTATGTTTTTCAGTGGCATCCATCAAAATGAAGAGCATTATTAATTTAGAATTATACACAAAACTGGAGGCATGATTTACCGAATCTAGAAATGGAAAAGAACAGGTTTTACAGGTAATAAACACCAAACACAAGGGTAACCTTTAAAAATAAAACCGTTTCTGAAAAGCATCTAGTGCATACTTAAAATAAATAATAAAAAAAAAAGACTTGATCAAACATATATATAAAAGCAGAAATTACCAGCAATTGAAAGGTGGAATGTTTTAAATGACTCCAGCCAAAAATGTTTTTTCCCCCCATTTTAGATAGAACACAAGTTTCAGCAAAATTATCAACCTTGAGAGGAGTCTCCTTATAGAAAAGACGGAGGTAATAAAGCAGATTTTAAGTACCCTAAAATTGACTGTTGCAGTGTACTGCTGGTATAGCAAAAGGGTGGAAATTAATAAACTTGCAAGGGCAGTTTTATGGTGCAGTTTATAGAAGACCAACCTTATATGATGCCCTGTTGAATCCATTTGTCTCAAACAATGCAGAGTGTATTGCTAATGTTCATCTAAAGGAAAATCTAATGAATATGAAAGTGCAATTAAAGTTTTTTTTTTAAATAGAATACTTAAAGCAGGACTTACATATGCTTGTTATTCCTTTAAAAAAAATTATAATCTGTTCTTGCTCATGTAACAGTGCCCCAGGGTCAATGACCAGATTCAGGTATGTGAGTGCCCCTTATGAATGTTGGAACCTATGGAGTCACATTGGAGTCTCCAATTCATGCGTGCTCCCATTTAGAATTACATACGCACATGCAGGCATAGTAAGGACACAGAACCAAAGCCATGCATCTCCTACTCTTCCACAGTGGTGGCTGACAGCAGTTCTCACATCAAGCATGGCTTTGGCTCAGTGTCCCTCTCTCTCTGCTTGTGTGTGTGGTGCTGGTAGCAGCTGCACGTAGGACTGTAGGTGTAAACAGGAATGCGCAACAATGTAAAATACATGCACTAGGAAGATACACCTGTAGTGAATGCTTGGTGAATGTCACATTTACTTCTTTAGAAACTCCTTAGTAGTAAGAAAGCAAACTTTCCAATGCTGAGTGCCACCCTCCACAATTTAGATTAGAAGGGAATATTGTCATCAATGGATAAAGAATAAAAATGTGAATGTAGAAAATTTGATTTCATGTGAACATATTACATGTTTCTTTTTCATGGGTAATAATTTTAATGGTTTAAGGGCTAAGGTCACCTTTGGGAACATGTTACATGTTCCACCTGTTTTTAGGGTGGAATATGTAACATGTTCCAGCTCCTGCAGATCTCCCCTGATCCCCCACCATACACAGCCACATCATTCATTCACAGTTCTGTGAATGAATGAACTACAAGTACCCATAACTTTTCTGGCTGACGGCTGGTAGTTTTTAATGGATTGCAAGGGTGCTGGTGAGTAGTGATGGGCCTAACATACCCCTGTTCAGTTTGTGGTCAAACATTTGAACATAAGGAAAGTTTGACCGCAAACTTCGAACAGAGGGGACAATTCACTAATCTTACTGCATCTGAGTGTGTGGTAAGATACCACACAGCTACTAAAACCATTAATGTTTCAGCTGAATGTAAAAAGAATTGCCCGGCAATAAAAAAAAAAAAACGTGTGGGGTCTGCGCCCATCCATACCAAGGACTTTGGCTCTAGTATGGATTTTGAGGGGAACCCCCACGCCAAAATAAAAAAAAACCCTTATCAAAGCATACAGCCCTGCAGGTCAGGAAAGAGGAGGGGCGAGGGCCCCTTCCCTCCTGAACATACCAAGACACATGCCCTTAACATGGGGGGGGTGCCTTGGGGCAGGGGGGCTCCCCCCCAAAATACCTTGTCCCCATGTTGAAGGGACAAGGGCCTCTTCCCCACAACCATGGCCAGTGGTTGTGGGGGTCTGCAGGTGGGGGGCTTATCGGATTCTGCAAGCCCCTTTAGCAAGGGGGCCCCCAGATCCCGGCCCTCCCTTCGTGAATGAGTATGCGGTACATGGTGCCACTACCCATTCACAAAAAAAGTGTAGTGTAAAAATGACAGTAGAAAGTCTTTGACAAATCCTTTGTTAAAAACAAAAATTTAAAAAATGTCCCCCAAAGTAGATCCAATGTCAATTACAATGCCCGCCGCCACCGCCAACCAAAATAAGAAAAAAGAACACTCCGCTCTCAAAGCTGCCTCCTGCCATCTGACAGCTGTGTCGGGATGACAGTTCTTAAATACTGTGATGACTTCACAAGGGGATGGGGTCACAGCCCTTACTTTTCATGTGTTCACCGAACAAACGACAGCTGATGTTCGAGTCGAACTAACGAGCGTATAGCCCATCACTACTGGTGAGTGCTCTAGAAGTGTATTGATTCCTCCTCTCAGTCAATAACTGCCTGCCTGTACGAGGTAAGAGCAGACAGCTTATTCTGACAGTCTGCAGGAGCCCTGCAATGCATCCACAATCTGCTGATTGCAGGTGCAATGCGTTACAGGCGCCTACAAAAAAATAAAAAAAATGTTAATTTATTAATTTTCTTTTAAAGGTGAACTTATCATTTAAACCAACGTCTATGTGGTTTACTTCCAACTTTAATAGTGCCATAAACAATATGAAAAAGGCATTTAAAATGATAAAACGAGAGAGAAGCTGTCATTTTTTAAGTGCTCATTGACACCAGTGCGCACGAATTGTGCTCCTCATAACATGCACCCACTGGTGTGCACTGTGTAAAAGAGGTGTGATGCATTGTTACAATACATTGCACTGTTTGTGGGTTCATTTTTCAACTTTATTGAAATGTTACAAAATGGCATTTCATTCAACTCTATGCATTATATTGTGATGCTGTGTGTCACAATGCACTGTGTGAAAACGCAGCCCTTCCTACTTTTCTTTCAGCTCACACCAACGCAGCATGGTGGTGAGAACTGAAGCAATTAGTCAATGCAGGTTGCTAAAGAGAGTGTAATACTGTATAGTTTTTTTTTTTAATTCATTAACAGTAGCCTTTTTACATTTGTTACCAATAGACTAATTATGTAACTAATCAGTGGGAAAGTGTCAGATCTTCATGGCCAGTTTGTAATGTTACTGTTACAAAAAGTGAAGGATAATTTACCCAGTAGCACAAATGGCAATGAAATGGTGATGGGGGGTTTAATCCTTTCCCTACACATCTAAACCTAAAAAGAGCTCAAAAGTCCCTTTAATTAATTAACAGAATTAAGATGGCAGCCTTGCCTGCCAAAAGCAACATTCCCTACCCTGATCCCATATATCCAAATATATATATATATATATTGTACATTCACTTCACATCAGTCCCTAGCCCTTAAGGAGCCTAAGGTACCTAGCTCACATTCATATATACATATAAAATATTTCACATTTTGACTCAGTCCAGTCCACCTTCTGCCATTTTTCTGCACCCTACGCTATGTTTTTGTGCATAGTTGAGTCACTTAGCCTTGTTTCCAATTCCTATGCAAGAAAACACAGTAAGTAAAATATTTTTTGTAAGCCCAAATATTACTCTGAAAGGCAAAATCTTTCTTCTGTAGCCTGGCAAGCACAAGTATACATAGTAGTAATGTTAGTCACAAGGTCACCCCTTGTGAAGGAAAACCTGGCACCCCACCTTGTTTTTCTGTCAGAGAACTGCTTCCTCACCGCTGGAACACAGGAACAAGGTATTATAGCTGGGCATTGCACCCAAGAACTAGATGATACTAGCTTAGGTGGATCTGGAACTTCCTTTACTGTCAACTCGCACAGAAGTTATACCACACAGAATCAGATAAGAGCTTGATCACATGATTGTGAACAATGGAAACTGTAAACAGTAATATCATCAATAAATCTAGTGAACAGCTAACAGTGATCTAGTTAACAGTAAGCTAATCAACAGCCAGGCACCCAGGCCAGCCAGGAGCCCACCCCAGACAGCCCGGCAATAAGCCCACACAGCTGGATATACAAAGTACATTACACATGCTGTCTTTCAGGTGTCTGCCTTTCATTTGTATAATCTGTCCACTAGAAAAGTCATCAAAATAAAAAGTGGAATTAATTTATCTTCATAGATTTTTTGAGAGAGATTGTTGATAAATATTTCTGTCCCAAGTGTTCATCACATTATTGTCCATCATTAGAGAATGAACTGCTCTCTCCATGGGCCATAATCAGTGGTTAGAAGGCTAGCCCCTAGTCCCCTCCAAAGCCCCTGTCCCAGGTGGGTCTGTCACACCCCTCTTTTAGGAATATTGCTGTGTCATCACAACAAGAATGAGGAAACAGTGGGAAATTGTAATCAAATCCAGCAGAAACTTCCTGCCTGTCTGTTCTAATATCCACTCACTTTTCATTCCCCCCCAGGGGTGTCATCTAACCAATCAATCAAATACTGCTGAAGTTGGATGGTGGGTTGTGGCTTTTGGGGTAAGTAATAGTTAACAAGATTACTCAAGCGACTCAACACACAGACAAACCTAGTGAACACCTACATCTCAAAACACGATGGGATATATAGTTCAGTTGTGGGTTGGGGAGAGATAGGGGAAATGATGTGTGACACCACTGTCTACCATATTATTTACCGTGGCCAGAGGAGGAATAAAAATGCAGAATAATGACAATGATAATTGTTGTATTTGCTGCCATTGTTAGTTTTTTTTTACAGTAAAAATGGTCATAAGCAGTATGAGGAGAGTTATCAGAAAGATTGGGAGTAGATATGTTTGTTTTGATAAGTATTTTGGACAAAAAAAATCATTTTCAGAGATTCGGATGTATACAAATCTCCGAATGGACATAGTAAAGAATTTCAAAGAATCCAAAAAAAGGTATGTATCGTAATGAACAAATGCTTTTGTTCCATTCGATTCATTTGGATGACATCACATGATGCAATAGTAGTTTTGGCCCATGGGGAAATTAATTCAGTTTTCAAATTTGTTTGCTAATTTGGATAACGAATGGAACCAAATTTCATTCCATTCGTTAATTCGGATGCACATAATGCAAGTCGATATTGTCCAATCAGCTCATGCCATTTCTGTTGGTGGGTTGGACTAGATTCTGAAAATATTGAATCCTTACAACTCAAATCTGTCTGATTCAATAATATATAGAATATATGGCAATACAGCAAACAAATATGACGAAACAAAATTCTTCAATGAACAAATCCATCCGAAATGAAACAAAATGAAAATTTTCAACATGCATATGTATAGTTGGAAGCTGGGGTTAGTATCCTGGAGATCAGCTTTAGTTTTGGATAGAGTAGAAAAGGGTTACAAATCCTGTTTGTTATTTTGTTTTGCCTGTGTCCCTTTGCTTTCTGTCATGGAGACAGAACAAGAAGTGAGCGTAAATCTCTACAAAGGAGAGAGAACTCCCATCTTAGACAGTTGTACCCAGAAGTATCCCTAAAGGAATGCAGCACCCTCCTAGTTACCTAAGGGGAGCTAGAGTTCTAATCTTCGATCAGAAGGGCTGAGTAGCAGCCCAGGTGTGATAGAAGTGTCAAATTGTGGCCAGGAGCTGAGAGGCTCTGTAAACTAACTCTCTGAGACTTCCCCCTGCTCTGGAACTTTGGAGAAAAATTTAGAAGCAGTAGGTGAAGGTAAAGAGTGGCTAGTCTGTACTCTTAGGGGATCCTGGCCAATCCCCAACAGGAGGCTTGCAAGAGGCCGGGACAGCCCTTAAGAGTAACAGAGCCTGCTGAGGAGTATGAGAGTTTAGGTGGAAGATGGAAAGCAGGAGCCTGGAAATGGGCACAGATGGAGTGGAGCTTGGAAGGAAGAAAGCTCAGAGCAAGAACCACTTGTGCAGCAGGGAAGGAGTGGCCTGGTAGCAGCCAGAGACCCACCAGCAACACAAGAGAAAGACTGAGTGAGTAAACCTGCACTCCCCAGAGAGAAGAGGAATCATCTGGGGTCTGGGGTGGTACTACAGGAGATGGTGGTTAGCTCTCCAAGTGAGGTGTTTTTCTGTAAAGACTTGTACATAGTTGCTAAGGAGTTTGTTCTCTGTTGTCATTACCCTTGGGCATCCCATACACCCCTTACCCCATTCAAGTTCTAAATCCCCTAATAAAACTTCAAAACAAACTCAAAGACTGGCTACTGTCTGCTGGATGCAAGTCTGAGTGAAGGAAATGCATGTTGCCTGGCTGTGCAGGACTAAAGGGGGACCCAAACTTAAGCGGCTCCTAAGGGGTTAGGGCTACAGGAATATTTCTCCCTGTTCTGGGGAAAACCTTTAAATTTTGGATTTCCTATCTTTGTTTGTTGGACGAAGGGGGTGTGATAGCCAACAGCACATATAGAGAGATTGAATCTCTCCAGTAGGACACAAATAGCAATGAAAATGTGACAGTGGTTCTAGCCTTTCCTTATTCTACCCAAAACTTTAAAAATAGCTTTGGCTGTACACAGGGATGCTGTCAGAAGCCACAGGGCCTAAATGTGACAGGACCCCCAATTAACCACAGTTTACTATTCTTCAGTGTTATGAATGAACATGAGTGAGGGATTGGTACCAATCGCTCATTGTGTTCATTTGGGAAAGGAAGGGGCTGTTAAGTGTGACATATTTACAGACCTTTCCCTCACTCTTCATCTTAAGGATCCTATTATGTGCTTGCAGCTGCCTGTGGGAAGGAGAGGAGAGAAGCCAGCAGCACTGCGGGGGTGGATAGGCACACAGGGGGTTTGAGCAGCTTGAGGAAATGTATGATGCACAGGGAGGTGCTGCAGAAAGAATCATACTGGGGACCTCCCTGCCCACATCTGATTCACTCAGGTGCCTGGGCCGCCCTACTGGTCTGGGTCCCATACAGGAGGACCAGTGGTACACCCTTATCCATGGCCCTGGCTGTACATATACACTTTAGGTAAAATGTGACTCTGCTCTCTCCTGGTTCTCCTCTTACCTTTCTCAGCACACTTTCAGTGTCACATACAATTCCTCCTCCGCTCCTCTTCCCCAAGGTTCTGTTCTTGGGCCCCTCTTTTTTTCATCTCCATATCTCCTCCCTGGGCCAACTGATAACCTCCCATGGCTTCCAATACCACCTCTATGCTGATGACACCCAGATCTATCTCTCCACTCCCCAGCTCACCCCCTCAATCTCCTCACGTATCACAAATCTACTAAGCGAAATATCAGCATGGATGTCACACCACTACCTCAAACTCAATCTTTCAAAAACCGAGCTTGTAATATTTCCTCCTCCCCGATCCCCCACTCACGACTTTACCGTTAAGATCAACTGCACAACCATTGGTCCTTCCCCTCATGCCAGGGTGCTAGGCGTAATCCTAGACTCTGACCTCTCCTTTGAACCCCACATCCACTCACTAGCTAAATCCTGGAACATTTCCAAAATCTGCCCCTTCCTGACCAATGACACCACAAAACAACTTATCCACACCTTGGTTATATCCCGCCTCAATTACTGCAACTCCCTCCTCACTGGTCTACCGCTACACAGGCTATCCCCCCTTCAGTCTATTATGAATGCTGCTTGTAGACTCATACACCTTTCCAACCAATCAGCGACTGCTGCCCCTCTCTGCCAATCCCTTCACTGACTTCCACTAACCCAACGTATAAAATTCAAAATACTAACCACAGCTTACAAAGCCATCCACAACACTGCCCCTAGCTACATTGCCGACCTCATCCACAGATACCGCCCAAATTGCCCATTCCACTCCTCCCATGATATCCTCCTCTCTAGCTCCCTCATCACCTCCTTCCACGCTCGCCTCCAGGACTTCTCCAGAGCCTGTCCCATCCTCTGGAACTCCCTACCACAGCATGTCCGGTCAGCCCCCACCCTGTCTGCCTTTAAGCAATCTTTGAAAACTCACCTCTTTAGGGAAGCCTACCCCACCTCCACCTAAGAACTGTACTTGAATCACATCCACCAGATCATCCCCCGCAGCTATCACCTTTTGTATCATCTCCCCCTTCCTTTAGACTGTAAACTCCATGAGCAGGGCCCTCCTATTCTCTCTGTACTGAAAGTATTGTAATTGTACTGTCTCCCTTATATTGTAAAGCGCTGCGCAAACTGTTGGCGCTATCTAAATCCTGTATAATAATAATAATAATAATAATAATAATAATAATAAAATGTTGCTTTCTCAGAATATTTTGAATTAGATACATTACTTTTTATACAAGAAGAAACGTGTTATCAGGGCTTACATAAATCCCTTCTGCATGAAATTAACATTTTTGGAGTTGAGTATATTGTTGTAACAATATTTATTGATCTATGTGCAAATAAAAAGAAATGGGAAAAAGTAGGGTTGCCACCTGTCCAGGTTTTACATTGGTACATAGTAAGTCTGGCTGAAAAAAGACAAAAGTCCATCCAGTTCCAGAATCAGTTAAAAAAAAAAAACGTATAATCCTATACCCACAGTTTATCCAGAGAAAGGCAAAAAACCCAGCAAAGCATGATTTAATTTGCTCCTGCATGGGAAAAAATTCCTCCCTGGTCCCTTGAGAGGCAATTGGACATTCTCTGGACCAACTTTATATATAAATAGTAACCAGTTATATTTATATAACCAGTTATATTTAAAGCAATCCACTGAGCTGGCCAGAACCAACTCTTGAGGGAGTCTATTCCACATTTTCACAGCTCTTAGGCTACGTTCACATTAGCGTTGTGTGCAGGTGGCAGAGAGGCTTTTGGGAAGCGTTTTTACAGCTTCCCATACGCCTCGGACAATTCTGCACATTGCAGCACATGGTGCTGTTCTAACAGGAGCATTATCGTCTGGTCGAGTCAGGAGGCGTTGAAGCCTCCTATTCTTGTCTATGGTGCTAATCCACAAATGCCCGGCCGACGTTTGCGGCGCGGTTGCGGGGCGTTTGCGGAGAGGTAACAACATTTAAACTTCATTACAGGCATTTGTGGGGCATTTTTAACGCTGGGCAAACGCCTAGCAACCTCTGCTAAACCGCGCATGCGTCGTTTGTGGAGCATTTGCCAAGTGTTAAAAAACGCTCTGCAAACGCCGGACCAACTCTTGCCAAACGCTATAGGGGCGTTTGGCAAGCGTTGGTAAAACAGTCAAGTGTGAACGAACCCTTACTGTGAAGAAACCTTTCTGTTTTTGGAGATTAAATTTCTTTTCCTCCAGATGTAAAGAGTGCCCCCTTGTCCTCTGTGATGACCTCAGGGTGAATAGCTCTACACCGAGTTCACTATATGAACCACTGATGTATTTATACATGTTGATCATATTCCCCCTTAAGGGCTTCCTGACCACCCAATAGCAGATATACTGCTGCAGGGCAGCAGGGGTGCACAAAATCACGTATATATACAGGTGAAACTTGAAAAATTAGAATATCGTGCAAAAGTTCATTTATTTCAGTAATGCAACTTAAAAGGTGAAACTAATATATGAGACAGACTCATTACATGCAAAGCAAGATAGTTCAAGCCGTGATTTGTCATAATTGTGATGATTATGGCTTACAGCTCATGAAAACACCAAATCCACAATCTTAGAAAATTAGAATATTGTGAAAAGGTGCAATATTCTAGGCTCAAAGTGTCCCACTCTAACCAGCTAATTAAGCCATAATACCTGCAAAGGTTCTCCTGAACCTTTAAATGGTCTCTCAGTCTGGTTCAGTAGGAATCACAATCATGGGAAAGACTGCTGACCTGACAGTTGTGCAGAAAACCATCATTGACACCCTCCATAAGGAGGGAAAGCCTCAAAAGGTAATTGCAAAAGAAGTTGGATGTTCCCAAAGTGCCGTATCAAAGCACATTATTAGAAAGTTATGTGGGAGGGAAAAGTGTGGAAGAAAAAGGTGCACAAGCAGCAGGGATGACAGCAGCCTGGAGAGGATTGTGAGGCAAAGGCCATTCAAAAGTGTTGGGGACTTTTACAAGGAGTGGACTGAGGCTGGAGTCAGTGCATCAAGAGCCACCACACAGACGGATCCTGGACATGGGCTTCAAATGTCGTATTCCTCTTGTTAAGCTGCAAAGTCCTCTTTTCTGATGAGAGCAACTTTTGCATCTCATTTGGAAACCAAGGACCCAGAGTATGGAGGAAGAATGGAAAGGCACACACTGCAAGATGCTTGAAGTCCAGTGTGAAGTTTCCACAGTCTGTGTTGATTTGGGGAGCCATGTCATTTGCTGATGTTAGTCCACTGTGCTTCATTAAGCCCAGGGTCAACGCAGCCGTCTACCAGGAGATTTTGGAGCACTTCATGCTTCCTTCTGCAGACAAGCTTTATGGGGATGCTGACTTCATTTTCCAGCAGGACTTGGCACCTGCCCACATTGCCAAAAGCACCAAAACCTGGTTCAATGACCGTGGGATTACTGTGCTTGATTGGCCAGCAAACTCACCTGACCTGAACCCCATAGAGAATCTATGGGGCATTGCCAAGAGAAAGATGAGAGACATGAGACCGAACAATGCAGAAGAGCTGAAGGCCATTATTGAAGCATCCTGGTCTTCCATAACACCTCAGCATTGCCACAGGCTGATAGCTTCCATTCCACGCCGCATTGAGGCAGTAGTTGCTACAAAAGGGGCCCAAACCAAGTACTGAGTACATATGCATGCTTATACTTTTCAGAGGTCCGATATTGTTTTATGTACAATCCTTGTTTTATTGATTGTATGTAATATTCTAATTTTCTGAGATTGTGGATTTGGGATTTTCATGAGCTGTAAGCCATTATCATCACAATTATGACAATAATTGTTTCCGGGCAGGAAAACGGCCGCAGCTGTAAATGACCGGGTCCAGGAGGGTGATTACCCACCAGCACCCGCTGATTACTGAGCATCTCTGATGGGGAGGAGGACTGCTTTGTTTACTAACAGTCCTCCTCCCTGTCAGCTCAGGCACACTGCTCTGGATGGATGTGCACAGCACAGCCATCCAGAGTAGTGTACTTTCAGCAAAGCCCACACACACGCCCCCTATGTAAAACACTCCCTGCATACAATTAACCCTTTGATTGCCCCTCATGCTAACCCCTTCCTGCCCAGTGCCATTAGTACAGTGTCAGTACTTTTTTTTAGCACTAATCACTGTATTGGTGTCAGTGACACCAAGTCAGGTCCCCCCAGTCTCAGAATGTCCACCGCAGTCCCGCACTATAAGTCGCTGATTGCCGCCATTGCTAGCAAAAAAAAAAAAAATTCCAGTATCTATACCGCCCTTTGTAAACGCTATAACTTTCACGTAAGCCAATTAATTTACATGTATTGGGATTTTGTTTAGCAAAGACATGTCGCAGAATACATTTTGGCCTAAATTTATGTTGAAATTTGATTTTTTAAATTTTTTTAGTGGATATAGTTTTTTTCTCAAAATTGTCAGGCTTTTTTTTTATAGTGCAAAAAATTTAAACCGCACAGGCAATCAAATACCATCAGAAGAAAGCTTAATTCTTGGGAAAAAAGGACGTAAATTTAATTTGGGTGCAGCGGTGCAGCGTGTCAGTTAAAATAACACAACGCCGTAATGCAAAAAATGGGCTGGTCTGGAAGGGGGGTAAATCCTCAGGGTGCAAGTGGTTAATCTCATCTTCCCAAGAGAGAATAAATTCACTTATGAATGATGTGTACGGGTTTATGACTGCCTGAGACCTGGACACATTATTCAGAACAGATTATGTCAGGACCATTGGTAGGGGCATGCTAAACTATGAAAAGTTTCCTCTAATATTCATAGCTCGTTCATCTCATGAATATCTCCCCTCCCATCCGGCAGCCCCTATGCTCTGCTTACACACACAGGAGGAGGGAGGAGGACAGATATGTGCTGATCTGAGGTCTGTGAAAAGTTTATTATACTCTGTAGATGGACATGGGAGGGGGACAGAGTAACTGGTAAGGGGAACGAGCTGAAAAAGATGTACTTTTCGTGGAGTGATTGGGGGGGGGGGGGTGAGGTGATAAGTGGATATGTGCTGGGGGGACCACTTTGGGAGGGAAGATGACTTATGCTAGAAGTGTGGGTAGGATTTGAAATCTGCCCCCCCCCTTCTAGTACAGGCCCTCTCCCCTCCCAAAGCATCCCCCAGCACATATCTGACTCCCCAACTACCCCCCCCCCCAGTTAGGATTAGCCCTCTCCCCTTCCAAAGTGCCCCCTCCAGCATATATCTGACCCCCATTGCTAGTTCTAGCCCTCCCTCCTCCCAAAGCACCCCCAACACATATCGTAGCCCCCTCACTAGCACTAGCCCTCCCCCCCAGCACTTATCCAACTCTCCTCACCCCCCCTGCTAATAGTAGCCCTCTCCCCTCCCAAAGTGCCCCCAAGTACATATCTGACCCCTCCTTCCCCCATGCTGGCACTAGCCCTTTCCCCTCCCAAAGCACCCCCCAGCACATATCTGACCCCCCCCGCTAACACTAGCCCTCTCCCCTCCCAAAGCTCCCCCCCAGTACATATCCAACTCCCTCAACCCCCCTGATAGCACTAGCCCTCTCCCCTTCTAAAGCGTCCCCCCCAGCACATATTGCCCCCCCCCCCACTAGCACTAGCCCTCTCCCCTTTCAAAGCACCCCATAGCACATATCTTTCCCCCCTGCTTACACAAATCAAAGAGATGTTGGCTGCCACAGAGGGGATGATCATGGCATCTGGAACCCTGGCACCCCAAGAGGCATCTGGAACCCTAGCGCCCTCCTGCTGGGCAAGTTAATGGAGTCAAGTGCCAGACTTGTTTCAGGACTCAGCCTGGATTCATGGGAGGATTTGAGATGAAAGTGGGGAGAGGACCTGTGTAGGAGGGGCTTGGGGGAAAGATGATTTGTGTTGGAGAGGACAAGTGGAGAGGAATTGTTACAAGATGGGGAGCATGTTGTTTTGGAAGGAGTATTTGGGGGTAAAGGATTTGTACTTGGAAGGGGGATTTCTGCTTGGGGGGGATGTGGAGGTGAGGCATTTGTGCTGGGATGCGTAGTTGTGCTAGGAGGGGGATTTTTCAGGGAGAGGGTTTGTGCTAGAACTGAGATTTTTTGTTTGACGGGGGGTAGTGGGAAGAGAAGAAATATTTGTACTACAAGAGAGATTGTGGGATGAGATTTGTATTGGAATGGAGGGCTGTGCTGGGGGGAGGATTTAGTGGATGCAAGAGGATTTATTCTGAGAGGGGTATTGGGGGGAAGGAGTGTTTGTGCTGGTAGGGGAAGATGATTTGTATTAGGAGAGGGAATTGAAAGGGGTGGGCATAAGTTCTGGGATAGGGAAAAAGGGGGGATTGTGCTAGGACTATGGATTATGGACATGGTGTAGGAACACTTGGATGAGGAAGGGGAAAGAAGATTTGTTTTGGTGGTGGGGGAATTTTTCTGGGTGGTGGAGAAATTATTTTGGAAGGGGGGGGGAGCATAAAAATTAGTTCTGGATTTATTTTTTATTTGCAGGAGAGGGAGTGAGGATTTTTGATTAAAAGGGTAAAGTGGAGGAGAGTATTGCTCATGGAGGGAATTTTACACTTTCCTTACTCCTGTGTTACACATCCCTGACTTCTGCCTCTTACTATGCTTTACACACTGCATTCTGTACATTAACTATTCCTGACCTCTGCATTCCATGCATAACACTTACAATTTGGCCACACCCACTGTTCGCCATGGTGTGTTAAGTCGCATTACTATTATCCTTGGGGCACCCAAAATTGTCCTAGGTCTTTTACAATCATATAACGTATACTCCAAGAAAAATGCTGTCTGCCGCTAAAGCGTTCACGTTTGGCTTGAAGAAAACGTGGCATCCCTAGAAAAAAGCTATTTAATCTTAATACACAGCTCCAGTGTTTTTCACATCATCCTGCCAGTTGTAAGAGGCAATTATCAAAATTAAAGTAATGAAATCTTGCTTCGCATGACAATACTTATTGTTACTTGTGCTGTTTATGTTGTGTATTTTTTGTGTCCAAAAGGAATAAAAAAATCAGAAGTGAACCAGTAAAGCGAAACTGCATGGCTTCAGGTTACCGATGTTAATTGAATTGAGCTAAACTAAAAAGAGACAGATTGGAAAGTATTTTTAAATCATTGCAATAAAAGTGTCAGGCAGGGTAACTTAATAAGATTTACAGTCAGCAAAGTAAGATCTGTAGAGAGCTAGGAGGACAGCCTTAGAATAGTAAGAGGTTCCCTGAATCGCATTGCCATAAAACTAGAGACAGCTGTCATAATATCAATATGTTTGTATACAGTTCATTGCCTGGATATGCTGTGTATGTTTAAATAAATACAATTAGTATCAAAAGTAAAATGTGCTGACTGATAAATGCTATAAAAATACTCATTACAATTATCTAAATGCTTATCCATACTGAAAAGCAGCAGGTTTTAATTAAATTGCAGTATAAACCACATTCCATAGAATGTCATGTGACCTTGGGCTATGACTTGACTGACAGATGGTACAGATGCCAAGTGTGAAGTAGCCTCTCTAGAGTGAAAATTCAATGCATAATTTATACCTGCTGTGCATGGCATATCGTTTAAAGTGGAAGGAAAGGCAACACAACAACATACCTGTTAATGTTGCTTCCCCCATGGTTTCGATCCTCCCTGCAGACATTTTCTTCTAAATTGCCATATAAATACATCTGTTCCAAATCAGTGACCCACTGACCAGCTGAGGCTTTGCAGTCACATGTCCACATGGAAAACTTATTCACGGGGATTCAAAATTGCCCTAATGTCAGATTTTTGACAGTAGTTCCCTTAAGAGCTAACTGCATTTAATTTAGGCAAGCATTCATTAACATTACTGAAAAGTGTGGCAATTTCAGGTAGCCTCAGATGAAGTCAGAAGTGACGAAACGCGTCGGATTGTGACATCGGATATAAACTGGAAGTTACGGAGTGGCCATTTTGGAGAAGGTTTTTCATGCTGTTTGTGATTGGGATTGAATATATGCTGAGACACACTTGTTATTTTTAAGCACAATTTTACTATTAAAGAGCTATATTCTTACCATTGCCTACTGCACTATCTTGATGTGTTTTGCCATATGATATGATGCCACTGGGAGCCGGATACTTTGTGGAGTGACAGGGGCCTTTTTCTATCTATGCGAGTGCATTTAACCATCTGGTAAGGTACATGGTCTATAAGGTGGCTGTTAATTTGCTCACCAACACTGGGAATTTATGATGTGAGGGGAGGAAGGTGGAATTTATGAAAGCTTTTCAAATTTTTGAGAGGGTAAGGATGACAGATGGTTAGAAGTGGACACACGGTGGAGTGGTTTTTGCACTTATTAGCACTATTTTTGTAAGTGCATTTTTTGTGAAAGATTTGCGTTGTGGATAATGCACTATATGCGATTTAATTTTTTTTTGAGGGTATTAAAGTGGAAGAAGAGGAATGTATCACTTGCGGAGGAAGGGTATTGAATAAGAAGATATTAGCACTTTTGGGTGTTTAGGACACTAAGACACTGATTAACCACTTCAAGTCCAGACACTTTTACCCCCTTCCTGTCCAGGTCAATTTTCAGCTTTCAGTGCTATCACACTTTGAATGACAATTGCACAGTCATGCAATACTGTACCCATATGAATTTTTTAGCATTTTTTTGAGACAGATAAAGCTTTATTTTGGTGGTATTCATTATTATTTTTATTTTTTTTTGCTATATAAATGAAAATGTCCAAACATTTTGAAAAAAGTGTTTTTCTTATAAAATTGTGAAAATAAATAATCTTACTTCATAAATCTTGGCCAAAATGTATTCAGTTATCTTTTTAGTAAAAAAAAAATAACCCAAATTAGTTTATAACCAAAAATTATAATTTTTCTAAATTTGTTTTTATTTTTACTTTATTTATTTATATTAGTGACACTGTACTACTTGTGGGGGGTGATGAAGATATTTTTTTTTACACTGATTGCTTTTACACCCATAAAGGCTGTAAAAGCAGTCATTTCTCCTTCTCTCTGGCTGCATTCTTGCAGCCATTGAGAAATACTGTGTGAGCTGTGATTGGTCACAGCTTGTCACATGGTTCAAGGCTGTTGTGAATAGCCTTGTACCATGTGATCTCTGTGATCATTCACAGATTTCACATGTAGTAAGCAATGATGTCAGAAGCGATATCTTGCTTACTACTATTCATGTGATCACTGATTGGCCAATCAGTGATCACATGATCGGAACCTCACACAGAGGTCCCGTACAATGGACACAGCCGGCACCAGATCCCGGTGCTGTTTGCTCCCATCCTGCCCCTGCAATGCTCCCTTCTGGCCGTTTATATACATGGGCCGGGCAGGAAGTGGTTAAGAATTGGACTGTAAGTTTAGGTAGTTCTTTCTACAGTTCTCAGATTAGGAAACTGGCAGTACTTTATACCAACGTAAAAAAAAATTAAGTATGTTAAATGTTTACTTGCAGCAGTTTTCATCATTATAGATAATTTTTATTCACTTGCAATGTGCCTCTGAATTTGCAATGAAATTTGACCACTACAGGAAAAGTCAGTTGTCTAGTATAGTCACGTGCCCTTTTTATTGTATTAACCCCCCCCCCTCTTCTTGAAATGTTAAATTACTTTTTGCGCTGGCCCAGCTCCTGCTCTCCTCACTTCCCTACATATCCTTTAATGTAACTGCAAGGGGGAGGTGTAAGGAGGAATACTATAGAGCAGTGGTTGTAAACCTCGGTCTTTAGGCTATATTTGGGAATTTCCCTTAGATAAAATAGCTGTCATAAATACTAAGCCATTGATAATTACTTAAAGCTCTTGTGCAAGGTGAAGGAAATCCTGAACACATGACATTGAGGACTGAGGTATTGAGCCACTACTACAGAGAGTGGAGTGATAGCTCTGAGTCTACTGATGATGTTGGCATCACATCCAAAGTGGTGGTACCCACCAGCAGTCTTTAGTCTCATTCTCCCACAAGGGAGACTTTTATAGGTAAATGACTTTATCAAAATATGTTAAATGTTTTTGAAATGAATGGTCTGGCAATAGGGTCTCCTTAGGTCTTTACACGTCTGTGGAAAATATACTAGAAAAAAATCTGATCTTTACAAAGGCAACAATTGTTTTTTTAAGTGCCTTGTTCACATTAGAATGCACTTCACAATTAGACTGTGATACATGGAAATTAATAAATAAATAATAAAATATAATTTTGCTACATTTAGGTAAACTTAAGAAGAAAGCAAACAGTGCCTTGCATTGTAAAAATGCAAAGGACTACCCCTACCCTGCCTATACAGGAAAATGGATCATTTTCCTTTATAGGCTAGTGCTACAGCTTATGTAGAAGTACAAGTTTTACAACAATACAGTGGTGTATTCAAATCTGTTTATAACATGCACCAGGGAAGATTCTCAACTCAGATGGCATTTTCCAGTGGGACAGTACATGTGAAATTCTTGGCACCTCTCTTATCCCCCTGTACTGTTGCCACGATATGTATTATATGTACTTTTTCCTACAACAAGAGTATAGTGATTGTGGTAGATGTCATTGTGGGGACTACAGGGGAAAAATATGTCCTCCATGAGTTACTGGATTATATTTCAGCTAAACAAGAATAGGAAGGGGAGATCACAGACACTGCAAATGCACAAAGCCAACGTTCATTGATAATCCACAGACCCCTGACATTAACAGTTTAAGGATCTTTGATACTAGGAATCACCCTGTATTTGGCAATTTAATGGTTTTAAAATGTATTCTATACCCGATTATGTCATCCTTAATTTCTTACAACCTACCAAAGCAAAGTCATTGGCTCTACAGACAGCACTTAAATAATAAAATTAAATTGATAAATTAATTATTTCCCCCAATCTTTAATACAACCAGATTCAAGGGGGGTGGAATAGATGAAGCAGCAGGAGTAAAATGTTTTCACTGGTAGCAGTAAACAATATAATATCACTTTTTAAAAGGTTATGCTGTGCAACCATATCAGGCTCCAAATATAAATGAGATTTTACAATCTTCATCTTCTCATTACCAAAAGACTTTCAAGACAGCAATTTATCATTACTCATTGCAAGACAGTTTAATGACCAACAAATTATATTTAATTAATGGCCATAGGTGATTAAAACTTCATAAAACGCCAAAAATGTTTAAAATATTGCAATTTAATAGGTATGACATCTAGTATAGAGAAGTTTATTTAATATATTTTAATACAGTTAGAAAATATTTCCCCTACTGTACTTGATAATTGAAATTATATAACTGTTTAACAAGATAAATTACATTATCAGAAAAAATGTGACTGAAAAAATGAATAATAGAATGGGAATATACCAATAATTACAGCAAAGGAACAGCTATACTTCATTTACAAGCTACTTGCTTAATAACCCCTGCTTCTGATCAGGAATAGAAACAGTTCTTCCATGGGGACATGTGGTCTCAGCTTCTCTCTCTCTCTCCACTTCCTCCTTCTGGACCAAACAACCCAGAGACAGGAAATGCATACATAATAGGCATTTTTATTTTTTTTTATTATTGTTATTATAATACAGGATTTATATAGCGCCAACAGTTTGCTCAGCGCTTTACAATATAAATGGAGACAATACAGTTCAATACAAGAGGGATAGGAGGGCCCTGCTCCTTGGAGCTTACAATCTAGGAGGGAGGGGTATAGACAGTATAGACAAGTAGAGGGAAGTAGTATAGACAGTAGTGGGAAGCAGATCACACAGTAGAAAGAAGTTAGTAAACAGGAAAGAACAAAGATCTAAACCGTACCAATTCAGAGAGTAAAACTATGATCTTTTTAACTTAATAGTATAATGAACGAAATTAAGGAGAACATAAGGTGACTGATCCCACAGTGCTCATATCTAAGAGAATGTATGCAATCTATTCCAAACTGTATCCATCAGCTCTTCCATCATCGTAATTTCCATAACAGTATCCAATAATTGTGTCGGGGATGGGACAACAGTCATCCTCCAATGGAGGGGGGCGTTTTGGGTATACCTGAAAAAGGAAGGCTCAGCAGGTATGGATAGGGTCTGAAGGGAATATCACTCCCAAGACTCGACAAAGTAAGTCTTCTACCTTCTCCCCAAATAGCCAGATCAGGGGGCATAACCAGAATATATGGAAGAGAGTGCCCACTAATTGTCCACATTTCCAGCACATCTTGGATACAGAGGGATCAAAGAAGTATAGTACCTCTGAGTTTTTATACCAAACATTACAAATGTATAAATGTTTTCCTCGTATAATACAGAGTAAAGTCTTGACTGCAACATGCCAAATGCTATTCCATAAACGTAAAAGGAATGAGTGTTGAAGGGCCTGTACTCATTTTCTCATATATATATAGATGTTGATCTCCTGTTAATGGGGAAACGTTATGAAGTAATTTGTATAGATCTGTGATGATATTAAGTCGGGAAAAACCCTGGGCACATATTGTTTCAAAAGGTGTGGGATGCTCTAACATGAGGAAAGGACATCTTCTGGAAAAATAAGGTTTGATATGTAAACATAAAACAGATCTTTAGGTAAGTCTTGTAGCCCAGGTCTTCAAACGTCCACAGTCATTGAGTTACTGGGTCAGTTATTGCCTGTGTTTGAAAACTGTGAACAAGGAATCATATGGGGTTAGAGAGACTGTTTGGCATTGCAAGGTGGTTTAATATATTAGTTAGAGAAGAGCATGGGAAGGTGAGGGAGAATTTCCATCTATGTCGATTCCAAATAGTTAAGGTGAATTGCATGGGGGCTAACTGAGAAGATCTCAGTCTACCAGGTAAATTATCTCTACTGGGCCAAACCAGGGAGCAGGAATTCATTGAGTAAATCCATCCATACTCAATCTCTAACCAAGTATTGTGAGCAGTCTGAGTGGACTAGCCACATGGTGGAGATGCGTCCCATTATAATACTTGAACAGGTCAGGAGCTCAGAGTCCTCATTTTTTGCTCAGGGTCAATAATAGAGTGCTAGAAGTTCTGTGCGTCTTATAATTCCAAAAAAAAAAAACAAAACAGTCCCGCGACAAGGGTCCTCTGTATACTGTGGACCTAACTAACATTTCCAGAGCCTCCATAGTAGGAGCACATATATCAATGGATAGGTTAAGGGCAGGTGTGCCTAGAGGAGCCCCTCCCTGCTTCCTCCTCCCCTAGAGAGGAATGGGCAGAAAATGTTGAAAAAAAAAATTTTTTTTTTCTAAGTTTCTGTTATAACATTTTGCAAATAAATTATCTTTCTACACAAATTTAGGCTAAAATATATTCTGCTACATGTCTTTGGTGAAAATAACCCAAATCAGTGTTTATTGTTTAGATGGTAGGAAAGTTGTAAAGTTCACAAACTATGGTATCTAAAAATTGATAAATAAATGTATATATATAAATAAATAAATGTACTGATGGCTGATCTAATTTCTTGATCTAATTTTCTTGAGGCCCAAAAACGCCAGGACAGTACAAATACCCCCAAAATGACTGCTTTTTGGAAAGTAGTCTGAAGTATTTAGTAAGAGGCATGGCGAGTTTTTTGAAGTTGTCATTTTTTTTGTCATAATTAATAATAATAAATACTTTTTTCAACATACTGTCACCAATGCAGTACAGCGTCATCATATAACTGGTGCAGCAGTGATCAGGGACACTGACTGATGACAGTATGTAAAATAATAAATAAATAAATAATTTTAAAAATGTTTTACTTTTTTTTTTAACTTTCTACAATTTTTTTATTACATTTGCTTTTCTACTCCTGTGAACAGAGTAGTAGCACATTGTGCTATTCTGGGCAATTTATCAGGATTTTTTTTTTAACAGATGATGATTGCTATACCAGTGGTCTCCAAACTGAAGCCCAGGGGCCGGATGTGGCTCTCTGCTTGCTTTTATTCGGCCCTTGGGGCACTATTTATTTAATTGACAATGAAGGAGCACAATTCTTCCCAATGACACAAATGATAAGGTACAATTCCACCCAATGACACAAACAACGGGGCACAATTCCTCTCAATGACACCAGTGATGGAGCACGGTTCTTTCCAATGATACCAACAATGCGGCCCAATGACTCCAATGATGGGGCATAATTCCCACCAAAGACACCAATGGGGCACAGTTCTTACAAATAACACCAACAAAAGGGTGCAGTGACACTAACAGTGGGGCACAAGTCCTACCAATGACACCAATGATGGGTCACTATTCCTCCCAATGATGAGGCACAATTTCTCCTAATGAGACCAATGATGGGATACAATTCCTCCCAATGACACAAACGATTGAGCAACATTCCTACCAATGACACCAATGATGGGGCATAGTTCTCAATGACACCAACAATGGGACCCAATGACTCCAATGACGGGGCACAATTCCTACCAAAGACACCAAGGATGGGGCACAGTTTATCGCACTAACAGCAAAGATGGGGCATTGTTTACTCCAACTTATGCAGGACATTTTCTACTCCTGATGACCACAGTCCATCCCCCTTAAAGTCTGAAGGATGGTAAACTGGTCCTTTGTTTAGAAAGTTTGGAGACTCCTGGCTTATACCAACAAATTTTATTGGTTTAAGCAAACATTTTTATTGAATGAAACTGATTTATTCTGTAGTTTTTGTTGTGAACAGCTGTGATTGGCCCAGTCTGTACATGTGATTACTGTGACCAATCACAGCTCACAGCACAGTTGTAAGCAATGAATATGTCAGGAAACTGGTGCAGCTAACGCTAATTCTTTTTCAGCTAATGATAATTCCTGTGCAGCTAATGCTAATTCCCATGCAGCTAATGCTCGTTCACGTGTACCAGCACATAGACAAGGCCATCCAGTGTGCACTGACACACAGGGGATCCCACATTGGTGCCAAGCTGCCTATTTAAAGGAGACTTAGCTGTGTACTAGTCGCTGGATGTTCTTCAGCTTCCTGTGACCCGTGTTCATGTGTTCCTGCTTATACTGACTGACCTTCCATTGCTGAGCTGGCATGCTCCTGACCTTGCTCTGTGGATTCCTTATTCTGACCTCGGCCTGCCTTAGACTACTCTCGGCCTGATCTCCTTGTGCTGACCTTGGCTTACCTCTGAATATTCCCTGTCTGATCTCCTGGTGCTAACCTCGGCTTGCTACAGGACCTCGCTCTGTTTGCTAACCTGGCACTGACCCCATCCTGACCTGCTGTCTTACGATGTATGACCCCCCTGGTTCATCTTGACTACATCCCTGACTGTGGCAATCGCCTGTTATCAAGCTATTGGCAACTGTGCTTCTTTGAGCCTTGTACCTCTGTCACCACATTCAGGGGTGCTCGGACCAGAGCCGCAAGGGAAGCCCTCTCGTCAACTTGGCCTTCAACCAAAGTATGTGAAAGAAAAATCCAGCCATGTCTGAGGCCGAAAGAGGTGCTACCCCTCTAGAGACCCTGTGCCAGCAAATTGCGGCTTTGACCCAAGCTGTGACAAATCTGCAGGAGGGATACTTCCAGCTCGAGGGATGAATACAGAACCTGTCTGCCGCTGCCACCACCTCGACTCATAGCTCTGCTACATGTGCAACTGCGCCAGCCTCTACTTCTGGAAACTCTCAACCTGTGACTCCTACTGTGGTTATACCACCACCAGAACCTCAAGTGCCAACCCCTGAATGCTTTTCAGGCAATCGCAGGAAATGTGTTCAAACATTCATGTGAACTGTACTTTTTTTGCAACCTCAGACTTTCTTATTAGAATCCGTGAAGGTGGGGTTCATTATCTCTTTGCTGACCGATGAGGCCCAGGTGTGGTCACCCCACCTCCTGGAACAACGCAATACTGTCCTTAACTCAGTAAAGACTTTCTTTGAATCCATGGCTCAACTCTATGTTGATCCACAACGCACCGCTACAGCAGAGACTGTGCTACATGCACTTCAACAGGGTTGGTGCCCGGTGGAAGACTACACCAGTGAATTCCGCAGATGGACCGCTGACACAGCCTGGAATGACACTGCTCTAAAATATCAGTACCGCTTGGGCTTGTCAGAGACTTTGAAAGATGAACTAGCCTGGGTAGACATGCCTGAGGAGGACCTGGTACAACTTGCCATCCAATTAGTTCATCGAGTCAGGGAACGATGGTCGGGAAAATACTCCTCCTTCAGGCCCACATGGGTAATGCCTGAGGTCCAACCCACCTTGTCTACTAATCCTTCAGTCCAGCCAGCAACCACCTCCAAGGTTGAACCAATGCAAATCAGCCTTCTTCATCCTGCCTTATCACCAGAGGAGAAACTATGGCAACACCAGGCCAACCTATGCCTGTACTGTGGAGAATCTGGTCACTTCAGTATCAACTGTCCTGTCCGGCCAAGTAAGTCTCTTCACAGACATCCTACTTACCTTCAGGTTTCAGGAATCCGGTCTGCTCACATTGTCCTTCCTACTTCTCTACAGGTGGCTGGAAGGGAAAACAAGTTCAAGGCCATCATTGATTCCGGAGCTTGTAGCTGTTTACGGACATTAACCTAGCAAAAGATTTGCAAATTTCTCTAGTGTCCAAGGGACAACAACTTAATATTCATCTTGCGGATGGAACGCATCCAAAAATCGGGCCTATTACCCATCAGACTGTGCCTATCTTAACCACCAGCAGTTTTGGTTACCAAGAACTTTTATGCTTTGACATCTTAAGTTCTCCCATGTTTCCAGTCATTCTTGGCATACCCTGATTACAAGCTCATAATCCCCTGATGGATTGGGGTACAAGGACTATAACTTTTCAGTCAGCCTATTGCCAGCAGAACTGCCTCAGTACAAACCCTGTTAACCTACACTGGGCCTCAGCAACCAACTGGACTCTAATCTTTGCCTGCTCATACCACCAGTATATCATGACTTTCTCAATGTTTTCAACAAGAAAGGAACAGCCACTCTTCCACCACATTGGTCTTACCACTGCCCCATTGAGCTGCTTCTTGGGGCAGAGATTCCTTTTGGCCACATATTCCCTCTGTCTGAACTGGAACTAAAACCTCTCCGGCATTACATTGATGAAAATTTTAAAAAAGACTGCATCCACCCTTCATTATCACCAGCAGGAGCTGGCATATTTTTTGTGGAAAAAAAGACCACTCTCTCCGACCTTGTGTGGACTATCGGGAGCTCAATAAGATTACAATTAAAAACCGCTACGCGCTCCCCTTAATTCCTGAACTTTTTCAAAGATTCTGGATGGCCCGGATATTCACTAAGCTTGACTTGCCGGGGGCCTATAACTTAGTATGCATCAGGGAAGGGGACAAGTGGAAGACAGCATTTCAAACTCGCTTTGGGCATTTCGAGTACCTGGTGATGCCTTTTGGCTTGTGTAATGCCCCTGCCACATTCCAACATTTTGTAAATGACATCTTCTGAGAATACCTAGATCTCTTCCTAGTCGTATACCTGGATGACATCCTGATCTTCTCTCCCTCTCTGGAAATGCATTGCATTCATGTAAAGAAAGTTTTGACTGTCTTGAAAGTGCATGGACTGTGCGCAAAAGCAAAAAAATGTGAGTTTGAAAGACAATCTATTCAATTTCTGGGGTTGGTGATCTCTACAGAAGGGAACGCTATGGACCCTCAAAAGGGTCATCCTTGAATGGCCAGCACCCAAAGACAAGAAGGGAGTTCAGAGATTTGTGGGATTTGCTAATTTTTATCATAAATTTATAAAAAGCTTGTCTGATATCATTGCTCCCATCACACAACTTACCCTCCAACACACAAGGTTCCAGTGGACCTTGGAGGCTCATACTGCCTTTGACAGACTAAAGGGCCTCTTTACTTCAGTACCAGTTCTCCAGCATCCTGATCCAGCTCTGCCTTATGTGCTTGAAGTTGATGCCTCGGAAACTGCAACAGGGGCTGTATTATCACAACATCAAGTTCCTAAAGCCATACTGCACCCTGTGACCTTTTTCTCTCAGAAGTTGAGCCAATCAGAGAGGAATTATGATGTGGGTGATAGGGAATTGCTGGAAATCAAATCAGCACTAGAAGAGAGGAGATACCAACTGGAAGGTGCAGCACACCCTGTGTTAATCTTCACAGACCACAAAAACCTTGAGTACCTTAGGTCCGCTAAACAGTTGAGGCCTTCACAAGCCAGGTGAGTTCTTTTCTATTCAAGATTTTCTTTCCACATATCATTCAGGATCCAAGAATGGCAAGGCAGACGTCTTATCTCACATGTTTCCAGATACCTTTGAATCATCTTCATCAGACACCATCTTGTCATCCCAGAACTTTTTGTTGATACAGCCTGACCTGATATCTTATATTAAACACGATTCTGCAGTCTGCCCTGAACCTGATGGCACCATTTGTCAGAAGCAAGAGGGTATGTGGTGGTGCAATAACAAAATCTTTGTTCCACAAGAAATTTGTCCACAGGTACTCAGCACTTTCCACGTTTCCATGACCACCCACTGGCAGGACATTTTGGAACATATAAGACATTAAAACTGATCCAACGTTCCTTCTGGTGCCCAAACCTTAACCAGGATTGTAAGGACTATGTAAAGTCATACACGAACTGTATTCGCAACAAGGGCGATCAATCTAAATCATGGGGCCTACTAAGACCATTGCCTGTTCCCAAACACCACGGAAAATGATTTCCATGGACTTCATCGTGGACCTTCCTCCTTCTGAAGGGTTTGCTTCCATCTATGTAGCCATAGACCGTTTATCCAAGATGGCACACTTTATTCCTATTATTGGAACTCATACTCTTCAGAAATGGCACATGCCTTCATTAAAGAAGTAGTGCGGCTACACGGGGTACCAAGAAACATTGTGTCTGACAGAGGTGTACAATTCACTTCTAGATTTTGTAAATTGGTCTGCAAGGCCCTGAATACCATCCTCAGAGTAATCGCCAGACAGAGCGTACTAATTAAACCCTGGAACAGCATCCTTTTCACAGGATGATAGGGTTGCTCTGCTGCCCCTTGCAGAATTTGCATATAACAATGCAGTCCATTCTTCCACAAATCAGAATGTGTTTTGGGCTAACTACGGGTTCCACCTTACCTTACCAGATATCGTGCCTTTAATAGAGTTGCCCGCAGTCCAAGATAAGCTAGCTTTTCTTCAATCTAACTTTCGACTGCTCCAAGAAGTCATGCAGAAAGTGCAAGAAAACAGCAAAAGTTACTATGACAAAAAAGCGGTGAGGGGAGTTGGTTCTAAAAGAAAAAGACAGTTGGGTCAAAGATATATCAGGCCCTTTGAGGTAAAATGGAAATCAATGCTTTGACCTACGAGCTGGTGTTACCGAGTACTTACAAGATGTTTCATGTCTCTCTGCTGAAGCCAGCCGTGCCTGTTCCCTTTCCTGGAAGAAGTGTGCTGCCACCTCCACCTGTAACTGTAGGTGGTGAATTGGAGTTTGAAGTTGAATTTATCCTGAACTGTAGAAGGCGAGGAGGTCAAACTCAGTATCTCATAAAATGGAAGGATTACTCCCCTGAAGAGAATTCCTGGGAGCCAGAAGAAAAATATTCATGCCCCTGAATTACTCCGGGACTTTGCCAACAGCCTCCCAGAAAAGATGGCCAGAATGGGCATCCGGAGGCTGCCCATTGGAGAGGGGGCACTGTAAGAAAACTAGTGCAGCTAATACTCATTCACATGTACCAGCACATAGACAAGCCCAGGCTAATACCAAGCGTACACTGACACATAGGTGATCCCACATTGGTGCCAAGCTGCCTATTTAAAGGAGACTCAGCTGTGTACTAATCGCTGGATGTTCTTCAGCTTCCTGTGACCCGTGTTCTTGCGTTCCTGCTTGTACTGACTGATCTTACGTTGCTGACCCGGCTTGCTCCTGACCTTGCTCTGTGGATTCTGGATTCTGACCTCTGCTTGCCTTAGACTACTCTCTGCCTGATCTCCTGGTGCTGACCTTGGCTTACCTCTGACTATTCCCTGCCTGATCTCCTGGTGCTGACCTCGACTTGCTACAGGACCTTGCTCTGCTTGCTAGCCTGGCACTGACCCCGGCCTGCCTCCTGACCATGCTGTTGTCTTACGGTGTATGTCCCTGGCTCATCTTGACTACATCCCTGACCGTGGCAATCAGCTTTTATCAAGCTATCGGCACCTGTGCTTCTTTGAGCCTTGTATCTCTCTCACCACATTCAGGGGTGCTCAGACCAGAGCCACCAGGGAATCCCTCTCATAAACTCGGCCTTCAACCAAGATATGTGACAGAATGGCATGACAGGAAGCCATTCATTGTTTAAAACTGTCATGTGATCTGCTGCGATTGATCACAGCAAACATATGACACTGGCAGTGGACCAGTGTAGTGATCTGTCATTACAGGACACTGCAGGTGGAGTGCAGCCCAATCCTGAGAGCATGTCATATGATGTCCTCCGAGGATAATAGGGTTCCCGCTCGGCCATCATCATACAACAGACTGGGCAGGAAGGAGTTAAATACACCATTGGACTTGGTTCTTAATTTGTTTGCCTGCATTCTGTGAGGTTTATTAGAATACTCACAGAACCTTTGTTTAGACCAAATGTCAGCCTTCATATCAATAGCCTTAGGCCTCATGCACACTTGAGCTTAAAAATGCTGCTTTTACAGGCCTTTGAGTGTTTTTTTTTCTCTAGCTATAAACACCTCTCCATGTTAGCATATGTGTCCACGCATTTACAGGAGTTTAGAGGCAGGGGAGTTTGGATCCAGAAAAAAACATCACTTGTGCATTTAAGAGGAGTGTTTTGGCAGAAAAAATGCTTGATGCACCAAACGTGGGTAAACACATGTAAACATGTCTACACGTGAACTAATGCTGTAAGTTCAACTGCAGCTGAATCCCCACTTAGCTACATGAGGGGTTCAGGAGGTTCAGCAAGGGAATTCTGCATGTAGAGAGATGGCAAAGCTGGCCAAGATAGGAAATGCTCCATGTTCTGGTCCCTGCTAGGTCGCTGCCCCAATAGTGAGGAGTCAGAGGGCTTCTGCTTTCCAATATTTCCCATAGCAATGGTCAATAGATCAGGCAGACCAAGCCTGGTCCTCCTATGCTACTAGATTCTGATAGTTGCTGAGAGAGAGGAGAAAGAGCAGACATGTGGCAGAGCTCTGGTATCAGAAGTCCACCATGTTGCCTGTTGCTCATGAGTCACCTGCTTTTTGTTCTTGTCCAAGCTGTACTGTTCCACTGCAGCAGAAAAACGTGAGGTCAAGAACAGGACAACATTGTGTGCCAAGGGTGCCTTGATCAAACAACTGTCTAAACAAAATTATGAATATTGTGACAGTTACAACATTTCAAACATATGTACTTGAGTTGCATATTAACTTGTTTATGGAAAGTTCAGCTTTAAATATCCAACATATTCATGCCCTAACCTAATAAAAGTAGGCTACAAACTGAGTAGAAATTTGCTTTATTTAAACACATAACCAATGAGCTCTGACAAATCAGTCACACAGATGCACTGGCATAACCTTATATGTGCCATGCTGCCACTTAAATTGTAATGGTTAGTCAAGGTTCCAAGTGTAACAGCAGCTTTTACAAACAGAGCTAATTGGCTTAGAAAAAAATATTGGAGATATGGCCACTAACCAGCTATTTAATGAAAATCACAAGTAAATAGATAAGGATTAACACGCCAGAGACATTGAATTATAATTATTCTGAAATGAAATTAGTTGGCAGAACACTGTTGTTTCAGAGATAAACTGCAATTTCATGCCAGATTGAACACTAAAGAGGTCTTTAAAATCTGTTCTTCAGCATTTCCACCGCAACACTATAGACCAAACTGCTGAGGCAGGTTTGAATGGTCAGTAGGGTATATGACACTAATAGACTGTTATTAGGTAAACATTGTTCCTGCTGTATTCTGTTATCTAGTCACACAAGCATTCACTTTTAATCCTTTAAAAGTCCAGCTAAAAGAAAAATTCTATTTCAAAGTGTTGCTTGATGGGGGTAAGAGCACAACACAACTTTATTTTTCTTTTCTATCATTTTTTTGCACAACATTGCAACCACGATCAGTGGGTCACGGGTCAATGCACATGCTTCTGCAGACTCTTCCCCAAACCCCAAGTCCATACCAAGGTATGGAAAAGGATACTATATTTCACTTTACACTCTAAAATGAAATATGGTGGTATGTTGTGTTAATGGAACATATGACAAACTTATAGTGAATCTTCCCTGACTGCAATTTATTTGCAAAAGTGGAGATACAGCTTAATGTTGCCTGCAAATGTTCGAATGTAATTAACTGAATTGTGTATCTACACAGCTCCATAAGAACAAACTGAAATGTCCTGTCCCATGATTTTTGGTGTTATATCAGATCCTTAAAAAAAAACTGTGACTGTAAAAAACTTCTACACCTATCTTGATTTTTTTAGCTTCAACTGAATCTTTTACACATTTAGTGTTTATACTGGTTGTAGAACCATTAGCCCTGTTTATTAGAGAATCTTCAATCATTCCTGGACTAAACTTAGCTCTTTATGACTAAGATGAGATTCAGGTTCGCCACTACTATGGGTTTGAGGCAAATCCATTTCAAATCCTAGATTGTAAGCTCCAAGGAGCAGGGCCCTCCTATCCCTCTTGTATTGAACTGTATTGTTGCTGTATTGTCTCCCGGTATATTGTAAAGCGCTGAGCAAACTGTTGGCGCTATATAAATCCTGTATAATAAATCATAATGCACATGACCTTTAACTTATGGCCAGTAGGCTTAGAAGGGCCAATAAGGAGCTTTTGGATAAGCTAACGTCCCTTAATGTGAAAACGGGAGGACAGACAGCTATGAGGCAAAATGGGGTGGAGAGAGAGAAAGAGAGAGAGATAAAAATGGCAGAGAGCGGGATGGAAGGAAGGGGACAGAGAAGCAGCTGCAGTGGTCAGTGGGAAGGATGCCGAAAGGATGTATGGTGATAAAACCCAGGAGCTTGTGAAGTGGAGGGGAGGATTACTGGTGGATGTCAGTGGTTTACAGTGTAAAGAGGGCTGGAATGGTAATACTGACCAGAGGAAAAAATGACAGAGTGACCTCTATCATTCCAGGGACAACAATGAGAAAGGTGTTTGGCGCCAGAGGTTTAAAAGTGACAGGAGGTGTGGTTACAAAATTAACTGATGGGTGGGGGGCTGGACTCGGGGATGACAGGATGGGCGGGCTCTGTGAGTATGTAATCTGATCTGGAGGAAGTATTAAATGCAAAAACAAATATAAACGAAAAAATGTTGCTGAAAAAATTTGAAAATGGAATGAATAAATATATTGAAATAATAGAGAAAACGTAATAAACAATATAATACATGAAGATAAAATGATATAAAGATATAAAAAATATAAAAAGCGAAGAAAAAAAGTGCTGATTGGCCCTGTGCTTATCACATGCACTCTCCAAAGAAAAAAAAAAACCTCTCTAGCAATACACACCAAACTGAGCATGTGCAGCTTGCCCCCAAGGCTCTGTTCTATCAGCAGATGGATTGGAGACTGTGGAAGAAGGGGAATATCAGCGAAGACAGGATGAAACATCTGTTTTACACAATGCAGAGGATTAACCCCTTAGGTTCCACAGTGAGCATAACAAGCATGCTTTACTGCATATACAGACTGATTTTTTTTTTGTGGGTTTAGTAACACTTTAGGAGTATTAAAGGTCCCCTAGTGCATTCTATTGTGATTTTATTAACATCGACTACTCAAGCTCTGAAGAAGGGGAGTTTTTCCCCCTGAAAAACATGTTGGTTGTACAGGTGAAACTCGAAAAATTAGAACATTGTGCAAAAGTTCATTTATTTCAGTAATGCAACTTTAAAGGTGAAACTAATATATGAGATAGACTCATTACATGCAAGGCAAGATAGTTCAAGCCGTGATTTGTCATAATTGTGATGATTATGGCTTACAGCTCATGAAAACCCCAAATCCACAATCTCAGAAAATTAGAATATTGTGAAAAGGTGCAATATTCTAGGCTCAAAGTGTCCCACTCTAATCAGCTAATTAAGCCATAGCACCTACAAAGGGTTCCTGAGCCTTTAAATGGTCTCTCAGTCTGGTTCAGTAGGAATCACAATCATGGGAAAGACTGCTGACCTGACAGTTGTGCAGAAAACCATCATTGACACCCTCCATAAGGAGGGAAAGCCTCAAAAGGTAATTGCAAAAGACGTTGGATGTTCCCAAAGTGCTGTATCAAAGCACAATAATAGAAAGTTATGTGGAAAGGAAAAGTGTGGAAGAAAAAGGTGCACAAGCAGCAGGGATGACTGCAGCCTGGAGAGAATTGTCAGGAAAAGGCCATTCAAAAGTGTTGGGGACTTTCACAAGGAGTGGACTGAGGCTGGAGTCAGTGCATCAAGAGCCACCACACACAGATGGATACTGGACATGGGATTCAAATGCCATATTCCTCTTGTCAAGCCACTCCTGAACAACAAACCATGTCAGAAGCGTCTTACCTGGGCTAAAGAAAAACAGACTTGGTCTGTTGCCCAGTTGTCCAAAGTCCTCTTTTCTGATGAGAGCAACTTTTGCATCTCATTTGGAAACCAAGGACCCAGAGTATGGAGGAAGAATGGAGAGGCACACACTGCAAGATGCTTGAAGTCCAGTGTGAAGTTTCCACAGTCTGTGTTGATTTGGGGAGCCATGTCATCTGCTGGTGTTGGTCCACTGTGCTTCATTAAGTCCATGGTCAACGCAGCCGTCTACCAGGAGATTTTGGAGCACTTCATGCTTCCTTCTGCAGACGAGCTTTATGGGGATGCTGACTTCATTTTCCAGCAGGACTTGGCACCTGCCCAAAACCTGGTTCAATGACCGTGGGATTACTGTGCTTGATTGGCCAGCAAACTCACCTGACCTGAACCCCATAGAGAATCTATGGGGCATTGCCAAGAGAAAGATGAGAGACATGACACCGAACAATGCAGAAGAGCTGAAGGCCGTTATTGAAGCATCCTGGTCTTCCATAACACCTCAGCAGTGCCACAGGCTTATAGCTTCCATGCCCAAACCAAGTACTGAGTACATATGCATGCTTATACTTTTCAGAGGTCCGATATTGTTCTATGTACAATCCTTGTTTTATTGATTGCATGTAATATTCTAATTTTCTGAGATCGTGGATTTGGGGTTTTCATGAGCTGCAAACCATAATCATCACAATTATGACAAATCACAGTTTGAACTATCTTGCTTTGCATGTAATGAGTCTATCTCATATATTCGTTTCACCTTTTAAGTTGCATTACTGAAATAAATGAACTTTTGCGCGATGTTCTAATTTTTCGAGTTTCACCTGTATATGTTTCAAAGGTCCTTCAAGTGAGATGAATTTTTGTACCAGGCACTCCTACACATTTGTCACTAGTTGTTACCTTGTTGTAGCAGCCTAGGACCAGATGATGGTCCACCCATACTATATTTATATCATGGATCTACTTCTTTGAAAAAATCACTTTGTGGTAAATCCATTAAAAGCAATTTGCACTTATATCAATTCAGCACTATCACAAATGGCTGGTTTTGCAGGAGAGCAGCAGAGGAAGCAGGGACATGTCATACCAGTGCTATATATGTCTCCAGATTCACACAGTTTGGTGTGGGATCTAAGGGGAGCACGCATACACAGGTTCCCCTTAGCACTAAGCTTGCTACAAGAGGCATCTAAAGAGGAGAGGAGCCTACAGTGTTGCAGGGGACTGGGAGAAGAAGACGAAATAAACATTTTTGCGCAATACCGTTGCACAGAGCAGGTGTTACCTCTTTTTTTATTTTATTTTAATGACTTTAATGTCACTTTAAACCTTTATTATGAAAATGTAAGTGCTATAAATTAGGTAAACCATGAACTTTCTGTCTCGCTTTGCAAGAATTTTCCATGTCTTTTAATGTCAATAGACAGGCAATGCTGTTCTGTCAACAGTACCAAGGATAATAAATAAAGAAAAAAATCCTCTTGCGCTGTCAAACCTAATATGATAAACTATGAGTGGCTGCAAACACCAAATTGCGTTCCCACAACACAAAAAAATAAATAAATAGTACTGCGCTGCTCACTAAACCTAACCTTAATTTGTTTGCCGATCTACAGGAAAATGGCCGTCAGAGTTAGATGAGTTATTATACTCTATTGTCAGCCTATGTAAATGAGTCACTTAGTCACTGCCTTCCTATCCCTGAGGAAGTCACGTGATTTGTGATGTAACGCATAGGAAGGAAGTGTGGTAACATAATTTCTGGTCGGACGGCGGCTGCCATCTTGGTACACCTGTTACTATGTATGTTATTACCTATGCTTGTATGGGTCTGCTGGCCCGAGTTTACAGTTGAGAATTCTATACCTGGTTTTTATACATTTAACATGGAGGTATTACACTATGAGACGTCCTTTGATGTTTTTTTGAACATGGATTTCTAATGAGGAATTGGAGAAGGAGCCAGTAAAGTATGTTTAGAGAGGAGAGCTGGTTGGATCTCAGGATGATATTAAAGCACAATTGACCTATATTCCCCATAGGTCAAAATGGGGGGTGAATGTGCACGCTAGCTGGTGGAGGGTTTTTAAGGGTGATCACTTTTCAAGTCACGTGTGGAATATATGATGATTTGAAGAATTTTCTGCATTACAGATCTTGATTTTTACTACGCTTACAAACATTTATTCACAGACTGTCACTGGGTTGAGGGCTCAGCCAGGTGTTTAATATTTTTCTTTTTACTTTGTGTGCTCTGTTTTATATATATATATATATATATATATATATATATATATGTAAACTATTATCATTATTATTATTTTCATTTATGCCTTGCTATATATTATTCAGCCTATCTATTTGCACATATGTTGAAGTTTCACTTATTGATTTGTTCATATTAAGGTATTGCCTAGCATGGCATTTAGTCTTTTTGGCTATTTTCATTCACTTGTGTTTGGTTATTTTCTAGGTATGCACTTATATCACCTTAGTTAGGGGTTCTGTCAGGCGTTTATTTTTGCTTAGTTGAATTTTTCAGTATCAAGGATGCACTTGCATGGAATAATGTAAAACTTTCCAAGTTAAATCTGTATTCCGCTAAAATCTATATCCTTTCCATGAATGCCTGGTTTTTCATACAGATGTTTTCAGCTACATGGTCTTAAACATTTTTTTTTTGGTCCTCTGACATGTAAGAAGAAATTATCTACTTTGAGATGTGGGTATGATAGCAAACATTTTTGTGAATTCTCTGCAAGATGGATTTGTATACTTTGGTCTCTTTGACACTTCACTTGGTGCAGCTCAACGTTGCTGACACCAAACCATTTGCCACTGGCAATAATACTCCATGCCTCTGCTCCTACCTGCTGGCTTCCTTGCGACTGCATATACAAGTAAATGGTGTTACCACATGGCTGCTCTGTTCAACCAGGAAATAGGTGTGCAAATACGCTGTTCACTTTGAGGAATTTTCCCTTAGCTTAGTGAATATGGTAAAAGTTCACTTTGAAAAGAATATCCAGTCATGTGCAAGAAAAATGTAAAGAAAAATAATGTTTTGCTTGCACATAATTGGATGATGGAAGTTAGTGAAACCTCACTTAATTCATTAAGCTAATGTAAAATTATCTTGGAAAGTGAAAATTGTCTGTTTGCCTTTAGTAAATCAGCTCTAAAGTGTTTAACAAATAATCATTTGAGTAGGAGTTAATCAGGAGGTACAAATGTTTTTAAACTGAACTTTTCCCCAACATCTAAAATGAGCTTTAATGGAGCTTCACAGTAAAAGGTCAATTCAGAATACAATTTTAATTGTTTACAGTTAATGTACTCCAGTTTAGAGAGTATTTAATAAATGACAATTACTTTGAAAAGCTTTGCTTATCAGAATATCATAACGCTATTCATTTTTGAGCAAGACAAAGATTGAATGAAGCAGATGTATTCTTCTTCACAAAGCCTTCTTAGAAATGTAAGGACTATTCTTGCTTATAATGTTGACTTTATATTTTATTGCCTTAACATTTTTCTAAAAAAAACTGCTCAGCTATGGAGTGCTTTGTCATTAACTAGGATTTACTGACACCAGTATCTGTGTTGAACAAAGAGTATACAGTATAGTATTCAATGTCAATTCAAATTGTCAAGATAATAGTTTTAGGATGAATACCTAATTGCCCTTCTTAACCACTTCATGTCTTACACCTGAATATCCCTAATGGACCAGTGCAATTTGTATATTTCAGATATGGCCCTATTGAATCAGCAATAATTTTATTATTACTTATGATAACAAGGTAACACTGTACAGTATTGTTTAAGTTAAATAGAACAATTTGTGTACAAAAATATATATTTTTTACTTGTCAAGTTGCTTAAATTGACATCAAAGGAAACTCTTTCCACCTGCATGTAAAAAAAACTTGTATGCAAACATTGTAACAATACTACTACAAATATTTATCAATCAAGCTGGCAAATATTGTTTGCATGCTTTATTTTTATAAGATTTGTGCATCCGCTCCTACAAAAAAGAGCTGGATGCAGCTTTCATACAGCCATCTCATAATTAAATGAAGTTTATGAGGCCATACCTATTTTTCAGTTTTGGATACAGTGGGAAAGGATTGGAAGCTCTGTATGATATCTATTTATGTTGGTATCCCCATTGGTGAGATTCCACTTGACATTTTTTGTTCAACTGGTGAAATTTGTCAAAAAGGGACTATGACAGCAGTAAATTTTTTGGGAAGAGTTTGGACAGCTGACCGATTTATATTGTTATTCGTGTCTCCATTTGAGGTTTTTCAAAACTTTTTCTCATGGCAGCAGAGCAGATGGTGAGGGGAGATTTCTCTGTGATGCAGGTTACAATAAAAACATTTTTGTCAAGAAGAGTATATGAGAATCTTCAATTGGTTGTTATTGCTCTCTGCATCCTGAGATTTCCCCTCAGTTCCTGTTACAGTGGCCAGTTTCAACAAGGGTAGAGGCCGCCATGAAAACTTCACAAGTTTTCACTTTTCAACAGTCTATTCAACAGAAAGAAAAAACAATGTACCTTTCACTTAAAGTCTACCAGTAATATCAATACCCATAAAAGCTGTTCTAAGGACTTAAAAATAGGCAATGAAATGTACCTGCAAATACCTTTTTTGAGTGGCATTAATATGAGGAATATGGCCAAATACTAGGATGCAATGGTTGCAGTCAGTGTAAGACCAGTTTTAGAAATACTTGAATGAAATACATAGGGGTTGATTTACTAAAACTGGAGAGAGTAAAATCTGGTACCAATGTACACGGTAGCCAAGCAGCTTCTAACTTCAAATTGTTCAGTTAAGCATTGACAAAAGAACCTGGAAGCTGATTGGTTTCTATGCAGAGCTGCACCAGATTTTTCACGGTCCAGTTTTAGTAAATCAATCCCATAGAGGCGTATTTACTTAAGAAGTTGAGAATCCTCATGCAATAAATGGTATAAATATGAATATAAACCTTTTCTCAGAAAATAAACCTATATCAAATACCCAATCATAAGTGTCCCAAATGTCCTCAATCACGATATATTCCCCAAACAAATTTAAGATTCAGTCTCCATATAATAAAGTCTTTTCTTCCTCCAAAATAAATGTATCTCTTTACTTTAGTCGCTGTGATGTATCCAGATTTTCTTGTACCTCAAAAAAATAAACTCAAAATAGTGTATTACCCTTTATAAATTATTAACATGCCACTAATCGTGAATCACGCAAAAAATAAACTGCATATCATGCAAAACACACGTGAAGGGAAAAAAAATATATAATCTATATATAAACAATATATTCAGTATTAATAAAAATATATAATATCATCAATTTAAAAATAAGTAATTAAATAAACATGAATACACTCCAATTGTGAACACTCCAACTGCAAACAATAAACAGTGCCCTGGCAACGAAGGAGTGGCTTCGTAAGAAGCACTACAAGGTCCTGGAGTGGCCTAGCCAGTCTCCAGATCTCAACCCCATAGAAAACCTTTGGAGGGAGTTGAAAGTCCATGTTGCCCAGCGACAGCCCCAAAACATCACTGCTCTAGAGGAGATCTGCATGGAGGAATGGGCCAACATACCAGCAACAGTGTGTGCCAACCTTGTGAAGACTTACAGGAAACGTTTGACCTCTGTCATTGCCAACAAAGGATATATAACAAAGTATTGAGATGAACTTTTGATATTGACCAAATACTTATTTTCCACCATAATTTGCAAATAAATTCTTTCCAAATCAGCCAATGTGATTGTCTGGATTTGTTTTCTCATTTTGTCTCTCATAGTTGAGGTGTACCTATGATGCCAATTACAGGCCTCTCTCATCTTTTTAAGTGGGAGAACTTGCACAATTGGTGGCTGACTAAATACTTTTTTGCCCCACTGTAAGTGCCCATCAATGCCACATACTAGTGCCCACCAGTGCGCATCAATGCCACATATCAGTGCCTACCAGTGCACATCAATGCCACATATCAGTGCCCATCAGAGCTGCCTTTCAGTGCCACCTATCAGTGCTAGTCAGTGCCGCCTATCAGTGCCCATCAGTGCCGTCTATTCATGCCTACCAGTGCCACCTAACAGTTCCAATTAGTGCCACCTAACAGTTTCAATCAGTGCTGGCTATCAGTGCCAGTCACTGGGTTTTTTTTTTTTTTTTGCTGAACAAACTAAAAAAGACTGAAAATTATGAAACAAAAAAGTTTTTTCTTAGTTTCTGTTATAACATTTTGTAAATAAGTAATTTTTATCCTTCACTGATGTGTGCTAATGAGGCTGAAGTAATGGGCACTGATAGGCTGCACTGACAGGCATCACTGATGGGCACTGAAGGGCAGTACTCATATATGGCAGTGATAGGCGACAATGATGGGCAATGATAGGTGGCACCGAGTGGTACTGATAGGTGGCACTGATTGTAACTGTTAGGCAGCACAGATTGTAACTGTTAGGCAGCACTGATGGGCACTGTTAGGCAGCACTGATGGGCTCTGGTAGGTGGCACTGATTGGCACTTATAGGTGGCACTGATAGGTGGCACTGATTGGTGGCACTGATAGGTGGCACTTACTGGCACTGATAGGTGGCACTGACTGGCACTGATAGTTGGCACTGAAAGGCAGCTCTGATGGGCACTGATATGTGGCATTGATGTGCACGGGTAGGCACTGGTATGCGGCATTGATATGCACTCATGGGCACTGGTATGTGGCATTGATGGGCACTGACAGGTGGCATTGATAGGCACTTACAGGTGGCACTGATGGGGCTACACTGATCATCAGTGCCCTGGTTATCAGTGTAGATGTCCCAGTGTAGATGTCCCCGCTTACCGGCTCTTCTCTTCTCACACGCTGTCAATGTGAGGAGAGGACTGCCAATAACCGGCATTTCCTTGTTTGCATGTGATCAGCTGTGTCATTGGCTGTGTCAACGGCTCTTTACTGTGATCGGTAATCCGCTGTGTCCCAGGGACATGTGACGTCCTCCCAGAACGAGAGAGCCGCCGTTCACCTGTCATTTCCTTATATGGCGGGCGGGAGGTGTTTAAATACCTCCAAAAGAAAGGTCTATCTGTCTCAAACAAATGCTAAACATTTTGTTTGTCTACAGTGTTGCATGACCGCGCAATTGTCATTCAAAGTGCATCAGCGCTGAAAGCTGAAAATTGTCCTGGGCAAGAAGGGGGTAGGCAAGTGGTTAAAGATACCCGATACGTCTGTTGATATTCGTGGATGATCAGGGAGCTGCTAAACCTGGGGACTTAAAGATGTTAATATTAACTTTCATTCTTAGGTTGGAACTTTCACACTTCCACCCTTACAATACCTCTCTATATGTCTGATGGATGAGAAAACAGTCAATGGGTGAAGTTAATCAGCTCATATTTTTGAGTTAAATATCACTATTTTTATATTGCACAGATTCAGGATTACCTGAAATAGACTTTTTAGATTTAATCAAGGTACAGTGGAAGAGATTTACTAAAACTGGAGCCCTCAGAATCTGGCGCAGCTGTGCATGGCAGCCAATCAGCTTCTGACTTCAGCTTGTTCAATTAAGCTTTGACAATAAAACCTGGAAGCTGATTGGTTACTATGCACAGATGCACCTCTGTGTGCACCAACTTTAATAAATCTCCCCTCAGTATGTGTTTCTACACTTTGGCACATGCTGTTCTGCTATTAAGTAAGGAAAACGCATATGTTATACAAGATCTTTATCATTGTTATATGTTAAATGACAACCTATATTTTTGGTGTCACTGATTTCTTGAGTGTATCAGGTGTTGAAAACACTTTAGGTGCTGACAAGGAATTTCTAACTAAAAAAAAATACAGGGTCATGCTGTTGTTTGCAACAGAAGTGTGGGATGTGAGGATTTCCCAGTGTTAACATGAAAGAGATTCCCAATCCTGTCAAGAGAATGTCGAAAAGATGTATAATATATACCAAAGAACTGAAAAAAAACCAGCTGAGGTTACCTTCCATTAATAGCACTGTAATTATAGATATGCATTTAGAACCATCAATTGAACCATTAACTAGCATTTATAATGCTAAAGTCTCTCAGTAAAGGTTGTTCAGTTTCACTGCATGTGCGAATGGATCACTTTTGTTCTGTTCAGTTTAACCACTTCCACTCCAATTCTGACATTCCTTTCCTACATGTAAAACACACATTTTTTAAGCTAGAAAACTACTTAGAACCCCAAACAAAATATTTTTTTTAGTTAGATTTTTTTAAACAAAGGCACTAGAGAATAAAATGGTGGGAGTAAATACATTTTAATGTACAAAACACAATATAACACCCATTTTTTTAGTAAAATATAAAAGATGATATTACACCAAGTAAATGGATATCAAAGATGTCACACGTAAAATCACGTCCGCTTCTGGAATGGCGCCTAATGACAGTACCTATAAATCTCCATAGGCGATGAATTAAAAGCCTTTACAGGTTACCAGTATAGAGTTACACAGGACATCAGTTGCTAGAATTATTGCTCTCCCTCTGACATTCTCAGTGGTACCTCACACATGTGGTGCGATTGCTGTTTACATATGCACGTAGAATGTACATTTGTTTTTGCGTACAAGAGCGGTGGGAAAGGGGAACTTTACATTTTTTTCATTTTATTTATTACATTTGATTTTTATTTTTTTTAAACTGTAACTTTATTTATATTTTCTTTTAATTTTATTGCTATCACAAAGGATGAACCTATTTTTAGTCCAGAATGAGAGCTGTCTTTGACAGCTTAGTCTTTGTGCTGAGAGTTTGCGGTGAGCTACACAGGGATGCATATATTGTGTGAGCATTAAAGCCTACCCTTTTCCCACCGCACATTTGTGTTGGATGGACTTAAAAGGGTTAAACTAGATTCTGGGGAGGAGAGATCCAAAGAGAATTTAGCATATAATCAGAAATCAATGCGGGTACAGAATACATAGATGGGTAGAACGGGGGATTCGAGACATAATAAGACAAATATTATTATTGCTTATAATGAATATAGGAAATCTAGCAATTATAAACTTTTTTCTAAGATTTTTTTTTAACATACTGTCATCAGTCAGTATCCCTGATCACCACCACACTAGTCAAATGATGAAGCTGTACTGCACTGATGACAGTATGTAACAAAAAAAATTGTGCAAAAAAAAAAGTCTTCATTTTCCAAAACATTGTCACAAAAAAATGACAACTTAACAAAATCCACCATTCGAGGGGGTATGACCAGATGTGAGCCGAGGCAGACGTCTTGGAGAGGAGCTCCCGGTCATCCTGATCCATCTGCAATATTTACCTTGGTCAACAATCCATCCTCACAGCTTGTCCTTCTCTCCTTTCCCAGACTCCAGATGCTATCCAAGAACCACTCCGCCAAGCCTGCAACACCTGCCCATCCGCCCTCAGCCTTTGCCACGAGGCAGAACGCCATCTTGGTGGAAAGACTTCAGGCCCTTCTGGCAGAGATGAACATTGAAACAGCGAGTGCTCCTACAGTGCCAACCCTGGCACCGCAAACTGTAAATGGTACGGCTGCAATCCTGGCTGCGATAGAGCAGAGCAAGACATCTCTGTTACGCGTAAACCAACTTACTGAAGAATGCAACTTTATAAGGAATGACCTGAACAAGACCGGCTGACTGACACGGAATCCAGGATCTCCGCTTCAGTGGATCTCACTAACTCTCATGCCACTATGCTAGTGGACCTGCAACGTATAGTAAGTGCCATGATGATGCTCAAAATAGGCTACGGTGCAATAATGTCAAGGTCCTTGGGCTCCTAGAGGGCATGGAGGGAGATCAGCCAGCAGGATTTGCAGAGGCATTCTTCAAGGAGTTGCTGTGCCTCACCAAAGTTTCCTCTACCTACATTGTGAAGCCGGCGCATCAGGTGCCTACTGGGGACGCTATCCCTGGAAACAGCCCCTGTCCTGTTCCTGGTTCATTTTTGTAAATTATTCAGGACAGCGATAAAATCCTTTCCAAAGCCAGGAAACCCCAAATTACAACATGGCAATGCCTCAGTTTTCCTCTTCCCAGATTTCTCGGCTGAGCTTCAAAGAAAGAGGAAAACCTTTAATGATGTTTGTAGACAAGAACATGAAGTATAGTATTCTCTGCCCAAGTCACCTCCGGGTAAAACATGAGGGGTCAGTGCATTTCTTTGATACTCCTGTGGAAGCCGAAGCATGGTTGAATACCCTGTGGTAAGCCTTGGCTATTTCTCCAGGGCCTCTTTTGGATATACAGTTATCTTTGCCTTTTGACTCTATTTTGTTACCACAGCATCCCTATCATCATTGACAGCATTCCAGCTTTACGTTGTTCCAGTTGTTGCTGATATCCTTTTACTATGCCAGCTGTGACCAAATTCTGATCAAGACTTCTGGAAAATGATGCATGGATCAGGGATTGCCTTCAGCCCCCTTATTTCAATCTAGCAGGGCCCTCTCTCACCTTCCAGGGTAGGCAATCTGCGGCTCTCTAGCTGTTGTGGAACTACATTTCCCATGAGGCATTGCAACATTACAAAACTGACAGTTACAGCTATGACTTGCAGAGGCATGATGGAACTTGTAGTCCTGCAACATCTGGAGAGCCGCAGGTTGCCTACCCCTGCCCTAGACAGTGAGGTATACAGTTAAATGTTTGTCCTTTGATTCTGAGAGCTACCTTGTTTACAGGACACTGTCTTTAGACAGTTTATCCCCCCTAATTTTTTTTTTTACATTCTTTATTTATGTAGACAACACCACACTTATAGAGCAATTCGATATATCCAGGGTATACAAAACAGAAAGGAGTAACATCCCAAATGTACACAGGTCATCTTGAAAATATATACAGCCATAAGTATAAACAGAAAATGCAAAATAAGCTTTTGAAAGACTTCAAATTAGCCCCATGCCGTAAAATGGGAATCAAGCAAGGGGAGTACTTCATGGTTGGAACTGACTACAGCTATAAGTGCATGTGATTGTCTATTTTAGCAGAGTGTATATAGGAGGGGGACAAGAGCAGAGTGAACTCAGAAAGAGAAAGAAGGAAAGAGAAAGAAAAAAAAGGGGGGGTCCCCCCTAGTTTTGCCCTTTGCTGCAGCACCAATGGTGGCCTACTGACTCTTGACGTTGACGGTATCTGCAAATTGCAAGGACATAGGAGCATAGTTTGTTGGGGTAGCTGGTCTGTAGAGAGTTCAAATGTCTTTTTTTTGTGGCAACAACCATTCCCTTACCTTGCTTGATGTGCCTTACGCAAAATGTTACCTTCCTGACTGGCTCACAGTGCTTCATATAGTTGGAGTGGTGGCGACTCCCTTCACTGGCATGAGCTCATTATTTTCCCACAGGCACATTCTCTGTTTTTGGGGTTTCCCCACATGTATGTTTGCATCAGGACCACCATGGCCTGAACAATACATTTAAAAGATCTCTCATGTTTAAATTCCTTAACAACCACAAACCTTATATCCTTTTTTTTTACAAGAAACCCATTTGTTGGGAACAAGATCCTTTCTCTTCGCATAGCATGGGTGGAACAGGCCTTTCATTCTACCTAATCTAGCTAAGCCAGGGGAGTCACCATACTGTTGAATAAATCCCTGCTGTTTTACAATTTTTCATGTGCGCGCTGACCCCGGAGGTAGATATATTATTCTGGTCTTGGAAGAGAATATTGTTAGGCTTGCATTGATAAACATCTATATTCCATTGCCCTTTTCTTCTGGCATGCTTTACACCATTCAGGAAAAATTGGCCCCCCTGCAGGTCTCCAGAATCATTTGGGCTGGGGATTTCAATACTGTTTTGTATGTTCCCCTTTTTTTCCTCTCATTGTTTTTAACTCTCACAGATCAGGATCTAGAATAGACTAGCATTCAGTTCTATGCCAATGTTGGTCTCGGTGTCTGCAGTCTCATATTTGCCCACAGGCATTTTAGACCATTCTCCTTTGGAGTTAGCAATTGATCTTGGGGGTCGTAGAGACCCGGCTGCTGGCGTTTGGATTCCAAATGGCTTCATAATGGCAAGGTCCAAGAGCTGCTCTCTGACTAACTTGCTCAGTATAAGGATGTAAATGACCAAACTGCACCCCCCAAGTGGTTTGGGATGCTTTCAAAGCATACATCAGAGGCCAATACATATCTGCCATCAAATCGGCCAGATGGGAATTTTCCTCTCAACTCACTAAATTGGAGCGAGATGAGTCGGGGGCAGCTTTCACTTTTGCACTTTCCCCTACTGAGGACAATTATTCTCAGCTGGCTTCGGCCTGTAGGGAGTTGGAACTTCATCCTACATCACTAACTCACTCTGATGCTGCCATACAGGTGGGTAGGCTGTTTGAGTCTGAAGACAAAAAAGGCAAGTTACTGACCAACTTGGTTGCTAAAGCCAGACAGCTAACAGTTGTTTCTGAACTGATTTCACCCAATTCCCCCCCCCCCCCTTTGCCAACCTTGTCAGTGGAAACTGTATCAGCCCTTGACAAAGAGATCAATTGAAGCAGCTATCCAATCCTTTCCCCCCAGTAAAACACCAGGGCCAGATGGTTTGCCGGGAGACTGGTATAAGATGCATGCCAAGGAGCTGGCACGACAACTCTGCAAAGAATTTGCTGATAGCTATGAGTCCCAAACTCTCCCTCACTCTATGTATCAAGCGCACATCTCGATATTACCTAAACCAGGCCATTACCTAAAATACTGTGTTTCGTATAGGCTCCTATCACTCCTGAATTATGACTTAAAGATTCTAAACAGAATCCTGACCACGAGACTGATGAAGTCCAAACAGTGGTCGCCTCACACACCCTTATGGCTGAACCCCCATCTCGAAGAATTCTTCTTATGTCCTGATCCTAATGTATGGGTGTCTAATGGGATCAAATATCTTCAGCAAATTTGTGAGGCAGGTACACTTCAAACTTTTCACTGCTTGAAAATAAAGTATGCTCTCCCTAATTCATATTTTTTCAGGTACCTCCACCTACGTCATGCATTCCAGCAGCAGTTTCGTAATCAACCAGTATCTTTTGAAGTATCAGGACTTAAATCTCTATTGCATAATGATGATTTGGTGAAACCATTGTCTAGTATATTTACATTTCTGCTACCAGCTGTTCATGAAGGCCCAGACAGGCTGCTATTCAGCTGGCGTGAGGAGGTGCCTTAGCTAGATACAGAAGATTTGGAGGACATCTAGGAATATCCCATGCAGTCATTGATTTCAACTAGAGATAGCTTAGTTCAATTTAAAATACTGCATAGTATATATTTCACCCCCAAAAAGCTACATAGGATTTATCCCTCCCACTCCGGTAGATGTTGCCGCTGCCCGGGAGATCTGGAGACATTCCTACATGTATTTTTGCATTGTCCAGCGATTAAATCCTTTTGGTTGGAGGTTACTCAATGTATCCAGTCAGTAACGACCATCTCTGTACCCTTAAAGGTGGATGTATGCATGTTGGGTTTAGTTCATCTTCTATCTGTGTCTAGAGCTATGAGCACCTTGCTGTGTTTACTACTTTTTTATGCACATAAAGTTATTCTTTTCAATTGAAAGTCCCCGCAATCCCCTACATCTGATTTCTGGAAGTATATTTTCAATAAAATGATCCCATTATATAAATTTGTATACGAGTCAGGGGTTTTCTACACAAATTCGGTAAAATCTGGGATATATGGACAGACTCAATAGATTCAGTGGCTTCTGTCGATTTTCCCCATTAATTTGTTAACCAGTTGTATGCTTGTATTTGGTACAGCATACTTCCATTTACCCTGTGGACCCGTGAAGACCATGTGTAATGCTCCTATCCTAGGGGAAGGAACGTGAGAGTGCTGGCTGGCACCGGTTGCCACAAAGTTTAAGAGTTTAGTTGTCTGTTAACTGTTTTGTTTTCATTGTTATTTTCTCAGCCTGGGTATGACCAATAGGATTTGTTTTGTAACTTACACTTTTGTAACTTCAAAAGGATAAAGAGGATTTGCAAAAAAAATAAAATCCACCATTCCTTTTACTAAATACCTTGGACTGTCTACTTTCCAAAAAGGGGTCATTTGGGTGATATTTTTACTGTCCTGGCATTTTATGGCCTCAAGAAATGAAATAGGCAGTCAGTACATCAGGACTGATCAATTTTCAAATATACTGTATATACCATAGTTTGTAAACTATAACTTTCACACAGACTAAATAATATACATTTATTTGGGTTATTTTTACTAATGAAATGTAGCAGAATACATTTGGCCTAAATTTATGACGAAAGAATATTTATTTGCAAAATTTTATAACAGAAGATAAACGTGTTTTTCCTCAAACATTTTCAGTATTTTTACATTTACATAGCAAAAAATAAAAAACCCAGTGGTGACTAAATACCACAAAAGAAATCTCTATTTGTGTGAAAAAACAAAATTATAAAATGAACACAGTGCTAAAAAGCAAAAAATGTCCTGGTCATGAAGGAGGTAAAAGCTTCCAGAAGTCAAGTGGTTAAGGGGGTGTTAAAAAATAACATTCGTCCTTCTGAAGACAGGTACAGAGTATCATAACGGTGGTCACGATTAACATGCTGAACTACACATCAGCGCAATACTTACTTCATCATTCCTCACTTTTTAAAAGAATGTACAATAAATCTTTAGCAATGTGAATGGTTAAAGTGGCTAAACAATGTATACCTTGCCACTGGCATTTGAACTGAGTTCCAACAAACAAATAGAGGAGATGAAAGAATTGATTCACATCACCCAGGACAGGACAATGAAGGTTATGAATACATGGTTCTGTTGACTTGAGTTTAAGATGTACATTACTCCTTACTGTCTCACTTGTGATTATACAGTTGTGATTGAGGCTGGAAGACCTAGTGGTCTCACCCTCCCTTTAAGGTAGCAAGGCAATCTAGTCAGGGTGCTGTGGGAGACCCAGGATGGGGGTGGTGGGGGAGAGGATGGACTGCTGTAGGACCTTATTCCATGCCCTTCCCCACTGGTCCTAATTAGGTCTCCCCCCCTTTCCCCCTCCCCTCGTTCCCCTTGTTCCCATCCTTTTTTTCCCCTCATCCCCTCCACATCTCTTCTTTTCCCTTATTGCCCTTCAACCCTCCTCTCCTTTTTATCTCCCTCTTACTTTTTTCTTTCTCCTTCCCCTTGTCTGAGTTGGGGGGGGGGGGGTGTAAACCCTCATCTGTAAAAGCAGCTAGCCTGAGTTTACCTCCTTTCATCATGGCCTCAGCTGTGGAAGAGCTGATGGGTCTATTTACCAGGGTCCCTGTTTGGGTCCATTAAAGTCATGGTAAGAACAGAGGACTGACTTAAACAGCGGCTCCTGGAAGGGTGGCACCACACTATATTGCCCTATAGCCACCCTTGCTTGTTTTTTAAATATTAATAGTATATTCATATAAGATCTTATTAGAGGTATCAGCGGGTTTACAGCATCTCACAAAGCTTCAGTAACCCCCTACACTTATGTTCACTCCAGTAGAAAAAAATCTGTTATAGCGCAAAGAAAAAAGCCAGTAAACTCTACAGTGGTTCACTTCAATTTGGCACCCTGGAATACATCATACAGGATCTCTTAACTAAACAGGTTTAGCTAACTAGAAGTATGTGTGGGGGAGGATGGGGAGCTTACACAAGAATCTTTTCCAGTTTACTGTATGTGTATACACCTTGTGGCGCCTATTATTAACGTAGCTTAAATTGGCTCCACCCACCTTTAAGGTCTCACTGTTCCCTTGCAAATGCATGCCTGTCATATTAGGACCAGCAGTTGAGTCCTCATACACTTACATAGGCTGTCTGCATGCAGCATTTGGTGGCTCAGCACATAAACAAATAGCCCATTCATCTACATACCTCAGTGCCTGTGTGAATAAGGCCTTATAATAAAATGATATTTCATTTTTCATTTCATTAATGCAAGAGTATAGCCCTTTATTTTTCTGAGGTTTGCCCTGGAATGACACTAAGATGATATTTTTTGTTGTTGTCATTCTATCAGAGTATGACGTAGGAATTTACAAACTGCCTAAATTAAGGACCACTCCAGACTCAAATTACCCAGTTAGAAGCCATCTTTCAATGTTCCCATTAAATAAGAAGTACATGATGCATAGTTTTTAATAAAAACCTTTCCTTTAATGGATAACCTTATGATTCACCTATAGAAGTATCTGCTTTTTATACTGCAGAATGCATTAACCTAATGCAATGGTAATCACAGAACTGGGACAATATGCTGAAAAGGTTTAAAATTTACTGGTATTTTAAAAGCATCATCTATTTTACTTCCTTAAGACTAGATGGCATATCAGTTCTTTAGTTGATTCTACATATTGCTGGATGTTGTTCCTTTTTTAAAGGTAAAATGAAAAAACACACTGCTCAAAAAATGAAAGGAACACTTTTTAATCAGAGTATAGCATCAAGTCAATTAAACTCCTGGGATATTGATCTGGTCAGCTAAGTAGCAGAGGGGGTTCTTAATCAGTTTCATCTGCCTTGTAATGAAATTAACAACAGGTGCACTAGATGGGCAACAATAACTTTCAAAACAGGAATGGTTTTACAGGTGGAGGCCACTGAACCTTTTTTCCCTACTCATCTCTTCTGTTTTTCACTAATTTTGCATCTGGCTAGGGACAGTGTCACTACTGGTAGCATGAGTTGATACCTGGACCCTACAGAGGTTGCACAGGCAGTCCAACTCCTCCAGGATGGAACATCAATATGTGCCTTTGCCAGAAGGCTTGCTGTGTCTCCCAGCACAGTCTCAAGAGCATGGAGGAGATTCCAGGAGACAGGCAGTTACTCTAGGAGAGCTGGACAGGGCCATAGAAGTCCTTAACCTATCAGCAGGACCGGTATCTGCTGCTTTGTGCAAGGAGGAACAGGATGAACATTGCCAGTGTCCTACAAAATGACCTCCATCAGGCCACTGTTGTGAATGTCTCTGACCAAACAATCAGAAACAGACTTCATGAGGGTGGCCTGAAGGCCAGACATCCTCTAGTGGGCCCTGTGCTCACTGCCCGGCACCATAGAGCTCTATTGGCATTTGCCATTGAACACCAGAATTGGCAGGTCCATCATTTATGCCCTGTGCTTTTCACATATGAGAGCAGGTTCACCCTGAGTACATGTGACAGATGTGAAAGGGTCTAGAGAAGCCATGGAGAACATTATGCTGCCTGTAACATCATTCAGCATGACCGTTTTGTTGGTGGGTCAGTGATAGTCTGGGGAGGCATATCCATGGAGGGATGCACAGAAATCTACCGACTAGACAATGGCACCCTGACTGTCAATAGGTATTGGGATGAAATCCTTGGACCCATTGTCAGACCCTACGCTGGTGCAGTGGGTCCTGGGTTCCTCCTGGTGTCCGACAATGCCTGGCCTCATGTGGTGAGAGTATGCAGGCAGTTCCTGGAGGATGAAGGAATTGATACCATTGAATGACCCCATGCTTGCCTGACCTAAATCCCAAAGAACACCTCTGTTTCATGTTTCGGTCCATCTGACGCAGCCAGGTTGCACCTCAAACTGTCCAGAATCATACTACTCAGTGATGCCCTGGTCCATACATGCATACAAGCACATGGGGGCCATACAAACTACTGAGCACCAGTTTGAGTTGCTGCAATTAAATTTCAGCAAATAGGACTAGCCTGCTGCATCCTTTTTTCACTTTGATTTTTGGGGTGTCTTTGAATTCAGTCCTCTGTAGGTTGATAATTTTCATTTCCATCAAACGATGGGGCATCCTTACGTTCCTAACACATTAACCAGTCCATATCAGTATAGATGTCCAGCATGATATTTTTTCCCCATTGAGACCTGATGTGTTTTCAAAGTGTTCCTTCAATTTGTTTGAGCAGTGTATATCTTTACAGGTCAGTTCTTTTTCAGATTTTAGCACTGTAAATTGTCTGTATTGGACTGTGAGTTTTTAGCACCAAAACTTTTGTCAATGCTAAAATAAGTATACAGTTTTGGCAGAACTCACATTATTGCTTTTTATATATGCTAACATATCTTTTTCACACATGTCATATGCAGCAATGTCAGTTTCTATGATACAGTTGTTCTATGACACACAAAGCACACTACATAAGTTCTTGTACATCATATCAATGGACCAGCTTAACACCTTCTCAACCATGCTATATCCAAAAGACAGCTACAGCGCAGTCATTCAGTTCTAGCAGAGCGTCCATGGAAATCCTCCCAGGACCCCACCCCTGTACATCTCCTGTGGTGTATATTGAGCAAGGTCTGTAACCGCTGTGTCTCCAGATCATGGTAAAGATAAAAAAAGCAAAGAGCGCACAGCCACCTTAGTGTAACCCTGTTTTAATATAAATGTAAAATAATCAGTGCCCATCAGTGTCACCTCATCGGTGCCCATCAGTGCAGCCTATGAGTGCAACCTCATTAGCACACATCAGTGAAGAAGAAAAATTACTTAGTTGCAAAAAACAGAAACTAAGAAAACCTTTTTTCAAAAATGTCATCTTTTTTGTTTATAAAAACCCCCCAGAAAGCTCTATCTGTCTCAAAAAATTATAAAACTTTCATATGGGTACAGTGTTGCATGACTGTGCAATTGTCATTTAATGCAAAAGCACTGAAAGCTGAAAATTGGACTGGGCAAAAAGGGGGTGAAAGTATCTAGTATTGAAGTGGTTAACATTACTTCATGAAAAAATGTAATATGCAATTTTCCAAAGTACTCAAGTGAAATAAACTTATTTACTATGGGTTGCATTTTTCTGTAGGTAAAAATGGACCTTTATTCTTGCATTATTAATTTCAAAACTCAGACCATTGCTTTCTAATGCTATTATTATTAAATTTAAAATATTACATTTAAATATACCTGTACATATATTAATGTTTAGGGGATCTGGGTTCAATATTCTTATGTTGGTGAGAAATTTTATAGGATTAGAGGATTTAATAATACAATTGCATAAAATCACAAGTAAAATATTAGAATACATAGTGTAATATTATGTCAAAAAAGTAATCATGTTCTTGAGATAAAAATTGTGTGCATAATGATGTGTGTGTGCGTAGCTGTGGGCCCATGTCTTCCTCGCGTGTATTCTTGTGAAAATCTGCCCAAAAAGTCTTTGTTCTTTTAGCATGAGCAGCTTTAAGGCTCTCCATGCCCCCTCCCTCACAGAGGCTAGGCCCAGTAGTTCTACCCATACATGGAAGGCCATAAATTTGAGATCCTCTATTCCATAAGTGTGGGGGATGGGAAGCGTAATATATATATATATATATATATATATATATATATATATATGCTGAACGTTTATAAATCAATAGCTGTATTGTTAAGTTAACAATAAACTCAATAACAACAGTAACTAAAGAGAATATGGAATGAGTGAAGGGAAAAGAAAATAGAAAAGTTGGTGTAAATAAATCTGAGATATAAATTCTTTATGCTTATCATAATGCTTACATAAACGTTCCATAGGTGTGAAAGCGGTCAGATCTCCTGTGCGCTTCAGTGTCGCTGTGAAATGAGCTATTTGGTTATAGCGGTACAATTCTGTGGATGGGAGCTGGTATTGAGTCATTAACTAGTGTTTTGTCAAGACTCCTTTATAGTCACATAGGTCCGCATAATGGAGCAGTCCCTTATTTGTCCACCAATCAAAAGTATGTAGGCTGAGCCCCAGGACGAAATTGAAGTTACCCAGCAGTGGAGCCAGAGGTGCATGTGGGAATTTGAAATTATGTTGCACAGCCAGTCTATCCCAGAGGCCAAGGGAAAATGACAATGTTGGGCAAAGTATGGTCGGTCTATCTCACTGATTAATTTCCACTCATGGCTTCCCTGCCCCCAATGGATGAGTTTAGAGTCTGCTTCCCTATCGACGAAACATGTCAGCCATTTGATGTGGTTGACCAATATATCTGGATTTGTCCAATATATCGTCTATGGGAACATTGCTGTGACCTCCAATATGACATGTCCCATTTCCCTGGGCAGTAGAACCCGAAGCATGTCCCTAACAAATGCAATCTGACCAGTGTTGGAAGCATAACAGGAAATAAAAGTAACTTCATGTTCATTAATCTTCCCTCCCACCATAAGGTACCTCCCCTCCTTGTCCCGTATTACTGTCCGGGGGGTAAACAACACCTGTTTAGCCAAGCAGATAGCCACGCCCCTTTTTTGTCCAGACCATTTGATAAATAGAATTGGGGATAGTTAGCATGAAGATACTTCGGATTAGAACACCAATTCCTAATTTGCGGTAGTACTGAAAGGCCATGGTTTACTTAGTCGGGGAGTTGAAACCTTGCACATTATGAGTCAGGATTGTAAATTTAGTGGTGGTCATAGAAGACATAATGAATCAGCTAATAGCCCTTGCCTGGTAACGAATTGTAGCAAATCCCACCTGAAGTGTCCTATCACCCCTCTGATGCCACTGTCAGAGAGAGAAGAGCACACCTGCACTAAGAGGAAACCAAAGAAAGGGAAGATAGAAAGAATATAAGTATCAAACAAAAAAATCAGAGAAAAAAACAAAACAAAAGTGTGGTCTGCACCTCTTTATACTCAAGTGCAGGACCAGTATCTCTTACAGAAGCTAATGTTCCAAACAGTCCTATACCTGGTTGAGGGGACCAGTACCCCATTATCTTCTGTAAGTTTGGTACCCTCCCTAAGGAGTGTGGCAAAATCAGCTGGAGTGGCACGTGGTTCTGCCCCGACCCTCCCACCTAAACTGAATACCAGCTATCAGGAAAAAAAAGGGGGGGAGGAAAGGAAATGAGGTGAGGGGGAAAGCCCTGTAAAAACCTGGCAAATTATTACAGTCACATCATTGACCCAAGGGTGAAACCCATTAATGAGCTGGTAATAGATACTATAACCATCTGTCAAAAATATCCGAGATTATAGTCAATTAGAGTATTGTAACCGACCTGCTGCCAAAAAGAAGGGGGGAGGGAAAAGGAAAAGGGGAAGGGTTAGAGAGAGGGTAGGAAGTATAGTGGGAGAATACTCGTCCTTCCTGATGTTCCTCCTGTGCCCGTCATCTGGTTGGAAACTTCTGTACAGCAAAGTTCGGCCACAGATGAGGAAAAGGAAGCCCAGTAGGCCTTCCCGTACGGTAAGGAAGTCTGAATCTGACCTGCCAAGCTTTGCTGGTCATCAAGGAACAAGGCAGAAAAGATGCAAGTGTTCTGTAATGGTTTTCTTGATATCGATCGTTGGGGTTGGTTCCACAGCGGTGAGAGCAGTCTAGATGGAGATGTCGAGATCGGCCTGGGTGGAGATCTAGTAGATAACAGGCCTAGTCCAAGTAACACTTCTTTGCCCTCCTGCAGATTGGTGAAAGAGTGCACCTTCCCTTTATACATAAAGGATAAGCAAAATGGGAAGGCCCAGCAGTATTTAATTTGATGGTTGATCAGATGGGTAAGCACAGGCTTTAGAGAATGTCTCTTTTGGATAGTCAGTAGGGATATATCAGCAAATATTTGTATAGAATATCCCAATAAAACTATCGTATTTTCCGGCGTATAAGACGACTTTTTACCCCTTGAAAATCTTCTCAAAAGTCGGGGGTCGTCTTATACACCGGTATACGGCATACTGAAACTTTTTAGGGGAGCGGCGCGGTGCCGCCGCTGCCCTCCCCTCTTCCAAGGGACACTAAGTACAGGGCTGGGCAGGGGCTGCTGTCTCCTACCTGGCTCCGGTCCCACGACGATCCGGTCCAGGAAGTGCGGCTGCTCCTTCATTCGGTTCGGCCACTGGATGTTCGCGCGGCTGCTCGGCTCCACCTCCTCACTGGTGATTGGCCGCCAGAACTGTAGCTCAGGAAAGGCACACAGGCGACCAATCACCGGCGAGGAGGCGGAGCCGAGCGGCCCCGCGAAAATTGAGTGCAGGAGCTGCCGGTAAGTGTGCAGTCCAGAGGTGCTGCTGCAACCACATATGCTGGCTGCAGCAGTACCATACTAGAACAGGGGTCAGCAAATGTAATTGGTGTCAGTGGGAGGAATAGTGCCCCATCATTGGTGTCACTGATACCAATGATGGGGCACTATTCCTCCCACTGACACCAACAATGGGGCACTTTTCCTCCCCCCCACTGACACCAACGATGAGGCACTATTCCCCCCCCCCACTGACACCAAAGATGGGGAACTATTCCTCCCCCCCATTGACACCAATGATGGGGCACTATTCCACCCCCCACTGACAACAATGATGGGATACTATTCCTCCCATTAACACCAATGTTGGGACACTATTCCTCCTACTGACACCAATGATGGGGCACTATTCCTCCCACTGACACCAATGATGGGGCACGATTCCCCCCACTGACACCAATGATGGGGCACTATTCCTGCCACTGATACCAATGATGGGGCACGATTCCTCCCACTGACACCAATGATGGGGCGCTATTCCTCCCACTGACACCAATGATGGGGCACTATTCCTCCCACTGACACCAATGATGGGGCACTATTCCTCCCACTGACACCAATGATGGGACACTATTCCTCCCACTGACACCAATGATGAGGCACGATTCTTCCCACTGGTGTGCATTGGAAGAGGGGTAGTCTTATACGGCGAGTATAGCCTAAACACTACATTTTAACAGGAAAAGTAGGGGGTCGTCTTATACGCCCAGTCGTCTTATACGCCAGAAAATACGGTATATCTCCTCTGGATCTCGGCTGCTATTATAATTTTCTCCTTGATTCTATAAAAGTGTGGTTCATCAGAGCTCGATGAAAGCGATCCAGTTCCAAATCATGCTCAGAAATATTTGGAATGAGATCACGCATCAAGGTATGTATGGCTGATTCCAGATCTATAATGGTTTCAGGTAGGCCCCTAATTCAGAAATTGTAGTGCCGAGATCTGTTCTCTAGGTTTTCAGTTTTTGCATTCACCTGGTCTAATTGCTCCTGGATAGAAGAGATCATTTTGGTGTTTTGGTTCGCCCTCTTCACTGTACCGTCCATCTTAGACTCTATGGAATCAAAGCGTTCGCCTATAGACTGAAAGTCACTCTTAATATCTGTAGTAATGATTGTGCAGCCTTAGATAGTTCACGCTCCAAAAGGGCAGAAAATCTGGCAATGAGTACAGCATCTCCAGAATAGGCAACAGAAGGCATAGGCGGATGATCAGTCATAGAACTAGTTTGGCTTAAGGCTATCCCTGCCAGCTCAGCCATAGAGGAGGCAGGTGAAGGAAGATCTCCATCCATGTCGCTGCCCAGAGAGGTAGGTGAAAGAGAGAATTGTGGCATCTCACCTGGGGATGATATCAACTGCTCCTGGAACTGAGAGGAGAAAGGGTCCCGCACCTCCTCTCTTAGAAGTGGCTGCTCCGGAGGGGCTAATTTTGGTGGTGGGCTGCCAGTTATACCGGTGTTATCTTAGCTGCCAGAGACTGCTGTGTATGTGAGGGGACTGGCGCATCAAGCCGGGCCATTACAGCAGGTGTGGAGGCTTCTTTTTAGCTGTACCTGCCATCCTGTGGTTCATTATAGTCTCTCCTCTCTTCCTGTGCCTGAAATGGGCTTCGTCCCTCACCCCAAATTGGGAATTGTGGCGGAGAAGGTCGGGGCGTGCGGAGCTCGAACAGAACAAGTCTGCTCTTGGCGCTGCGCGCATGCAAACCGATCTGAATATATTTAAAATTTTGATTCCATATAGGGAAAAGTAAACTTGGTAAACCTTTTTGTTTTGTATACCATAAAAATATTTCCCCCCCTATTATTTCCCTTTCCTTTCATCAAATATTCAATCCTCTTAATACATTAATTAATAAATGTAACACTGTAGTACAATATTTTAAACTATGAATGTAACTTCAGAAATAGATGTTTCACATTTGCCCTCCAAAATGTGTTTAGCATACATCCATATAGTCTTTCAGATTACCTTGTCAAAATCTAAACCTACAATATACTTCCTAACTTCAATTCATTCATGTATATCAAATGATTTAAAAAACAAACAAATAAACAAACAAACAAACATATTACAATGTAAAGCCTAACTAAGTTTTTCTATATGTTCTTTAGGAAAATGTTCCTGCTAACTAGAGTGACTCTATTGTAAAGAGGTTTAACCCTTTCAACTCTGAAAATATACAGTGTGTGAATGTAAATGATAACGTGAAAAATGATCTAATCTTGATTTGATAAACACATCATGTTAAAATAAAATATATACATAACTACAATATATCTCACAAATAAATTATTTAATCAGTAGTCAAAAATCAATTGTTTTTCATAAGTTCCTTCTTTATGAGATGCCTTGACATTTTTTGTCTTCTTCTTCTTCTCCCTCTACTCTGTAAAGTTAGAAAAACTTTATTGAACATAAAAAGACAAAAACTATGATGAGTCAAATTCTTGTTGCAAATCTTCCAGAATAAATTTCCTTACCTTTGAGCTTCAAAAATGTATTTTAACCTGGAAGGTCTAGAAATATTCAATCTTTCTTCTAGTATTGGCTCGTAAGTAATTTCCTGTAACAGAAATGCAGTATCATTATTTTGGCATTGATACTTTCACAATGGTTAATATATACCTTAATTTAGTTATTAATTTTACATATCACAATATTAGCATTTTTAATCATGACATGGAAGACATTTTTTGATTATAACATTTCTTAATAAAGTTACATTGTTCTACTTTTCCTAAAAATGGCCTAAAATCTTCTGCTAGTGTTCTGTGAATTTAGATATAACAGATTGCGACATCTCTTTTTTTTGGTCATGACTCAAAACGTTTTTTTCACAAACAAAGGTTTTCTACCACTGCAGAGATGACAATGGACTATGCCTTTGTTCTTGTCTCTATAAAATTAGAAATATGTGTAACTGTTTTCTGTGCTGAAGCTCTTATTCTGCAGTACCAAGTACTGGTTCAACACCTTTCTCAGGTCTTATGCTGAAAACGTTAGGAAAAGACTTAGATACAGCTGTACAAACATATGTTGGTGTGTTTGCCTGAAAATGTCTTCCTGTTACATCTGTCTGAATGTGTTTGGATGACAATGTTCTGAACCATTGAGGATACTTTTCATGACATTCTCTTGAACCATTTTCCTCTAGACATTTTAGTGATGAATCAAGTGTCTGTAATATGATCTTATTAGATCTCACAATGTTTTCTGTTACTTTGACTATGAAGTAAACACTTAACTATTTTTTAATATGTGCGTCAAAGTTTTTCTCCATATTTGTCAAAACTCCTGAGAAAAAAACTATTTTTGATCTCCTTCTTTTAACTGAGACAAGGTTGCTGAGATTGCATAATTAGAAACATTGGTTTGTAATACAAAAGAAATTGAAGAGCAATACTCTGTGTTACTGAATGTGGGGGCATTCTGCAGATCCATTTTCAACATTTCAAAGGCATAGTTCTGTGTTTGACCCCATCGAAACTTGGAAGCTGGTTGGTTTCTATGCAGAGCTGTACCAGATTTTGCACTCTCCAGGTTTAGTCAAATTAACCTCACAGGTTATTTTTATCTATTAATTTAACCAAGATTGTATATGACTTTATCTATTTTGTTATCATAATATTGTGTACAGTTGCTAATACAAGAGAAAATTAATTAGCTGGTTTTAGTCTGTGAACTTCATATATGATTTTATTTTACCTAAATTAACCACTTACCCACTGCCCCATAGCAGATGTACTGCTACAGAGCGGCTTCGCTGGGCAAATTAACATAAATACATGTGATTTTGCGTGCGTGTGCCGCCCTACCCGCGCTGCTATTGGCTGCTGGTTATGTCAATCACCGGGTCCTGGCTGGTGTATTCTGGGCAGAACTCGGTGATCACCGGCATGGCTGAAAGGGGACAGATCTCTCTCCTGTCAGCATGGACATGCTGCTTTGTAGCTCTCTGCACAGCAGAGAGCTACAAAGCAGCATGTCTCCCAAATAAAACACAACACAGCACACTGTTAACCCTTTGATCGTGCCATATGTTAACCCCTTCCTGCCCAGTGTCAGTAGTACAGTTTCAGTGCTTTTTATTAGCACTGATCATTGTATTAGTGTCACTGGAGATGTCAATGGCAGTTAGTCAGTTCCTCCCCAGTGTCAGAATGCCTGCCACAGTCCTGCAGACTCGCTGATCGTCCCCATTACTAGTATTAAAAAAAAAATTTCAGTATATATACCGCCATATGTAGACACTATAACTTTCATGTAAACCAATTAATATACACTTATTAGTAAAGACATGTAGCAGAATACATTTTGGCCTAAATTTATGAAGAAATTAAATTTTTTTTATTTTTTATTGGATATGTTTTATAGCAAAAAGTCAAAAATATTGTTTTTTTTTCAAAATTATCAGTCTTTTTTTGTTTACAGTGCAAAAAATAAAAAACGCAGAGGTGATCAAAAACCACCAAAAGAAAGCTCTATTTGTGGGGAAAAAGGCATAAATTTCATTTGGGTGCAGCATTGTATGACCAAGCAATTATCAGTTAAAGTAACGCAGCGCCATATCGCAAACAAATGACGTGGTCAGTAAGGGGAGTAAATCAATCCTGTTTAACCGCCTCCCGCTCGCCATATAGTCCAATGACGGATGCAAGGCAGTTCTTTTGTTCTGGGAGGACATCATATGACGTCCTCCCATTCTCACCGTGCATGCACGGCTCCGGAAGCGCACAGCGCGGCAGTCGGTGGTGCACCGTGTCCCTCGGACACAGCGGATCACTGATCACGGAAAGAGCTGAAGATGTCGGCTCGGTCATGTGATCAGCTGTGTCCAATCACAGCTGATCGCATGTAAACAGGGAAATGCTGGTTATCGAGAGGAGAGGAGAGCCGGTAATCGGCATTCCTCGGAGGGGACATGTGCACTGATCATCAGGGCACTGATGATCAGTGTGCCCTGGTGATCAGTGTAACCCCAGCAGTGCCACCTGTCAGTGTCCATCAGTGCCAGCTCTCAGTGCTCATCCATGCCACCTGCCAGTGTCCATCAGTGCCTCATCAATGCCACATATCAGTGCCTACCAGTGCACATCAATGCCACATATCAGTGCCCATCTGAGCTGATTTTCAGTGTCACCCATCTGTGCCAATCAGTGCCACCTATCAGTGCTGGCAATCAGTGCCACCTATCAGTGCCAGTCAGTACCGCCTATCAGTGTGCATCAGTGCCGCCTACCAGTGCCCGTCAGTGCTGCCTATCAGTGCAGCCTATCAGTACCCATCACTGCAGCCTCATTAGCACACATCAGTGAAGGAGAAAAATCACTTATTTACAAAATGTTATAACAAAAACTAAGTTTTCAGTGGTTTTTGTTTAAGAAAAAATAAAAAATCCAGAGGTGATTAAATACCACTAAAATAAAACTCTATCTGTCATAAAAAAATCATAAAAATTTAATATGGGTACAGTGTTGCATGACCGCGCAATTGTCATTCAAAGTGTGACAGCACTGAAAGCTGGAAATTGGCCTGGGCAGGAAGGGGGTACAAGTGCCCTGTAGGCTAGTTGTTAATATTAATAATATTCTTGGCTCCTCTACCCTTAAAAGCATTCAATCACACCAAGATTGGTGTGAATGAATGCTTTTCTTTTTATATAATGTCAAAGTGTATTTCTGAGTAGACCGGAAGTGATATCAGGTCATCGCTTTTGGGTTAGTATGTAACAAAGCCAAAGTGTTTGTTCAGGCTGTGACCAGCTGGCTGTAGCACCAGCTGGTTGATCAGGAGTCCCGGTGGGATGGGAGATCCACTTAAAGCTGCAGAAGGCATCAGGAGGGGAGTCACCTGCTTTTTATAGCAATTGATTGGCTAGTTAGCCGTTCTATTACAAGAGAGCCTACTGTCGGCTCTACAAAATGGTACTGGGATCATAACTGCAGCTGCAGGCATCATCCCCATAAAATGGCTCCAATTCCAGCAACGTACGGGTACATTGCTGGAGCTGAAGTGGTTAAAGCCTACTGGGATAAAAGTACACTCACAGAACATTTATACCAAGAACGCATACCAAATGAGGGCTATGAGTAAGCACTTTGTGCATGAAATGCGCAAATCCACCAGTCTGTCTCTTGGATGTTTGCCATGATGTTTTTAATGCTACCAGATTAAATAAAGTATCTGATTTTCCACTACATCGGTGTGAGGTTACCCATTTGCATTTGAATTGCTATCCAGAGGAGAACCATACCTGCACCTGCTGTGTGGATTGTGGTCTGAGGAGGCAAGCTGACCTGGAGCAGTGTTGTTACAGCCTTGTCTATACTATTATGGCTACTTCATAATTGGCCTCTTTTGTGCCCTTTTTGGTATCCTGCACCCCTAAACCCTCTCTCCTAAAATTGAGCTCAGTGTTAAAAGGTAAAAAGACTAAAATGACCGGCTCTGAAATGGAGGTGTTAACCCACCAAACCACCTGGGGGAATCACATCGTACAACCTATAGAAGATTCTACAGATGGATACTTTAGGGCATACCTGATTTCCCTATATATTTTAGTTTTGCTTGTTTCATAAAGATTTTGGAGTCAGGGAGGTTTGGACGAAGATTTTATAGTGATGAATAAAAGGGACTAATATCCCTGAATATTTTTTCATGCGTGCTTTGATGGAAATAATAATTAAAAAAAAACACTACCTAACACTACACTGCAATTATTACAGAAATCATAGAAAACAACTGAAGATCATGTTTTTATTACTTTTGGATAATTTAAATTTTTTTCAAAGGTTATAGGTTTTTAAACAGATGTTTTATGTTTGCCTTTTTATTATATATAGTGATGAATAAAAGGGGTCTTATATCTCTGAATTTTTCTTCATGTGTGCTTTAATGGAAATCATGTTTATCAACACTACCTAACACTGCTATGCATTTATTACAGAAATCATAGAAAACAACTGAAGATCAGATTTTTATTTTTGGATAATTGTATTTTTTTTTTCAAAGGTTATAGGTTTTTAAACAGATGTTTTATGTTTGCCTTTTTATTATATATATGCTGTCTTTTTCACAACAAATCACTAAAGTGTTACTAAACCCACAACAGTAAAATCAGTCTGTATATGCAGCAAAGCATGCTTGTTATACTCACTGTGAAACCTAAGGGGTTAATCCTCTGCATTGTGTAAAAAGGCTGTTTGATCCTTTCTTCTCTGTTCCTCCCCTTTTTCAAGCAACCAACTCTTATCTCCAGACTGAACCATTGGCATGCACATGCTCAGTTTGTTGTGTATTGCTAGAGAGGGTTTTTTTTTTCTTGGGAGAGTGCATGTGATCAGCACAGGGCCAATCAGCACTGTCCAGACAGAGGTCAGGGGATTTCCATCCTCCTAGAGCAGAAAGAAAACTCCTCCTACAAGCTTTAGCTAGTGGTGGGCTGGACACTGATAGAAGTCACAAGACCGCTCTAACTTCTGATGAGAAAAGACATTTAGTAGTTTATATTTACTAAAATAATTGTATTTCCATGTTGTGTGTACTGTGGAAGACCAGATATAGTGAATGCAGGGTCCTGGGTTCAGTAGTACTTTAAATACAAAGTAAAGTGTCCCTGAAGCACACCTAAAGAGACAGTACAGAAAAAAGTATCCTGCTTGAAGGGATTGTCTATCTGACTGCAGTCTCAGATAAAGCTGTCCACTAAGCCATGTGCAATGATTGATTCACCTAAGCATGTCATTTTTAGGCTCCATGCACATTGGGTGTTTTAATAACGCTGGTAACATTAGCTGTGTAAAGTCACGTTAAAAAAGTAAGTTTTTCAGCAGTTTTGCATTAGCGTTTAGCGCCATTTAGGTGTGTTTTGCATTTTTCATCGTTAGAGCACTATTACAGCTAAAAAAACTCCTCTAGAAACCCACTAGTTCTGTTTTTTTTCCAGCCAAAAAATGCTGATTACAGTTTATGTGTGCATGGACACATAGGAAAACATGCTGGGGAGTTTACCTGCTGTAGAAAAAAAACACCAAAAGCCAAAAACTGCCGCTGTAAAAATGTCCTGTGTGCATGAGGACTTAAGTGTTAGCTTTTGATAGATGTTTATAAACAAAACACTTTTCAATGCATGTAGTAAGCAGATAGAAGAAAACATGTCAAAAAGAGTTTGAAGCTCTGCTTGCTGGCTCATATGCAATATTTAATATTTACCAGTCAAAATAAAATAAAAGGAAACTTTTTTATGGACCTAAAGATTTGTATTAATATCTATTCAGTTCTTTACACAGCTCTATTTAGCAGAGGAGGGGACCTGATTTTACTCTGATGCAGTTTTAGTTTGGCTTGCAGTTAATCTTCCATCGCCTCCTGTCACTGAACATGGAAGGATAAGCTCATTTCTCTGTCACCCTGCTGTCTTCTGCTATCAGCATACTTGTGGCATTGCAGCAGACATGAGTGGCTCCTTATGCTGCTTCTCCCTCCCCCTCTCTAAACTCTGCTGTAGAAGAATATACAGTAGACTGCAAGATGCTGATACAAAGTCAAATTCAGGTACTTACACCGCTTGCATTAAAAATAAATGTAATGATGGATTAATGATGCGCAGAATGTAATATAATGTAAATGTAATGATGCGCATAACTGCATTCATTTCTACTTTTTATATCTGCCTGGAGTTGAGCTTTATGGGATTGTTTCAAAGATTTGATTGTCAGTTATCTTGCTAATAGTACCTAGTGTTTCATTTTTAGGTTTGTCATGCAGGGGTAGTGTGCTTATGGTTAGATGCTTGTATCCTATTCAATTCCTTGGAATGAGTAAAAATGGAGAGTTTCTGCTTTGACAAAATTTTGGCAATGCATTTTAATTACTAGAAATGGTTTCCGTTGGTTTATAAACATTAAATGCTCCTTTAAACTAACCTGAACCTGTCCAAAAAAACTGCTTCTTATTAACTTGGTACAAAATGTTAGATGATCCTTGACGCTTACCCTAATGCTAACCCCAACTCTCTTTATCAAGAAAGCCTCCTTATCACTTTGTCAGCTCTGAAAAAGCCAGTTATAGACTGGGGCGGGTGCCATTTTGCTGTACTGTGAATTGTAGGTGAGTGGGTGCACTGGACACCCTGGCTGCCATTGTGCTATATGCTGGGTGTCCAGGGCACTCCTGTACCTTTAAGAGGGTTGGGCCCCCTCATGTTCACCTGCCCTTGATCTATCCTTTAAATACATGTGCCTCTACTATGGGGGCTCTCAAAATGTGTAGAGTTAGGACCACAGAATACCAGGGTGCTGTGATGTGGCTCTGTGGCTTACGTATGTATTTGCAAGTGTGTGCTAACTAAATCCCTATTTTTAACGCATACTGTTAGACAGGTTAATTCGGTTGTTGGCAAGCTGGCTGGCAAGTTGATTTTGAACCTCTTTTTCTTTTTTTTATTGGCAATACGGGTTAGGGTTATCATTAGGTATAACAAAAATATATAAATGTAGCTGTGGTGGCTGCACTGGTCTTCATTTTTCAGGCTAGGAAAATTTTTCGCTGGTAAAGAAAAAAATGTTGAGTAGTGTTCTTAAAAATAAGTGTTAAAGAAAGTACCCCTGCGCACACCCTTATAATCACGAAAAGAGTAAAGAAAAATGTAAAACAACTCGAAAGAAATCACCAAATACATATAAAATGCTATATACTGTAAATACAAATATGATAAATGCACTGCTGTAAAATCTATAAGAGTACCACACTCCTTATACTGTAATGAAAAATGCACTAAAATAATCAAAGCGTTATGTGCTTAAATATAAAAATACACAAAGTTAAAAAAAATGGGAAGAAATGAAGACAAAGAGAAAAAAACAAGGGAAGTCCAGGTGCAGTGTCCCTTAATAATTATCCATGGTGTTTTTATCCTTATATCTTCCATGTAGTCAACACACTCCATGCTACACACACCACCACCAATTGCAGCTCACCTCACTTTTTGACCTACAGTAAATAGGTCATATGAGCATGTACCTTTAAGGGCTATAACCAGATGCACTGGATGGATAGGCACTCCTTTCAATCCAATCAGATAAGGTATAGGCTCCCCACAGATCCAAAGAAAATGCTCAGTATGCTCAGCAAAAAGCATATTTATTTATTTCAGGTACTTATATAGCGCTGTCAATTTACGCAGCACTTTTACACCTATATATATTGTACATTCACATCAGCTCCTAACCCTCAAGGGGTGTACAATCTAAGGTCCCTAACTCACATTCATACATACACATATTAGGGCCAATTTAGGCAGGATCCAATAACCTACCAGCATGTCTTTGGAGTGTGGAAGGAAACCGGAGCACCCGGAGGAAACCCACACAAGCACAGGGAGAACATGGAAACTCCATGCAGGAGGCACCATGATCGGGAATTGAACCCATGACCCATTTTACTGCAAGGCAGACGTGCTAACCACTAAGCTACTGAACCGCCCACATATAAACAATCTTAGTGCTTTCCATAAAAAACATTAGTTTATTAAAAACCAAAGATGATACTGCACTCACAATAGAAAGGGCACAAAGACTGGTGCACTGCAGATCACTCTTATGTAACAGTCATTACCAGAAAGGCCAAGTATCTGGCTGCTCGTCCCTGAATAGATACATAGAAGAAAAAAAACCCTTATGGGACTTTATTGCAGCAAACTGAGACATTACGCATATACACCAAAGAAAACATTTTTGTAAAAAAATTCAACTTTATTACATAGATATGCTTATAAAAAATACATCATGTCTATTAAAAAAGGGCATTCACTCTGACAAATATTACAAAAAAGCTTTCTTCACAAAGTGAAAAGACACACAAGATAGGGAAAGATTTACCGACGCATTTCGATCATTTCACATTTTGATCTTCTTCAGGAAGCATAGATACAGAAGAAATTTCTAATGGACACATAGAGATAAATCATAATATGTATATATCAACAATTAGTCAATGGCATTTATATCATTACCATGATAGTACTTACAAGAAGTAAATATTAGTCAGAGCAATTGTAAGTTAATAGTATCCAGGATGAACTTGCATGAACCGGAGCCCCAATAGTGTGGACACTCGAGAAGAACAAGAGTGGTCAGATGTCAATCCTATGGAACCAGCAGCAACCAGGAAACACCAGATCACCCTTTACACCTTCTATGAACATCACAAGAAACAAAATGAATTATATACAAGGCTCATCTCATGGACCTGAAGGACAATACTCAAAGTAATCTAAAGAAAGTAGGACTAACCATGTTGAAGCATGGCCAATACATGTAATGAATTGAAATGTTTCTGCATTAAATGATGAAGATATCATGAATCTCATAGTGCCACAACTCAAGACAAATAATTACAAGATTGAAATGCTTTTTTCTCCAATGGTAATAATCTCACAAATCCCATAGACCAAAGGCCCAAGATCGTTATTTGAACTATTATAAAAATAAAAAAAATTGTAAATATATATACTGGCACAGGCTACCCTAAATAATGTTGAAAGTATTGTTATTAAAATTAACCACAATACTTACTGAAATATAAGAATATCAAAGTATCGTTGCCTTAAATTGATCAAATGGTGAGATTAGTAACAACTTAACATGATAGTAAATCTATCATGATGTCCCACAAAGGCTCAAGAATCATTGCTCACCAAGCCATCAAGATAACACAAGGAACCACTCTAAAGACAGGAACACCAAACCACTGATAGAGTGTAGGAAACCTCAGCAAATATGAGCTGCATCCAGCTTTTTAATCTATGGGAAAGATAAAATCAAACCATAAACAAATTAACAACATTTATTTCATGATGATGGCTGCTTATCTTCACTGAAAAAACAAGAACAAATGCTCACCAAACCATGAGGGTCATATGAGAAACCACCTTCAAGACAGGTAGCCAAGAACCAACTGCACTATTGTACCCAATAAATAGGGTTCAATGTGAGAAAATTATCCCATCAGAGGGTGATCTAATGCACCTGTGCCACTAATCAAAAGAACAGGTGGCTGAAAACCACCAATGATGCCAAAATGGAGTCTCCATGTGGCCAACCCGGTGTTCGTGAGGGAGAATATCTCCCCCGGCATCTGCCGTCAACACCCGTTCTAAAGGACGTGACGTCATGCTGGTGCCCGGCGTGAAAACACAGCCACAGATCCAAAGAAAATGCTCAGTATGCTCAGTAAAAAGCATATAAACAATCTTAGTGCTTTCCATAAAAAACTTTTTTTTATTAAAAAACAAAGATGAAACTGCACTACAATAAAAGTGCACAAAGACTGGTGCACTGCAGATCACTCTTATGTAACATGAGTCAAATCATCACAGGGGGAATCATAGATAGAGGCTGCAGCTTGTGGACTATTTTCTGTATACTTAAAATATGCCCTTAATACTATCCTTTTAAACACCGATTCTGCTCAGTATAGCTCATATTAATCCTCGGCATTCCCTCCTGCCCTACTATCTTGCGTCACCGGCTTTGCCCCTTACGTGTTACGCCACTGGGCTTGGCTTCATCAGAGGGATAGTATTATTTTTGAGATATGACATTTATTTAAACATGTTAATATCTTCTCCTTTAAGAAGCATTTACTTCTATATATTTATTCAGTTGGAGAGCTTTTTGATTCCTTTAGTCTCTCCTCGACCTGTATGGTTACAATGTCTTATTATTTAAATAGCAAATGTGTAGTTTTTCTTGATATAAGTATTTACTTTCCTAAAAATAAAATGCAGTGTGTGTACACTCATAAATACTAATAGGAAAAAAGTGTGGCCACAAAATTAAAACGAGCACAAAGGAAATAGTAGTTTGAGCAGACCAGTTCTACTTACTTATTTATACATGTTTTTATTACATTTTCATCTGATTCTATTTCATTTCTAGAGTAAGATGATGGATGGATAATGTGCTTACCTCATCCTCTTAAAATGCTACATCTATTAGAAGACATGCCAAATATGGAACTTATATTAATGTCTTTAAATATCCAAAAAATATATGTTTTATATAGTGATTTCTAACTTGCAGTACTTTAGTGAAGCCTGTAATCATTCTTCTGCTACAATAAAAGGTGTACAAATGTGTGCAAATTAGGACAAAGTACATTATGGCAACCAATAGTAAAACACAGATCTTTATCTATATAGTAAAACACATGGGAGTGGTTCTGCAGGCCACGTTTACACAGGCACAGTAGCCCATTCACTAACCCCTTCACGCCTAAGGGTAAAACAAAACTTAAAGTCTAAGTAAAATTTTACAACTTTGACATGTGTTAGTAAAACTGGACATACAGTATCATCACAATTACTTTGTACATCCAGGTGAATTCTACCTTGTTTTTTTCAGGACAAATTGGGCTTTCATTTGGTGGTAAATGGTAATGGATATCTCCTGATTTTTTTTATTATCAAAGGAAAACTGGCCCAAAATACTAAAAAAAAAAATCTTTTTTTTAAATTTAGCTGTGTGTTTCTTGAAAGAACAACCCAAAAGAACAACCCAAAATACATTTTCCAGCTCTTGACGATCGCAGTGATACCATATATGTGTGTTATTTGTTGTTTGTACCTGTATTACAGCCCAGAAACAATAGTGCGCATTTTGTTTTTGGGGGGTTTTTGTTAAATAAAACACACTGACACTGATACCAATTTGAAAAAAAAAAAATCCTGACCCTGACCTTTGACCGTAACTTTTGACCCTGACCTTGACCCAAACACTAACCCTGGCACTGAACTAAATCAAACCTTGATCTAGGTATGTTTTCTTTATTTTATTTTTTTTTACAATCAGTTCTTTTATTCCTTTCTCCATTCAAAGAGAAAAAAAAACAAGTGGGGGGGGGGGGGCAGGCTTCACAGTGACTGATCACTGTGATAGCTAATCAGAGGCTATCACAGTGATCATTTGACCCGTTATCGGGAGTCCCAGCCTTTGTGTTGGGAACTTCCTGTGTGGAGTGCTCCCAGCAGTGGTGTATTTAGGCTTTGTGCTGCCCTAGGCATACTACATAAAGCAGCGCGCAGCCTCTCTCGTATCCCACATGGTTTCCATGGTGCGTGTGTCTCTTCTTCTGAGGGGAGATGCTGCCCCCCTGAAAAATGCTGCCCTAGGCAAGTGCCTTGTTTGCCTTGTGGTATATACACCCCTGGCTCCCAGCACAAAGACAGGTACACAAATATGCAGCCCCACGGAAAAAAGCCCAGTTCTGTGAGGCCACATATTTGTGTTATGTCGGAGTGAAGGGGTTAAAATACACTTCACAAAAAAAATTAAAGAAACACTTTTTATTCAGAGTATGGCATCAAGTTAATTAAACTCCTGGGATATTGATCTGGTCAGTTAAGTAGCAGAGGGGTTGTTAATCAGTTTCAGCTGGGTTGGTGTTAATTAAATTAACAACAGGTGCACTAGATGGGCAACAATGAGACGATCCCCAAAACAGGAATGGTTTTACAGGTAGAGGCCACTGACATTTTTTTCCCTTCTCATCTTTTCTGACTGTTTTTCACTAGTTTTGCATTTGACTAAGGTCAGTATCACTACTGGAGGCAATACCTGGACCCTACAGAGGTTGCACAGGCAGTCCAACTCCTCCATGATGGCACATCAATACGTGCCTTTGCCAGAAGGTTTGCTGTGTCTCCCAGCACAGTCTCAAGAGCATGGAGGAGATTCCAGGAGACAGGCATTTACTCTAGGAGAGCTGGACAGGGCCGTAGAGGGTCCTTAACCCATCAGAAGGACCGGTATCTGCTGCTTTATGCAAAGAGGAACAGGATGAGCACTGCCAGAGTCCTACAAAATTACCTCCTGCAGACCACTAGTGTGAATACCTCTGACCAAACAATCAGAAACAGACTTCATGAAGGTAGCCTGAGGGCCCGACGTCCTCTAGCCGGCCCTGTGCTCACTGCCTAGCACCATTAGCATTTGCCATTGAACACCAGAATTGGCAGGTCCGCTACTGGAGCCCTGTGCTTTTCACATATAAGATCAGGTTCACACTGAGCACATGTGACAGATGTGAAAGGGTCTGAAAAAGCCATGGAGAATATTATGCTGTCTGCAACATCGTTCAGCATGACCATTTCGTTGGTGGGTCACTGATGGTCTGGGGAGGCATATCCATGGAGGGATGCACAGACTTCCACAGGCTAGACAATGGCACCCCGACTGCCATTAAGTATCGGGATGAAATCCTTGAATCCATTGTCAGACCCTACACTAGTGCAGTGGGTCCTGGGTTCCTCCTGGTACACAACAATGCCCGGCCTCATGTGACAAGAGTATGCAGTCAGTTCCTGGAGAATGAAGGAATTGATACCATTGAATGGCCCTCATGCTCGCCAGACCTAAATCCAATAGAACGCCTCTAGAATATCATGTTTCGGTCCATCCAACGCAGCCAGGTTGCACCTCAGACTGTCCAGGAGCTCAGTGATGCCTTGGTCCAGATCTTGGAGGAAATACCCCAGGACACTATCTGTCATCTCCTTAGGAGCATGCCCCGATGTTGTCAGGCATGCATACAAGCACATGGTGGCCATACAAACTACAATTCTGAGTACCATTCTGAGTTGCTGCAATGAAATTTGAGCAAAATGGACTAGCCTGCTGCATAATTTTTTCACTTTGATTTTTGGGGTGTCTTTGAATTCAGTCCTCTGAAGGTTGGTAATTTTCATTTCCATCAAATGATGGGGCATCCTTATGTTCCTAACACATTACCCAGTCCAAATCAGTTTAGATATCCAGCATGATATTTCTCGCCATTGAGATCTAATGTGTTTTCAAAGTGTTCCTTTAATTTTTTTGAGCAGTATACATTGGTGTGCCTGCATTTCCTGCAGGAAAAAGCTCCCTGCAGCTTTTTGTAAAGTGTGGTAGCACAGAAACTGCATGGTTCTTTGGATTAAGAGTTAATGGTACCCCCACATATATTGATAAAGCAGCATGTTTTTTGCGCAGCTGCATGTGGGTGCAGTGACGTGTGCGATATACACACACTGCTGCACCCACACAAATATGAATCTAGCCTTAAGCATGATTTCCTATTTCAAACATTTAAAGTTTAACTTATAATTACAAATGTATTAGGACTTTTTTAAATCAAAACACATATGACAGAAGAAACTTATGAAATATTGTGCCTGCATTTGTTTTGTTTTTTATCACAGGTACTTATATAGAACAGCCAATTTACACAGAGCTTTATATACATATTATACATTCACATCAGTCCCTGCTCTCAATGTGTTTACAATCTAAGGTCCCCAATTCACATTCATAATAGGGACAATTTTGACATGTGCCAAATAACCTACCAATATGTCTTTTAAATGTGGGAGGAAACCAGAGTACCTGGAGCAATCCCACATAGGCACAAGAAGAACATGCACACTCCAGGCAGGTAGTGCCACTGTCGGGATTTGAACTGATGAGCCTAGTGCTGTTAGGCAGAAGTGCTAGCTTCTTAGTCCCTGTGCTTTTAAGTCTTCACACACAATGCCCCATACCGTCAAAGCATTAATCAATATTGCAACAGAAAACTAGGAATGCACATCAGTTCCCAGGGAAACGGAAAGCCACTCATCATTAAAAGCCTTGTTTGATTTTATTAAATTCTCCAATATACAGTACATATACAGTAGCTGTTCCATCTGCTTAACAGGAATCCTTGTGTGTTTCTCTTCTTCCAGAGATTACTCGTAGCTTGTATAATGGAGATTTTAAAAAGTTGAACCAGGCTTTAATGGTGAGTGACAAACTAGTCAATTATTTGATGAAGACTTATACTGCTAAATTTGGTCTGAACATCTAAGCTTCAAAAAAGTCTAAAGCAGCCTTGTATGGGTTATTTATCCCTAGCAATGGGTTACACTAGAGTCACTTTCCTCATATCACTCATGTGGTCTCTATGGACTAACTAGATAATGGGGAAGATGTGATAACCTACATATGAATAAATGACTCCTTTGAAAACATTAATTGCATTCAGAAAGATATAGAAACATAAACAAGTGTGGGACATAAAGAAATTATAGAGAAATATGCTGAAGAGGCAGAAATATGGTGTGTGTGTGTAGGGTGGTCTTGTCAAAGTCATTTAGGGCCCATCAACTTTAAATCTGGGCCTGTTATTATGTAAAAAGAATCTGAACTAACTTTTGAAGTGGAGGCATAGTGTAGTTCCTACGAGGACCTGTGTTAAATCTCAAATCAATGTTTGTTTCTTTGTGAAACCCCAAGATCTTACTTCCAGGATAAAAATAGATCCTCAAGTTCTGGGCAATTTGAGACTAAACCTACTGGCTGATAATAACTATTCAATGCAAGAGCCTTTACCGGTGAACATTTTTGAATTGAACAACTGAACAGCAGGAAGTAGGGCTTAGTGTTAATTTAGCCAGAAACTGAAGACTTAGTATGATCACTGTAAAAAGATACAAATGCTACTTGCAATTCACAGCTACATTTTCAAAATCAAAATAAATAGAGCATAAAATGTAAAGTAAGTAGCTGAATTTGACCTGGTATCAACCCTATGCATTTCCTACTTAGTAAAGCTTTAAGATGGGGAAACAGCTCTCATTGTTTGAACACTGTTTGGAGTAAATCAAATGTTTTGACTGACATTCTGCGGTTTTGCCACAAGATGTCACTGTTTTTCTAACACAGTCTCAGACTGTATAGATACTTCTATATTCATGAAGAGGTGGGGTTTTCACACAGGAGTTGAGTGAACAGGAAGAGGAGACAGAGAGCCATGCTTTGGAGAATGGGGCTGTGTGTGAGCTGAGAATCCGATGCCATCCAGGTGTGAGAACATCCCTCCGTAATCAGAAATGCAGCTAATTGAAGCTGATGGTGTTCAAGATGCTGATCCTGTTCAGAAAAAGGACGATTGCTGCCAGGAATGCTGATGAGATTGCTGCTTGTTGGAGAGACATTTGTTCTGTTCAGAGTTGCCAGCGGATGCAAAGCAGACCCGGGTCGGTAAGATCGTGCACGCACCTCATTTCAGTGTTGGCGCCTTGAGACTGAGACAGGCCTATAGTTAGTTATTTAGGGTCTCTGTTTGTGTCAGGCCACAAGTGTTGTTACTGATCATTGGAAGGACTCCACAACTTAAAGTGACATTTCACATTGGAGAGCTGATAAAATCCCACAAACTCAAGCCAGACTGGCATTTTGCTCAGAAGGAATACTCAGGCACATGCTACAGGACCAGTTATGGGAGGGGGAATACTGTAGATTTGTGTAAGATTGTAAGCTGTTGTGCTGCACCGCAGGCTAGCCCATACCATACATTGATTCTTCCTCTTTTAGGGTAATAACAGGTAAGGTGTGGCAGCTTAGTTGTGCCCGCCAGTAGGTAAATTACTACACTTTCTACCTTCATCCATCAGAAGGCGCCATGCTGTGCAGCACAAGGGTCTCAGCCTTTGGGCTGGGTGTATGTAAATTTATTGTATGTTTCCAGCATTTGTGGTTGTGTTTATTTGCCACATCTAAGTAAAATTCTGTTGTTGCAAAAGCTGGTGTCAGGGTTGCTTTCCTCGTTCATGACTTCACTGTATCCTGGGGAGTGAACCCCGGTACACGGCTTACAAAGCTTAGAGAGGGGGAGAGAGAAGCTGCACAAGGGGGCAAACAGGTTTGTTACAGTACAAAGAGCATGCTGATAGCGAAAAAAAAAAAGCAGAGTAACAAAGTGATAAACCCATCAGTATGCTGCTCATCCTACTACAAATTCACAGGGTGGACATGGGAAGGAGATCTGTAACTGTAAGTGAAACTAAGGCAGAGAAACATAAGGCCCCTTTCCCTGTCAGACAGGACTGTGTTTGGGGCTTTTTACTTGGACTTTAGATTCAAGCTGTAGTTCACAAAGGTGAAACGGTTAGTTAATGATGTAGCACCCTCCTAGAGTAGTGTAGATTTTTTGGTAGATTTAGTTAGCTCCTGTATAATCAGTAGAGCAAGAGTTACTTAATCAGGCCTGCTCAGTGTCTCACAGGCTTCTGCTCTGAGTGTCTCCCCCTGAATTCTAGAGGATTCTAGAATTACAAATGGAAGGAAAGCAGCCTGGATTTTTATGGGACTCCAGCCAATTCATTGTAGCTGTGCCCAGTAGGTGGTTGGAGAGCCCATAAGTAGTCTGAGGCCTGAGACAGCAGCAAACTTTCTAGGTCCAGTCCTGCTGGAGGAGATCTCTGGGGCAGGACTATTGGAGGTGCCCATAAGAAGACATCAAGGTCCCAGGTAAAAGCCTTAGCTGGTGGGCCTATTTGCAAGCTCGGTCCTGGAGCTGGTTTGGGTCTGGAGAAGCATATTGGAGAGTACCAGGAGGAAGTTGGGGGGAAAGTGTCCATCTGTTCTATGGTGGAGTAAGTCTGAATCTCTCTCACTGAGGACTGGTGGACATCAGAAGGAGGAAACCAATGATCCTGTGGCTGTGTGAGTAGATAACCCACGTGCTGGAAAATAGTAACTGTATGCAACTTTTTTTTTCCTTTGAGGAGAAGTTATAAATACAGTTAGCACTAGAGATTCTGTGGGACATTCTTTCTGTGCATCTCAAAATATTCAGTTCATCAGTTTTGGGGTATCCCATGCTTCCTTCACCCAATCCAAGTTCATTGTTACATTAAAACCCTAAAAAAATACACCACTAGGCTGTTTTTAGATCCAATGAAAGAGTGAAGAAAATGTGCATGACTGTGTGTTGTAACTAGGGGGAAAGGAGACAATTTCACCCGTGGCTCTTTCGGGGGGGTGCAACAATAGGTAGCTCAGGGTCTTAGCAGCATTTATTATTAATTATAAAAAATGTGTAGATTTAGCATAAGCACTTTGTAAATCCATTTTCTTGCATGGTGCTCTGAGCTGCTCTGAAGTGGATCCTGAGGGTGATTTAACCAAAGTTCCACCAATATGGTTTTCCCACTTCATAATCCATTCTATTGTATTTTAAGGTTAGTGGCTCATTAAACTTGTAGAAAAACATTACAGTATCAAGATTTTATAGCATACATTAGTTTTTTTCATGCAATTAGCAAAAGTCTAGCTGATCTAGCAACTTACCACACTACAATTAGACTTCAATCATATACAGTAAATTTATTTCTACTTTTAATACCCGAATATCAAATTAATAGTATGGAAACAAAATGTTTTTTTATCCTGTATGTACTGGAAATATTTATAGCAGAAGTTTAACTTCAGTTGCTAAATACTCATCACTATCTTCATAAAATATCTAATTGAAAATACCAAATCTTTACTTAAACCAGTGCTAATATAATTATTTTGTTATTCACAGGATAAACACAGTAAATTTAATTCACTCTAATGTGGTAGTGGAGGGTATTTAACGATACTGGATTATTTATTAATTTAAACTAGGATACAGTATTATCTCTACTAATTATATTTTTATACACCATCCTTTACAATACAATTCTCTCAAACGTCTTTAACCCCTTGATGTCGACGTCACACAAATATGCGGCCTCACAGAACAGGGCTTTTTTCCGTGGGACTGCATATTTGCTTACCTGCCTTTGTGCTGGGAGCGCGTCGCACAGCGCGCTCCCAGCACAAAGAAGGGGGTATCACTGAGAGCCTCAGGTCTCGTTCTAACGATCAGGACCTGGGACTCCCAATTCCAGGTCACATGATTGCTGTGATAGCCTCTGATTGGCTATCACAGTGATTAGTCACTGTGAAGCCCGCCCCCCCCCCTTGTTTTTTTTCTCTTTGAATGGAGGAGAGAGATACATTTAAAAAAAAAACAACTGTCTGTAAAAAAAGATTAAATAAATAAATATTAAAAATAAAACATAAAGAAAAAATACCTAGATCAAGGTTTGATCTAGTTCAGTGCCAGGGTTAGTGTTTGGGGCAAGGCCAGGGTCAAAGTTACGGTCAAAGGTCAGGAATTTTTTTTTTTTTTTTTTTTCAAATTGGTATTAGTGTCAGTGTGTTTTAGGTAAAAAAAAAAACCCAAAAAACAAAATGTGCACTATTGTTTCTGGGCGTTAGTACAGGTACAAACAACAAATAACATACACATATATGGTATCGCTGCAATAGTCAAGAGCTGGAACATTTATTTTGGGTTGTTCTTTGGTGGTAGGTTATGGTAGTAACAAGAAACACACAGCTAGATTAACCACTTGAGCTCCAGAGGATTTACCCCCCTTAATGACCAGGCTTCTTTTTGCTACTCGGCGCTGCACTAATTGAACTGATAATTGCGCAGTCATGCAATGCTGCACCCAAACGAAATTTACGTCCTTTTTTTCACACAAATAGAGCTTTCTTTCGGTGGTATTTGATCACCTGTGCGCTTTTTATTTTTCACGCTATAAACAAAAAAAGGCCAAACATTTTGAAGAAAAACAATATTTTTTACTTTCAGCTATAAAAAATATTTAGTAAACTCAAAGTTGGTTATAAATTTAGGCCAAAATGTATTCTGCTACATGTTTTTGGTAAAAAAAATCCCAATAAGTGTATATTGATTGCTTTGTATGAAAGTTATAGCGTCTACAAACTATGGTATAAATACTGCAATTTACGCCATTTTTCTGCTATACAGCGCTGCGCTAGTTTAAAGGACAATTGCGCGGTCATGCAATACGGTACATAAATGAAATTTACATCCTTTTTTCCCCCACAAATTGAGCTTTCTTTCGGTGGTATTTGATCGCCTGTGCGGTTTTTATTTTTTGCGCTATAAAAAAAAGGCTGACAATTTTGAGGAAAAAGAAAACAATATTTTGGACTTTTTGCTATAAAACATGTCCAGTAAAAAAAAAATGCAAAAATCAAATTTAGTCATAAATTTCTGCCAAAATGCATTCTGCGACATGTCTTTGCTAAAAAAAAACCCAAAACGTGTAAATTAATTGGTTTACGTGAAAGTTATAGCGTTTACAAATGGCGGGAAAGATACTGGGATTTTTAATTTTTATTTATACTAATAATGGCGCCGATCAGCGACATATAGCGGCAATCAGCGACATATGACGGCGACCAGCGACTTATGGCGGGACTGCGGGACTGAGGTGGACATTTTGACACTGGGGGGGAGCTGACTTGGGGTCACTGACATCCCCAGTGACACCAATACAGTGATCAGTGAAAAAAACCCACTGAAACTGTACTAATGTCACTGGGGAGGAAGGGGTTAACATTTTTAGTGTTCACTGTGTGAGGGGAGTGTTTTACTAAGGGGCGGGGGTGTGTACTGAATGGGGGGAGGGAGGGGGGAGCTGATCGAGGGAGAGAAACTGTATTCTCCCTCTGCAGCTTGGCGGCGAACTGTCACAGAGCAGGATGTGTGTAAACAATGCAGCCCTGCTCTGTTTCAGTGTTCACCGCTCATCGCGGGAAAACGGCCGGTAAAAACCAGCCGTGACCCGGCGGCGGGGACCCGCTGCTGACACCCGCGGGACAGGTAGGGCGGGCGCGTGCCTCGCGCGCGCCCCCTGCCTGTTTTGTAGGCACACGTTTTAAAACGTGCTTTTGCCTACGAGCGCCGCCCTGCCACCATTTATATGCGGTGGCTGGGCGGCATGTGGTTAAAAAAAAAAAGATTTTTTTTTTTACTATTTTTAGCCCGATTTGAAAAAAACAAGGTAGAATTCACCTGGATGTACAAAGTAGTTGTGATGATATGTTCAGTTTTACTAACACATCAAAGTTGTAAAATTTTACTTAGGCTTTAAGATTTTTTTACCCTTAGGCATGAAGGGGGTTAAAAAATAAGTCTCACTTATTTTTTTAATGTGTTCTGTTCTCCAGGGGAGAAAGTACATATAGAATTTTATCCCATTTATGTGCTTTCTAAGGCCTGGGTCATTATCAGATAGGTCACCCCTCCTCCCTCCTCAACCATCTGGCAACATAGTTAGCAAGGAAACGGCTGCTTTGACAAATTGTGCTTTTCTCTGTCATCAATACTTACTGGAGACAAAGGGGAAGTTTGTCAGCTACAATGTTTCAGGTAAGTGGTCAAGTGTTTGGAGATGAAGTGCTGTTTGTCAAGACAGCTATCGCTCTGCTAGCTGTGATGTTGGATGGCCATGGAGGGAAGAAGGGTGCTTTGTCTGAACACATTAACCACTTGCCCTCCTGAGGATTTACCCCCCTTCCTGACCAGGTCATTTTTTTGCGTTACGGCGCTGCGTTACTTTGACAATTGCTCAGTCATGCAACGCTGCACCCAAATTAAATTTACGTCCTTTTTTTCCCATGAATTGAGCTTTCTTTCAGTGATATTTGATCGCCTGTGCGTTTTTTATTTTAACATTTTTTTTCATTAATCACTGCCCAGTGGGATAAAACTTGGACAGTTATAGCAAGTTAGGACTGTCTTTATATATTGTTGCTAGGTAAATGCAGTTCAGTTTTGGCAATTACTGTTAGTCAGAATATTGCAGATGTTTAACCTTCTTCTTTAATCTCCACCTCTCAAAGGTTGCCTACCCCTGCATAGGTAATTCAGTAAATCGAGAGGACCTGAGCCTGCCAGGCAGAGGCTTGCCCAGGCCCATTCAGGGCCCTCTGAGTTTTCAGTTTCACCTACATAGGGGAATGGGGCAAGCGCGTAGTGAAAGCGGTGGTTGTAGGGCCCCCAAAGTCAGTTTTTGCAAAGGGGCCCACAAATTTCAAGTTACGCCTCTGCTGGTGACCATTGCAACTGAGACAGAAAATTATGAGAAATTCAACTTTTTACAGTTGTATCCTGAACAAAACATTAGGGAAAATCTCTTGTGGTGACCCATGTGTCTATGCCAACTGTTCAAATGCTCAAGAAAATGGCCAACTAAGGCTGTACACCACCCAGATCAGTGTTTTTCTCTGTTGTCTACAGCCAGATGTTTCAGATCATCTGGGGTTATGAATGGATGTATGCCCATATATACAAACTGTCTGAATCCAAGGATGCATATCTGTTCATAACTGCAGGTATGAACAGCTGAGAACTGCATCGTCTTGTCATTTATTTGTACAGGCTTCCTGTTAGTGGTTGAGTGGAAACACTTGGGCATGCCCGCCGCAGAAATATGCTGATCTGGGAGGTCTGGGATATTGTCCTTATTGCATCTCCAGGATAAGAAGTAGAAGGAAATCTCCCCAATGAGACACAGAATGCATAACATAAACTTTCTCAACTCCGTCCAATCCTAAAGAAAACATTTTGGTTATTTATACAATTCACAGAGTGCCATGGGTTTCAAGGTTAATGTAGTGATTTGCAAGGAAACTAAACATAGGTAGATACCTCTAGGCATTTGCTTTTCTGTCGCCCTTATAGTTTTACATTTTTAAGATATGCACAAATTCACATTAAGCCATCTCACAGCAAGTCAGAAATTTCTGTACTTATACGTACAGCGTGACTTGTGACTTGTGTCTTGAAGAACTGTGAAAATATTATAAATACACATCCTAACATTTCCCCTTTTTTAGCATTCTTTTGTTATACTGCTGAGCAGTGCCAAACCTTTTTGCTTGGCTAAGTCCTGTATGAAGCTTTTAGTTCAACAGTAAAATAGAGGACAGGAGCGGAGCTTGCTAAAATACATCATTCTTTAAATAACAGCAACCTGCAGAGCTCAGTGAATACAGGAGATTAAAACACACACCCCATCACTCATATTTAAACTTGTACCAAACTACCATGGGCATAATAATGAGACCCTACACTATTTTACAGTGACTAAGGCAAGAAATAGAAAAAGCACACAAAGGTGCTACAGCATTTTAAAGCTATTATGGGAATATTTAAAGTGAAACCCCAACCAAACTGGGAATATGGAGCAAGGAGACATACAAATAGAAATTTAGGAGAGTGCTAAATGGTTAGAATCTCTGTCAGGTTTTAATTAATGTCTATGTCACTGTTAGGAAGATTTTCCCTCATTTTCTATCTTGGTTACACCCTTTATTTCAGGCTTGGAAATGAAGAAAAATAACTCTAATGGGTCACAGACAGCAATAAACTTTCCTTTCTCCAAAACAAAAGAATAGATTTTTGGTGGAGGTTGGCTTTGGCATAATCAGTTTTTTTCTTTACAATATAGTATGTGTTTAAAAGATGAATTTGCAAATATATGGGTAACGATGATGTATCATGAGAATGGCAGAACTGATCATTTATATTGATAAGTGATAAATACATTTTTCCTGCACCCAACTGGCTTTCTGTTGAAGTGCCTCCAGAAGGCCATAACAGGCAGACTTACAGTATTTATCCTATGACTGTTATATGAGGAATATGGGGAGGGAGGTAAATTGTATACAGAGGGGTCATAAGTAGATGCAGGGAATTTAAAGAATACCTTAAGCTTTTATTAGTAGAGTTGCCCTTCCTCATTACATGACATGCAAATATGGACAAATATTCTTGAAACTAAAAAAAAAATACATAAAACCTACATACAAGCTAAAAAGTGCAACTAAACCCACAACAGTAAAACCAGTCTGTATATGCAGTAAATCATGCTTGTTATACTCACTGTGAAACCTAAGGGGTTAATCCTCTGCAATGTGTAACATCCTTTCTTCTTTGCCCTTCCTCTTGTTGAAATGACCACCTGATACAGACTGAACCTGTAGCCACATGCACATGCTCAGTTTAGTGTGTATTGCTAGAGATATTTTTTTTTTCTTGGGAGGGTGCATGTGATCAGCACCTGGCCAATCAGCACTATCCAGACAGAGTCAGAGGTTTCACATCCTCCTAGAGCAGGAGAAACCTAAGGGGTTAATGCTCTGCATTGTGTAAAAAGGATGTTTGATTATTTCTTCTCTGCCCCTCCTCTTGTTGAAATGACCACCTGATACAGATTGAACCTGTGGTTACATGCACATGCTCCGTTTGGTGTATATTGCTAGAGAGGTTTTTTATTTTATTTTCTTGGGAGGGTGCATGTGATCAGCACAGGGCCAATCAGCACTGTCCAGACAGAGGTCAGATGTTTCACATCCTCCTAGAGCAGAAAGAAAACTCTTCCTACAAGCTTTACCAGTGCTCTGCTGAAGTCACAGGACTGCTCTAACTGCTGATGAGAAAAGGTATTTAGCAGTTTATATTTACTAAAATAATTGCATTTCCATGTTGTGTGTACTGTGGGAGACCATATATAGTGAATGCAGGGTCCTGGGTTTAGTATCACTTTAAATTGTTGCTTCCTTATTCCAGGTAAAAAGAATATATATAAATATTCTAGTGATCATGACTGTTTTTTATACCTTGACAAATATGTGGTACTTAGACTCAAGTCAAATGCCACTATTACTCATGATTTCTCTGGATTTGCTGCAGCTGTAAATAACTGTAATTGCACTGAAAAGGTCAGGCATAAAATACATTAGCAACATAAAATGTATAGGTGACTCAGAATGAGAATTCATAAGCATTTCACGATTTCCTTTTTATGAGAGATGGAACAAAAGATTAACAAATATTACTTTGAAGATGACTCTGCTGGGCTGCTGAAATGTATTGTCAGCATTGGAGTTTTGTTTTTTTTTACCTTGTACTCTTGAAGGCGTTGCACAAATTATTTGAATTAACTGATGACTGCTACCTTAAGAAGTATACATATGGCAATACAGGAACTGTAAGCTCACTGGTCAAAAGTAGTACTGCACCATCAATTTAAGAATTTCCCAAGGCAGTAATCACTGTTGTTTAGCCACCCTGACATAGACATCCGCACACAAACTTGTATTCAAATCTTGTCCACGGAGGGGGCTGTTTGGGATCTAACTCAATTACTGTATATAACTAGGTGTGTTGAAATGGATTGTTTGCCAAGTAGGTTCTATAAAACTACTGCTGTATACTTGTTCAGACTTCAAAAACGATGATCCTTAGTCATATGGATAAGGTGAAGCTGTGAGGGTAAAGGGATACTATTGCATAAGTGTCCCAAGGGAAAAGGCATGTAAAAATTATTTTATTACAGCCTGGAGAACTCATATATTTAAGGCAATATTTATCGTAGACAAAGGAGTTTACAGCAAGGTGAAGTACTGCCAATCTTCTGCTCACTCTGGCTCTGGCTCAGTGATCAGAACGAATGGTATCTCAGTCATTGCATTTCTCAAGAGCACTAAAGGCAAGTGACCCAAGATCCGGTGCTATTTCTTGCTATTGTGTAAATATATTTGTGAGCATCATTCAGAGTGAGAAATGAGTGTTGTATAACAAATAATACCAGTACTTTAGATTCTTCACCATAAGCCCTTTAACTGTTACATTAATGTTGTCTAAGTGTACAGCACGTGCGTACTGTCGTTTTTTATTTAACAAAATGTAAAAAAAAATAATAATCTTTCCTTAAATACTGTAAATCTGTAGACAAACAGGTGGAAATCACTCCTACTGTCCAGCTGTGCAACCAGAGACCCTGGTTTGTACATCAGGTAGTGACTAACATATAAAGCCATTTATCAGCTTTCATATTGGCTCCTTAAAATAACAAGACAGCTCTGACTGACAACTCATATATATATATATATATATATATATATATATATATATATATATATATAGTAACACTCTGCCATAGTACTGCTTGTAGGCTCTCAAGTGGACACAAGATGGCAGTGTCCTGCAGGCCAGTTGTAAAGCTTTGTGGGATATGTAGGCTGATTGCAGGTCTTTGCTGTTGGGCAGCAAGCTAATGATTTACATTTTCAAGAGGAGTGTGGGTGGAAACAATTAAATACAGCAGGTGTGAGAAGAAGACTGTGTGGGATGCCAGGGGATTGGGCCGGGCCAGACAGCAGAGAGGGAGAAAGAGTGGAAGGAGGAATTGCTGACCGCTGTCACTGCTGACGAGTCTGGTGAACTGTCGTGTGGGCTGGCAATCCAGAGTGCTGCTGTTCAAAGTGATGTCTGAAAGAGGGACCCTGAGGGTCCCCCAATCTACAGAGAGACCATCAGCTACTTGACAAGAGTCATGGATCGGATGAGAAAATTCCATCCTCAAGCCATTTAAGTTGCCAATGACATTATTCATGTCTGCTGTTCCCTGCCTAGTTTAACTGACACTGTTCACAAGTTACATTTGTTGAGGCCAAGTTCACCCAGCCTACTAGTAAATACACCTTCAGCATTATTCAATCACAAGAGTCTACTGCAGTATGTCTTCCGCAGGTTAAGCCACAGGATTGCTTTCCTTGCAGTCGGCCCCACATTCATTTAGAGAAAAACAGCGCCTGAGTGTAGACTGTTAAAAGTATTTAATGGTGAACATGATTTAAACCACTCACATGTAGATGGTAAAAGGTAGGCTCATAAGGGGTTAACAATGCACAACTCCTCCTAGTTATCTGGACCAGAGAACAAGAATGCTGGCAGGATAGCAGAGAGCGCTGGAGAGGTGTCAGAGTGGAGCCTGTATTGCAAGTCTGGCAAGTCTGTGTGAACTCCAGAGCAGCTGCGATAGCATGTGATGTCATAGGAATGTGACGCGTTTCTGAGCATGCGCAGGATCCGAGGACCAGCGTGCTCCTTTCTCAAGCATAGGGAGAACACTGACTAGGAATGAGCCTTATATGGAGCAGGGAGACATGTGAAATGAAGCAGGAAACATGTGGTTAACAATTTAAAGGGGAAGGTGTTAGCAGGAAAAACTGCACCAGGAAGGCAATAAAGAGAAGAAATAAAAAATAAAGTATAAAAAAATATATAGAATATAAAAAATAAAAGAGGAAAAAAATAAGAAGAAATGAAACGGAGGAAACACTAAAAAACAAGAAAAAGAGAGGGGGGGGGGATTATAATGAGGAGGAATTGAATAGATGGGGAATAAATGCATGGATAAAATATATCTTGACATACATACAATAAAAGGGATCCTAAAAGCACAATTACATTAAATAAATGCTACACCATATAGCAATTATAACAATGTGAAAAATAAGTCTGGGCTCTGAGTACTGATCCACCAATATAGAATTGTGTTAAGCATAAATAACACATATAAATGAAAGCAAATGGCTGTAACTGTTTACATGCTGATGGTAACTGATGAATATACATATACACAGTAAGGAACCATTTAGGAATTCTAACCAGTGTCAACCTACTTAAGTGGGTTAGGTAGTGCAGATGGCTGTACAACCAAATGTTATATGGTATAGGGAACACTGTGATGTAACAGAAAAAACAACAAGGGGGTACAACCAGATGATGTAGGGAACACCATGATGTAACAGAAACAAGGTGGTACAGCCAGATGGTCATGTGCATGAACAAAAAGGAAGGTATATTGTGTAATAATATGTTATAGTATAGTAGCTATCTCTAGTTCCTCATTAAGGTCAGAAGGGGGCAGTGTGTAAAGGGCGTGAATCCAAAAAGTTTCCCTGTGGCAGAGCTCATGGAAGCGCTCCGCCTCTGGGAGATCAGAGGATATGGATTCAATAACCCAAACTCGGAGTCCTGTGGTACATTTGTTGTGAACCTCTATAAAGTGTCTAGGAACGCTGTGTGTGTCCTTACCACCCTGAATAAAGCGACAATGTTCACTTAATCTGGAGCAGAGAGTTTGAATGGTACGGCCCACATAGAGGAGACCACATGGGCAAGTGAAGCAGTACACCCCAAAATTGGATGAGCAGCTGAAGAAATCATCCAGCCTGTAGTTCTTGCCCTTGGCGATAAAACACACACATTCATTAACCACTTGCCAACCACGCTATAGCTGAATGACGGCTACAGCGCAGTTGTCCAGTTCTGGTAGGGCATCATATGACGTCCTCCCAGTACACGCCCTCCCGCGCGACCAAGAGGGTGCGCACCCGGCGATCTCCTACGGACACAGCTGATCACATGGTGTGGTAAAAGGCCAATCACAGCGGCCTTTTACCACGTGATCAGCTGTGTCCAATGACACAGCAGATCACTGGTAAATGCAGTTGCCGGTTATCGGCTGCACCTTCCTCATGCTGTCACAGCGTGAGGAAAGTAGTGCTGATAACAGGCAATTGTCAGAGGATGGATCGGCGCCAATCATCATGGTACTGATGATCAGTGCCCTGATGATCGGTGCCCAGCAGTGCCACCCACCACTGCTGCCTACCTGTGCCCAGCAGTGCTGCCCAAAAGTGCCCAGCAGTGCCGTCCACCTGTGCCTAGCAGTGCCACCCACCTGTGCCCATCCGTGCCTAATAGTGCCACCCACATGTGCCCAGCAGTGCCACCCACCTGTGCCCATCAGTGCCGCCCATCAGTGCCACTCATCGGTGCTACCCAGCAGTGCCACCCATCAGTGCCCAGCAGTGCCGCCAGTCAGTGCCTTTCATCAGTGCTCATCAGTGCTGCCCATCAGTGCCACCTATAGTGCCCATCATTGTTGCATATCAGTGCAGCATCATCAGTGCTGCCTCATCTGTGCCAGCTAATCAGTGCTGCCTATCAGTGCCCATCAGTGCTTCCTATCTGTGCCACAACATTAGTGCCACCTAGCAGTACCCATCAGTGCTGCATATCAGTGCTGCCTATCAGTGCATATCATCAACGCACATCAGTGAAGGAGAAAAATTACCTGGTCACAAAACTTTATAATAGAAACAAATAACTTTTTTTTCAAATGTTTTTGTTCTTTTTTTATTTATAGCACAAAAAATAAAACACCCAGTGGTGATTAAATACCACCAAAAGAAAGCTCTATTTGTTTGAAAAAAATGATAAAAATTTCATTTGGGTACAGTGTCCATTCTATGCATGAAGGTAAAAAACCTTCTGTGTGCAGCAGATCCCCCAGCCCTCTCAATACTTACCTGAGCTCCACTGCGATTCAGCAATATGTACAACACTCTCGGCTGGCCCGGGTCTCTGCTGCCTCATTGACTGAGACAGCAAGCAAGAGCCATAGGCTCCCACTGCTGTCAATGACAACCTGTCAGCCAATGAGGAGAGAGGGGGCAGGGTCAAGCCGCCCCTGTGTATGTGAATGGACACACAGAGCAGCGGGTGCCCCCATAGCAAACTGCTTACTGTGGGGGCTCCCTACAGGAGGGAGGAGCCAGGAGAACCTGTGGGGGACCTGAAAAGAGAAGAATCTGGGCTACTGTGTGCAAAACCACTGCACACAGCAGGTAAGTATAGACATGTTTGTTATTTTCCAAAAGACAAAATTACCTTTTAGAATCACTTTAAATTCACATCTCACCCTATGTGTCACAGGGGCAGCACTTTTCCCTTTGTGTTCACCCTTTATTAAGAAACTGCCACCTTTGCAATCAAACAGACTTGAATCGTTAAAGAGCACCAACTTGGACCCCATCGAGCGCGCGGAAGAATTTATGCTGCAGTTTAAAGGGACATGAACCTATTCAATCTAAGGGCTATTTCTTTGCCTCAGAATTGAACCCTAACATCAGCCTCTGAGAGCCCAAAGTGAGTTAGCTGCACTGTTTGGTAGTTTCTTTGCCCACTGAGGGAAGTAGCATCTCAAGGCTACTGGTCAAATTCTGAATTGCAGGACATCTGAAACTGATTGAGATTTTGCTGTATGTTGGCCTTTACTTGAAGTTACTAAGAGCGATAGCCATTATTACATGCACATATTTTTCTTTATCTTGCTTTATTGTGCTCTCATTTGATCTCAATATAATCAAAATATTCACTCAAAATGTTAACTCTAAACTGTGCGTGAGTCTATTTTCTGGTGGTAGCCAGAGGGTTCTATTGGCCAGAAGTTTACGGGGGTGTCAGCAGGGGTTGGCCTCTCAGAGGGGGTCTGACAAGACAGGAACCTAAAGACTACTCAGTGATCCCTGAGGGAGTTGTGATATATATATATATATATATACAGTATATATATATATATATATAGAGTATTTGCTATTTTTTCATAGAAGTGGAGTTTTCCTTTAACTACCTTTTTAGTTATTATTCTTAATTTCCTACAAGGCCTGATGACAACGTTCAGAAGAACTGTGCAAATCATCCTTGTACAAGAGGCAGATACAGTAAATGAAGAAATTACAGCCACTCACAATTATTTATACAACTGAAAGATTGTTAACCTTTTCTTCATAACTCCACTGTGTATTGAACTATAAGAATTCCCTTTACTCTCCTAGACAGAGTAATCTCGTATGTGCTATTGCAGTTCATTCAAATTACAGAATTTGCATTGAATTACACTAGAGTATAATTCAGAATAGGAGTGATTATGAGATTGTGAATGATACATGGTAGCTTAGTACAAGGGGGGCTGCTCCAGTTACTAATTCTGCTTTGGCTTTCAGGTGAAGGAAGAATTTATGTGATTTTAGAATTGTAGGTTTTTGCTTTTACAGTGTGTTTTATTTAATTCTATAAATAATTTGAATCTGGAAGTTGACTAGGATATAGGCACATTCCTATACATAGATGAAATGTGTGCAGTGATGTATCACCTTATGTGAACTTTTCTCAGTTTTAAAAAGATATTGACAGAGAAGTGAGATATAAAAGCCTGTAGTACTCTGCACCAGTGGTGCTTAACATGACTCTGTCATTGCCCTAAAGAGGATTGCATGGGATACAAGCATGCAATCCTGCAGGAAGTGTTGAATATTGAACAATATTACAGAGGCTGCTGCACTACTATAGAGGAGAAATTGGCCATCGGTGAGGTTATTAAACCATATCTTCTTTTGCAGGGAGCTATTTTTGACAGATCTTACGTGCGAAGACAGAGCCTCTTTAAAATGTTGCTAAACCAACAACAGTAAAATCAGTCTGTATTTTTTTTTATGTTCCTAGTTATAAAGCTTTTTTGTTTAAATTTTTATTTGATTATTGAACAAAATAAGGAAATCATCAATTATATAAATATTACATACATATTCCAATAACCCCATATTTTCCCCCTATCCCTTTCTCTTCCACCTGCCCCCGTCCACATCCTACCCCCCATTCTAGTTTTCCTCTCATGCCTATATCTCTATATACTAAATTCATCTTTCTCATGGATTTACCATAATAATTCTTTACAAGTTTCTAAACTTCCCCCTATGCTCTTGTCAATTATATGTATATTTCCGAGGTTTTAAATTTAATCCAACTCTTCCATATTTTCCCAAACTTTTCCATTTTATCCTCTTCCAAATGATATAATTCCTCCATTCTAAAGATGTCCTCCACTCTTTCTTTCCAATCCGCAATTTTTGGTGCTTTTGTCTCCTGACAGTACTTAGGAATTAACCTCCCTAGCGGTCTGATTATGTCCATATTTCTGTGCAGAAAGCGGTAAATTTTTTTGCATGGAAATATGTATTTTTTTTATTGTAGGCCTGTAATTCTTAAGAATAACTCACTGAAATCTGTCCGAAGAAGAGTCTAGTAAACATCCCAGGTAGGATAAAACTTGAAACACAAAATCATAAATTATAATTTAATAAATAATCATAAAAATAATATAATAATAAATTTAATTCAATAATATAATCAAACCAAAAACACTGAAATTTGAAATATAACGCCAAGTTCGCACATCGCTGAGCAAAGTCGCAAAATCGTTTTCAGTGTCTGATGACGAATTTCCCCACAAATCATTATCACTCAATTCTGCAAGTGGTTCTGATTTACTATCACTGTTCTCTAGCTGGTCTAAAACCGCTTTTGACCTAAAGGGACGCTTTTTGGACGCCATGGACTTTTCTAAGTTTCCAGGCAGAAAGAACAGTCAAAATGCAGGCAGGGCACAGGACAAAGCAGCAGGGACAAAATGTATGTGAAATGGTTTGATACAGTAATGTTTTACTATGTCAAATGTAAATGAAAGTTTCTAAAAAATTTTTAAATCTGCCGCCGGTTCCGGCCCCCGTACGTACCGTATGTCCTGACACTCGCAGGGACCGGAACACAGAAGCCGGATGCCGGCATTGGCCGGAGGAGATGGCCGGGGACGCTGCAGGGGACGCATCGCGGGAGCGAAGGACAAGGTAAGCGCTGCAGGGAATCCCTGAGCAACGCCACATAGTAATCCCGAGGGTAGCTCGGGGTTACCACTTTTGGTACTGAAACTTTACTCAGAGCTACACTCGGGAATACCGCTAGGGAGGTTAAACCCTTTTCCGCACTTAATATATGATACAATAATTTATTTTTATAAAATATAAAGTGCAGCGCTATAATTGTGACATAAATTATGAGAAAGGGATATGGAAAAAAATAAAATAAAAAAATGAATCAAAATATAAAAGAAAATAGGTCCCAATGTAGAAAAGTCCCAGTAAAGGTGACTTCAGGCGGCCGTACACACTGACCACAGGTGCATGCAATATGGCAGAGATGGAGTTCAGGACGTAGTCATCATGGAAACAAGGGGGGTAGATGCAATCCCTGGATCAGTGAAGATCCTCAGACCAAAGCAGCACAGGATCCACTAGACAGCAAGGAAGAAATCACAGCTCCACCTGAGAAAACCACCACTCCTCCACTGCACATCAACGATATCTAGGAGGAGATATTGAAACATGTCTCCTTCTAATTCTACACCTCGGGGCTCCTTATGATTGTACAGGAGAAGTTGATTTTTAAGTGTTCTCAGCACTACCACTTCATGGTATCAAAATTCTCTGTTTACTTCAGTAGAGTAGATTCTTAAAATTTCACCTCAAGCTCCGCCCGCCGGCCGCTAATTCCCCCTTCGGGTAGAACGAGCAACTCGAGTTTCAATATCTCCTCCTAGATATCGTTGATGTGCAGTGGAGGAGTGGTGGTTTTCTCAGGTGGAGCTGTGATTTCTTCCTTGCTGTCTAGTGGATCCTGTGCTGCTTTGGTCTGAGGATCTTCACTGATCCAGGGATTGCATCTACCCCCCTTGTTTCCATGATGACTACGTCCTGAACTCCATCTCTGCCATATTGCATGCACCTGTGGTCAGTGTGTACGGCCGCCTGAAGTCACCTTTACTGGGACTTTTCTACATTGGGACCTATTTTCTTTTATATTTTGATTCATTTTTTTATTTTATTTTTTTCCATATCCCTTTCTCATAATTTATGTCACAATTATAGCGCTGCACTTTATATTTTATATTCATGTGGGGATTTTTGGTTGTCCTGTGTGTTTCAGCTGCTTGTCCATTCTAAAGCGCTCACTTTTTTGTTCTTTGTTTCAATAATTTATTTTTATGTAATGCCAGTGAAGGCTCGAAATAATAAAATAAACACTTCCATGGGTCTCTCTGCAAGGTTATCTCGCATATTTCCTGGGTCAATTGGATTATTTCCTTCCAATAGTTCTGTATTTTTGGGCAACTCCACCATATATGTTCCATTGTACCTCCTTCTCCACATCCTCTCCAACACAATGGGCATATCTCTACTTGCTGCTTATGGGCTACCCTTAGTGTTATATACCATCTAGCCATACATTTATAGTTCATTTCTACTGTACGCATGTTTATCGCCTTATGGGTCAATTTAAAAACCATATTCCTTTGCTGTTGATTAATTTGTACTCCCAATTTCCTCTCCCACTTCCCCATATACCCAGGAGGATCACCTCCTTCCATGTCCGTGAGGATCTTATATACTTTTGAGGTAACCTGTTTTGGGATCTTGTCTCCATTTAATAAGTTTTCAAATGGGTACATTTCTTCCAATGTCCTAAGCGGTTGTGGGAGGCTCACTACAAAATAGTTTAGCTGGTAATACCTCCAATTATCCAACATGCCAAATAAATATTTATTATTTTTTAAATCTTGAAATGCGTGCACTTTCCCATCTTTTATAATGTCTTTCAAATGTGCATTCTTATCCTTTATCCAGTTCCCACTAATATTATCCTTCCCTGGGGGGAAAAACTCCGTTCCCACTAATGGAATCCTCAGTGAATTAAATTCCCTTTTTTTTTTTTTTTTACTGTGTATTCTATCCAACGTACCCAAAACTATGTTCGTCAGTGAGCTAATATCTACATCAAATGTGCAAAACCTGTGCGGGATACATATACTCTTCTCTAACTGTGATTTGCATAATGCCCCTTCCATATTCACCCATCCCTTCCCCTATGAGTTGAATGTCCAATCCACCACTCGTGATAAAATAACAGCTGTGTAACATAACCTCACATTAGGTAATGTGCCTCTATTTCCTTTTGCTCTGCTTAGAACCTCATAACTAATTCTTGGTTTCTTATTAACCCAAATAAATGTAATAATCATCTTTTTAATTATCCCAAAAAAAGACCCTGGTAGGGCGATCAGCAGCAAAATTTTCGGAAGTATCACCATCGTAACCAGATTTATGTGTCCAATCCACGAGGCTCCTCCTTTTGATAGCCTTCTCAATTCTTCCTTAATTTAATTTATTAACGGGATATAATTTGCCTTGTATACATTTTTTAAAGAGGAGGTCAATTTTACTCCAAGATAACCTATTTCAATTCTCTTCCAAGTGAATGGGAATTCCTTTTATAAGCCAATCTTCTCTAGCATTGAAAGGTTAATATTTAAAATTTCTGATTTTACTGGGTTTATTTTCAAGTTTGACATCTCCCCATACTGTTTTAATGCTTTCATTAAATTGGGCAGCGTTAATCTGGGATTAATGATATAAAATAACATATCATCTGCATAGGCGGCTACTTTATGCTCTCTTTCTCCTAGTTGTATCCCCTTTATATCAATACATTTCCTTATCCTCTAAAAAATGGTTCCAGAGACAGAACAAACAGTAAAAGGGACAGAGGGCATCCCTGTCTGGTACTATTATGCATTCTAAAATACTGTGAAAGAGCTCCATTTACTTTAACCGCCACTGATGGGTTTTTATATAATCATTTTATCCAGTTCAGCATTTTGGGCCCCATTCCCAGTGTTTCCAAAGTATCAAACATAAATCCCCAATTAACCCTATCGAAAGCCTTTTCAGCATCAATCGACAAGAGTATTGCCGGCATTTTTTCTCTTTAGCCCTTTGTACCAAAAACAGGGTTCTCGGGCTATTATCCCTCCCTTCTCTTCCCGGTATAAAGCCCACCTGATCCAAGTGCACCCATTCAGGCATCAAATCCTTCAGTCTTGTCGCCAAGACCTTTGCGTACAGTTTAGTGTCTGTATTTAACAAAGATATGGGCCTATAGCTTGCACATTGTGAACAATCCTTGCCCTCCTTTAGAATTAGCGTAATATGGCCCTGCAGTGACTCTTTGCTCATTTCTAACCCCTCTCCAATCGCATTCATATATTTACACATTTTGGGGACAAGAAGGTCCTTGAACTTTTTATAATACCCCACTGTATACCCATCTGGTCCTGGGTTTTTACCTGCAGTCGTGTTTTTTATGGCTACATTAATTTCCTCCAGGGTAATAGGACTCTCAGGAGTCTCTAATTTGTCTTGTGTTAATCGTGGCAATTCTATTTCACTTAAATATTTCTGCCTAATTTTTTTCTTCTTCTCTTTGTTTTCCCTATGATTGCCACCCCTCACTTCATAAAGTTTGCTATAATATTTAGAAAACCTCCTAGCAATATCAGATGTATTGTACTGTTTTTCCCTTCCCATCTCTTACTTTTTCTATAAAATTTCTAGATTTCTTATTCTTAAGTCTTCTCATTAGGTGTTTTCCAGGTCTGTCCCCCCATTTGTATCTTTCTTTTGAAACCTCATTAAATATCCTCCTTGTTTCTTGCTCCATCAGATCTTTTAACTCATCTCTTTTCAATATTATCTTCTGATAAATGTTTTTATGTATTTGTTCAAGTTTATGAAGCTCTTCTATTATTATCACTGAAAGTGAAAATCAAACAAAATCCCACATTTCGGGTTGTCCCCATAAAAATAATAAAAGGGGAAATCTTCCTAATTGGGACACTAGTTCTGGTGACTTCCTGTTTTGGCTATGGGACAGGAAATTAAAGGAAATCTCCCCAATGGTACACAGATAGCAGGAAAGAACTGAACCTTATTCTATCTAAAATGAAAAAAAAAGTTTTGCCTATAGTTCTACTTTAAAGCCCCCAGAACATTATAAATATGGCTGCCATCAGCTTGTGCTTAACCCTTCACTCTTGGACATAGAGTACATAGCACGTCCAAAGAGCTGAACTGGTTAAACTACCAGGAAAATGTGTGCATTTTTATTTGTTTGAAAATAGTTATTTTTCACAATTTCACAATACAGGAGATGACAAGAGACTGTGGACATAGTACAGGAGATGACCAGAGACTGCGGACATAGTACAGGAGATGACCAGAGACTGCGGACATAGTACAGGAGATGACCAGAGACTGCGGACATAGTACAGGAGATGACCAGAGACTGTGGACATAGTACAGGAGATGACCAGAGGCTGCAGACCTTTGAAGAGCGGGGGGGGGTTTGGGAGCGGGTATCCGAATTTGGCAGGTACCCGCTCCCACTTAGACTGCAATCGGAAGAGGAAGTTGTCCTCCCTCCCTCCCTGTAGTCTTCTGGGACACGTGACAGGTCCCAGAAGACTACGGGGCCATTCACTTCTCATGCATGCGCAGTGGGAACCTGGCTGTGAAGCCGCACGTTGTCGCAGCTGGGTGCCCACACTAAAGATGCCGGTGCCAGGGAGAGAAGATGGCCAGTGAAACCAGCAGTAGTGAGGACACTGCTGGACTGAGGAACAGGTAAGTGGATGTATTTTAAAAGTCAACAGCTACAGCTTTTTTTTTTTTTTCAGCTGGAACTCCACTTTAAGGAGCAGCTGCTTTGGATCCTGCCCGGTGCTGCCATAGAAAAGCCGAGTGGCCAGCCCGGTATTCTAACACGGCGGTGGCGATGGGGGTAAGCTCCATATTCACTCCATAAGACGCACAGACATTTTCCCCCCATTTTTTTTTTGGGGGGGGGTGTGTCTTATGGAGCGAAAAATACAGTACATACACTGCTGAAAAAAATTCAAGGAACACTTTTTAATCAGAGTATAGCATCAAGTCAATTAAACTCCTGGGATATTGATCTGGTCAGTTAAGTAGCAGAGGGAGCTGTTAATCAGCTGCATTGGTGTTAATGAAATTAACAACAGGTGCACTAGATGAGCAAAATGAGGCGAACCCCAAAACAGGAATTGTTTTACAGGTGGAAGCCTCTGATATTTTTTTCCCTACTCATCTTTTCTGACTGTTTTTCACTAGTTTTACATTTGGCTAGGGTCATTGTCATTACTGGTAGCATGAGGTGATACCTAGACCCTTCAGAGGTTGCACAGGCAGTCCAACTCTTCCAGGATAGCACATCAATACCATTGCCAGAAGGTTTTCTGTGTCTCCCAGCATAGTCTCAAGAGCATGGAGGAGATTCCAGGAGACAGGCAGCTACTCTAGGAGAGCTGGACAGGGCCGTAGAAGGTCCGTAACCCATCAGCAGGACCAGTATCTGCTCCTTTGTGCAAGGAGGAACAGGATGAGCACTGCCAGAGACCTACAAAACAACCTCCAGCAGGCCACTTGTGTGAATGTCTCTGACCAAACAATCAGAAACAGACTTCATGAGGCAGGCCAGAGGGCCCAACATCCTCTAGTGGGCCCTGTGCTCATTGCTTGGAACCATAGAGCTCTATTGGCATTGACCACCAGAATTGGCAGGTCCACCACTGCTGCCCTGTGCTTTTCACAGATGGGAGCAGGTTCACCCTGAGCTCATGTGACAGACATGAAAGGAACTGGAGAAGCCATGGAGAATGTTATGCTGCCTGTAAAATTGTGCAGCATGACCATTTTGGTTGTGGGTCACTGATGGTCTGGGAAGGCATATCCTTAGAGGGACGCACAGACCTCTACAGGCTAGACAATGGCAACCTGACTGCCATTAGGTATCAGGATGAAATCCTTGGACCCGTTGCCAGACCCTATGCTGCTTCAGTGGGTCCTGGGTTCCTCCTTGTCCATGACAATGCCTGACCTCATGTGGTGAGAGTATGCAGGCAGTTCCTGGAGGATGAAGGAATTTATACCATTGTTTCGGTCCATTTGATGCTGCCAGGTTGTACCTCAGACTGTCCAGGAGCTCAGTGATGCCCTGGTCCAGATGTGGGATGAAATACCCTAAGACACCATCTGTCGTCTCATTAGAAACATGCCCCAACATTGTCAGGCATGCATACAAGCACATGGGGGACATACAAACTACTAAGTACCACTTTGATCTTTCGGCTGTCTTTGAATTCAGTCCTCTGTAGGTTGACAATTTTCATATCCATCAAACAATGGGGCATCCTTACCTTCCTAACACATTACCCAGTCCATATCAGTATAGATATCCAACATGATATTTTTCTCCATTGCGATTTGGTGTGTTTTCATAGTGTTCCTTTATATTATATATATAATATATATAAAGTGTTCCTTTATATATATAGTGGAGATTTAAGTTGCTGTGCTCTGAAGTGTAACCAGACGCATATTTCAGCCAGTGAAAACCTGCTGCTTTCAGATACTGTATCCCATAATAGTACCGTTATCATACATTCCTTACATACAGTATACAGTTGTGTTCAAAATAATAGCAGTCAGACATCACTAACCTGATCAATCACTGGTTTTGGTAGAAATGATATTTCTACATGGCAAATAATTTACTAGCAGGTGTAATAGAGTAATAGAAATCCAACAGACCCAACAGTCATGACATGCATGCTGCTGATTCTGTGTAATTGAATCACTAATTGAAAGGGGCATGTTCAAAATAATAGCAGTGTGGAGTTCTATTAGTGAAGTCATTCATTCTTTGAAAAAAGGTGGCAATTATTGCCCTTATTTAAGGAAGGAAGGCAGCAAATGTTGTACATGCTGGTTACAGTGCACTTCTCTGAAATTCTGAGGAAAATGGGTCGTTCCAGACATTGTTCAGAAGAACAGCGTACCTTGATTAAAAAGTTGATTGGAGAGGGGAAAACATATAAAGAAGTGCAGAAAATGATAGGCTGCTCAGCGTAAATGATCGCAAATGCTTTAAAATGGCAACCAAAACCTGAAAGACGTGGAAGAAAGCGAAAAACTACCATTCGAACGGATAGAAGAATAGCTAAAATGGCAAGGACTCAGCCAACAATCAGCTCCAGGAAGATCAAAGAAGGTCTAAAGTTACCTGTGAGTACTGTTACAATTAGAAGATGCCTATGTGAAGCCAAGCTATCTGCAAGAAGCCCCCGCAAAGTCCAACTGTTGAAAAAAAGACATGTGCTGAAGAGGTTACAATTTGCTAAAGAGCACATTGACTGGCCTAAAGAGAAATGGCGCAACATTTTGTGGACAGATGAAAGTAAGATTGTTCTTTTTGGGTCTAGTGGCCGGAGACAGTTTGTCAGACGACCCCCAAACACTGAATTCAAGCCACAGTACACTGTGAAGACAGTGAAGCATGGTTGCGCAAGCATCATGATATGGGGATGTTTCTCATACTACGGTGTTGGGCCTATTTATCGCATACCAGGGATCATGGATCAGTTTGAATACATCAGAATACTTGAAGAGGTCATGCTGCCTTATGCTGAAGAGGAAATGCCCTTGAAATGGGTTTTCCAACAAGACAACGACCCCAAACACACCAGTAAACGTGCAACATCTTGGTTCCAGACCAACAAGATTGATGTTATGGAGTGGCCAGCCCAATCCCCGGATCTTAATCCAATAGAAAACTTGTGGGGTGACATCAGAAATGTAGTTTCTGAGGCAAAACCAAGAAATAGAGAAGAACTGTGGAATGTAGTCCAATCATCCTGGGCTGGAATACCTGTTCACAGGTGCCAGAAGTTGGTTGACTCCATGCAACACAGATGTACAGCAGTTCTCAGAAACAGTGCTTATACAACTAAATATTAAGTGATTCAAAGGAAAGAAAAATCTTCAAACATTTTTCAGTTTATATAGTGAATGTTTGAGTTTGTAAAGAAGAATACAAACACTGCTATTTTTTTTTGAACAGTCTAATATTCACTTTTCTTCAATTTTTTTAGAGGAACAACACAAATTTGATATATTTTTCTTCATGTTTTGATTTGGAATAGAATGTGTAGTGTTCCCAATGCATTTGTGTGTATGGAAATAAAAGCTATTAGAAGGATTTTGAGCTTTATTCACTTTTTTCAACACACTGCTATTATTTTGAACACAACTGTATATAAAAATACATTATAAACATCTCATATTAAAAACACATAGTTATAAACAGTAATACATTTAGAAATGCTATGTATTAACAAAATGAATAACTTTACGACCAGTGCACCTTATAAAATGCTATAAAAATACAGTGATGACTACCAGTTCTATAAAGAAATGATAAGGGAAACAAGATTGAATGAAAGCAAATGGACATTTTACTGTCGGTCCTTCTGTAGAGGAAAATCATATAACATAATCAATCCATGTAAATAATAATAATAACATAATGATCAATAGCCATTTCTGCAGTGCCTGGTCTCTCAGCCCTGTTGACTACAATCACCGAGAGCTAAAAGGCAATACTTGCCACTCTCTCCTGACATTATTTCACTGAGTGTTCCTTGATTCCTTGTGTGGTGGTATACATATGTTTTATTTATTTACAGTATAATGAGAACTAAAACATAACATTTAGAAAGTTGTTTTATAGTTACGTATTTACGAACATACTGAATATAAATATTTTCCAAACTGACAATACTGAAAAAAAGCTTGCTCGTTATCAACCTCAATAACTGAATTAGGCAGAGGAATGTAGGATTCTTTGTGAAGTTTAGATGGCTTAGTACAGAGAGAGATTATCTAAAGATTAACCCTGTATCAAATATTTATTTGTAAAACAAATTATTTACTCAAATAGGAAAAACAAAGTAGAACTGACCCAAAACCATTACCCATTAAGTGAGGTGAATAAAACTTGAGAAAACTTATTTCAGAAAAGTCATGTGCCTCTATCACAATTATTTGTCTAAAGTGTATATATACTGTGCATGTATGATTTTCACTGTGTTCTTGTGCATTGGGAGCCCATTAAACTAAATAGGTTGCCTTAACGCAATGCACATTAATGCACATTGTTAATGCTCCCATATGCAGTATATACATCTGTGTGGCCCCTTAGGATTCTTGAGAAGAAATTAAAAGGTACTCTATGCACAGGGATCTGATGGCCCTTGCTTTTCATTTATTTGAAGCTTTACTGTTTTTGTTTACATCCACTTTTCGCATGTTGCATGCCAGCTTATCACAATATAAACCTCTGTACTAGGTTGACACATCTGACATTATAGCACTTAAGTAAAGCTGTACTAAGTACAATTTACTTTAATGTGTTTTATAAAGAAAAAAAATATGTAAAGGGATTACAGCTGTATGAATAGCAAAAAAGCAGAAAAAAAACTCAGACTGTAGCGCACCCATTATTTTTTGAGTTTGCTTTTATATTCTAAGTATGTAAGAAGTCCAAATTGACAATACTTTCACATGCTTAAACGTCAGTGGAAATTTTTTTTCCTCAAAAATCCACTGTTATTTTAGCTGTGGGTTTCCAAACCTAAGTGTCTGAAAAGATTTAATTATACCACCGACTGGGTGTAGTTTTGAAAGAGAAGATTTATACAACAAAAACTTTGAAGTAACTGCTTAGATAAAGAAAGATGGTTTCATTGTAGGGATTCTGTTTATCTCTAATGTATTATATTTATAAACATAGATTAAAGTTCTAAATATTTTAAAATACACTTCTTCTATAAAAAAAGGCCTAAGCAGCATTTTAGATAAAAAATAAATTCACAATAATAAGTGTACAATAATGACCTGATAAAACAGTGATGAAGCACACATTATACTAACATCATGTTATTAGCTGGCGCCATCTGTTGCCTACAGAAGGCAGTTGGAAGCTTCAGGGTCCATGCACACTGGCTTTAAAAACGCTGCTACTACAAGAGTTTTGTGTTTTGCCTGTAGAAGCAGCTCAACGCTATCCTATGTGTCCATGCACATTAGGAAGTTTGGAGGCATATTTTAAGCTCAGTGTTTAGAGGCAGAAAAAAACCCTTCTGGTTTGCATTTTTGATTGGAGTTTTCTGGCAGAAAAAAAATGCACCAAAATGCACACTATACGAGTGTGGTTTTTTTCCTGCCAAGGGAATTGTCTTTTTTTAAGCCCAGTGTGCATGTAGTCTTCAAGTGCCTAGAGAGTCCTATGCAAGTTTGCATCATACTTCCTGATCACTACCCATAATAGGGCTCTTTCACATTGAGCTGTCCATGAGCAGATCCCCTGCTTAATCAAAACCAAACTGGATGAATTTCAGTTTTTTACATCCATGCCCATTCAGTTTGTTTCTAGCAGATACAGGTGGACCCATGATGGCTCTGCAGGCTGCCTGATGTAAACAGACTCCACTGTCTGTTTACATGAGGCTACCTCTGATCCATCACGTTTAAGTCTAGAAAAATGGAATGTAGCACTACTCCCTTGGGGGTTGCTTTGGGTCCTCCTATAGTCCCGCACAGCCAGGCATTCAGCATTTTCCACACAGGCTTCCTTCAGAGTCAGGAATCAGTTCTTGAGCTTTTGCTTTGTTGTTTATTGAGGGGATTTAGGACTGGGATAAGTTAAAGGGTGTATAGGATGCCCAAGGGAACTGATAACTGTGGACAAGCTTACTAGAACTGTTCAAAAGTTTCTCTTCTGCAACACAGTCTCTGTTGGACAGCTAGCCAGCATCTCCTTGATGTACCACCCTAGACCCTAGATGAAATTCTTCTCTTCAGCAATCTGCAGGTCTCCCTGAGCAAGGGATCTGATTCCTGTTCCTTTAAATGGTGAACAGTCACTAGCAGAGGGTTTTCCCACCTGAGTGCTTCTTCCCCTATCCATCCAGGGGGTGCAGGTGTACTCACTCAGATCCTCTCCTGTACTGCTTTTGGGTTGGCAGCTGCTACAAGGCCTATCAGCTAGGCTGCTCCTTCCCTGCCATACAGGTGGTCCTTGCTCAGGGGACAGTGAGTTCTGAGCTTTCTTCCTTTCCAGCTCCAGGCTTGCAGACATGCCCCATCCCACTAGGCCTCCTGGCAGCCTCCTTCCTCTGCCTCACATCTTCCTCTCCACACTCCTTTTCTTCTTCCACTCAACTCTCTCCCCCCACTGAGCAGGCACCATCACATTTAAGAGAGTCCCAGCCCCTTGCCAAACCTTCTGTTGGGGATTGGCTGAGGTCTTTCAAGAGTGCAGCCAGCCACTCCTCATATCCACCCACTGCCTCCAAGGCTCTCCTTTGAAAGCCTCAGAGCAGGGGGAAATTCCCAAGGGGCTGACCTGCAGAGCCTCTCAGCTCTGACACAATTTGATCCCTCTGGCTTTTGCACCTGAGCTGCTGACCAGCTCCTGTCTAACCATTAGGGTTTAGCTTCCCCTTGCTAAACTAGGAAGGTGCTACAAGAAAAAGTAGCAGTATTTGTCCAGACCTAGACAGACTCGGAGGTTGGTAGATGTAAATGGACACAAGTCTGATTACATCCTCCTGTCCATAGAGTTGCATAGAGTCAGGTCCAGCTGAAAAACTGACATGGGAGAAGAGAGGTGTGCCTAATTTCTACTATCATAAATTGCAGAACAGCAGGTTCTGTAGTATGGCCATAAAGATACGTTTTATTATTACATAATTGTACGTTTTTCAAAGTGTGATTTCTATAGCAGAACTACAAGTCTCTGCTGTTAGTATGTAGCTGAGGAAGTACACAGGGATTTTAACCGCTTCCTCGCTTTTAGCAGAAATACTATATATATTTACATGATTTTGCAGTTCCGGGTAGGATTTTGCGGACTCGGCTGGCGAGTCCACCTAGTGATCTCCAAGGATTTCCGACGGGGGAGAGACCTGTGTGTAAACAATACACATCTCTCCCCTGTCAGCTACTGCACACTGCTTTGTATGGCTCTGCATAGCAATGTGCTTACAGTGAAACACACACACAGCCTACATAATAAAATAGTACACAGTTAACCCTTTGATCACCCCACATGTTAACTCCTTCTTGCCCAGTGCCATTAGTACAGTGTCAGTGCTTTTTATTAGCACTGATCACTGTATTAGTGTCACTGGGGATGTCAGTGGCACCAAGTCAGCTCCCCCCAGTGTCAATGCCCGCCACAGTCTCGCTATAAGTCACTGATCATCGCCATTACTAGAAAAAAACAATTCCAGTATATATACTGCCATTTGTAAACGCTATAACCTTCATGTAAACCAATTAATTTACACGTATTGGGATTTTTTTTAGCAAAGACATGTAGCAGAGTACATTTTGGCCCAAATTTATAACGAAATTTGATTTTTTTAATTTCCTTACTGGACATGTTTAATAGCAAATAGTAAAAAATATAGGTGTTTATTTCACAATTGGTGATCTTTTTTCATTTATAGCGCAAAAAATAAAAATGGACAAGTGATCAAATACCACTGAAAGAAAGTTCTATTTGAGGGAAAAAAAGACGTACATTTCATTTGGGTGCAGTGTTTCATGACTGCGCAATTGTCAGTTAAAGTGAAGCAGCGCTGTATCGCAAAAAATGGCCTCGTAAGGAAGGGGGGTAAATCCTCTGGAGGGCAAGTGGTTAATCAGCCTCAGGAACACTGTGTTCATACCACCCAACTTTCTGAATTGATACAGACAAACACCTTTTAGCACACAGTATGAAGGCAAAGCACACATCCCTGTCAAGGTCCCCAATTACATTGACCACAAAGACCTAATATGCAGAAAACGATTAGCTAAACCACACAAGTACTTTTTTTACTTCTATTTTACCTTTATATTGGCTTTATAATAAATATAAATGCAATATAAAATAATAAATGCAGTAATCTAGGGTTGAATAAAAAAAGTTTAGTGCAGTATAACACTTTTGGTAGTAAAAGAGTACATTTTGTATAGAGATGTACGCATCAGACTAAAAAGAGGGACAACTGAATCTGTATGAGGGACACTATATTGTCAAAAGTATTGGGACACCCCTCCAAATCAATGGAAGCAAACCCTGCAATAAAAAACATTGCAAACAGTGCAACCAAAAGGGACCTTCAATATTACCTTTCTCACTCATTATCTAACAGTTTTATGACCCCCTCTGTGACTGTCATCCCAACCCCCCCCCCCCCAATCTTTGCTTTTTCTCTGTCTTATCTCTAGTTTAACCCTAGTTTTATTACAGTTGCTTTATACCTTAGTTTGTGTGTGTTTCTTCTTTTTTTTACAATTTGCTAAAACTGTGTGAAGTAGTACTGCTTGGACCTTGAGGAAAGGGACATACCCCAAAAGCTTGTCCTAAAAATTGTATGTTAGTGCAAATAAATAAAGTATCACGGACAGTACTCAATTGTTTCTGTCGCAAGCACACTAATACTGCTACAATCACCTCAGGGAAGATGGAAACTCATGGACAATCTCAAGGTTACAAGTCCACTATACTTCGCCAGCTGAATGAAAAGGGATGCTATGGTAGGAGACCCAGGAGGGCCCCACTGCTGACACAGAAACATAAAAAAGCCAGATTGGAATTTGCCAAAACTTACTTGAGAATGTGTTGTGGACAGATGAAATAACATTACCAATTTTTGGTAAAGCCATCATTCTACTGGTTTCAGAAAAAGAAATAAGGCCTTTAACCACTTACCTATGGGGAACTTTTACCCCCCTTCCTGCCCAGGCCAATTTTCAGCTTTCAGCGCTGTTGCACTTTGAATAACAATTGCGCAGTCATGCAACACTGTACCCATATGACATTTTTATAATTTTTTTTCACACAAATAGAGATTTCTGTTGGTAGTATTTAATAGCCACTGGGTTTTTTTTTATTTTTTGCACTAGAAATGAAAAAAGAGCAAAACATTTGAAAAAAAATTTTTTTTCTTTGTTTCTATTATAAAATTTTCTCCTTCACTGATGTGCGTTGATGAGGCAGCACTGATGGTCACTGATGAGGTGGCACTGATAGGCAGCACTGATAGGCTTCACTGATGAAGCGGCACTATTGGGAATTGATGGGGAGGCACTGATGATGCTACACTGATATGCAGCCCTGATGGGCACTGATAGGCAACAATGATGGGCACTGATAGGTGGCACTGACTGTCGGCACTGATTGGTGACACTGACTAGCAGCACTGATGGGTGACCCTGATGGGCGGCACTGATGAGCGGCACTGATGGACACTGCTGGGTGGCACCGAAGGGCACTGATGGGTGGCACTGCTGGGTGATGCTGATGGGTGGCACTGATGGGCACCACTGCTGGGCACATTTGGGGCTGCAATGATAATCAGGGCACTGATAATCAGTGCCCTGATTATCAGTGCAGATATCCTCTTTGACACTTGCCGAGTATCGGCAGTACTTTCCTCATGCTCTGACAGCGTGATGAAAGTGCTGCAGTTAACTGGCAACTGTATTTACTCTGTGATCAGCTGTGTCATTGTGGTAAAAGGCTGTTGTGATTGGCCTTTTACCTTGTCACGTGATCAGCTGTGTCCTTAGGACACAGCGATCACAGACAGCGCCGGGTGCGCACAGCTGGGGGCACGCAGTGGGCGCGTTCTGGGAGAACGTCATATGATGCCCTCCCAGAACTGGACAAAGAAGACAGTCCCGACAGTCAAACATGGTGGAGGTTCACTGATCTTTTGGATTTGCTTTGCTGTTTCAGGCACTGGATGTCTTGACCGTGTGCATGGCATTATGAAATCTGAGGACTACCAAAGAATTCTAGGGCCCAGTGTCAGAAAGTTGGGTTTCCATCAGATGTCATGGGTCTTACAACAGGACAATGGCCCAAAGCACCCAGAAATGGACAAAGCGCTGGAGAGTACTGAACTGGCCAGCAATGAGTTCAGATCTCAATCCCATAGAGCACCTGTGCAGAGATCTCAAAACAGCAGTTGGGAAAAGGAACCCTTCCAATCTGAGAGACCTGGAGCAGTTGGCAAAAGAAGAGTGGTCCAAAATTCCAGTAGGGAGGTGTAAGAAACTCATTGATGGTTACATGAAGCAATTGATTTCAGTTATTTTTTCCAAGGGGCGTGCTGCCAAATATTAAATTGAGGGTGCAAATAATTTTGTCCAGTCCATTTTTGGGGTTTTGTGTGGAATGTGTCAGGTTTAGCTTTTTGTTTTTTCACTTTTTTGTTTCATACCAATACAAACTAAAGAAATAAATATGAGAATGCCTAAACATTTGTCATTGCAACAATTTCCTGGGCAAAGTGGTGCTTTATCTAAGAGAAATGCAGGGGTGCCAATAATTTTGGCCATGACTGTAGTTTTGGACATTGTAATTGTCTACTTTTATATTACCTGATGTACTGGATATTATGCTTTGAGAATTTGTGGAACCCGTACAATGTACAATAAAGGTTCTTTCTGATTCAGTATGTATTAACATGTAATGAGGTATAAGTGACGGCTCCTCAAACATATATGCTTGAGTATTAATGTTTACTCCCAAAACTACAAAAATAAAGTATCCTTTTAAAATGAAGCTTGTATCAGTGGACATCATACAAATTCACTATATATATATAAACATTTAAAACCAAATAAAGTTGCTGTCAGCAAGACTCCAGTATCTTAAAGTGTTACTAAACCCACAACAGTAAAATCAGTCTTTATATGCAGTAAAGCATGCTTGTTATACTCACTGTGGAACCTAAGGGGTCAATTCTCTGCATTGTGTAAAAAGGCTGTTTGATCCTGTCTTCTCTGCCCCTCATCTTGTTCAGGTGTCCACCTGATAAGGCAGATTGAACCCATAGCCACATGCACATGCTCAGTTTTTTTCACATGCTAGAGAGGTTTTTTTCTTCTTGGGAGAGTACATGTGATCAGCACAGGGCCAATCAGCACTGTCCAGACAGAGGTCAGAGGTTTTGCATCCTCCTAGAGCAGAAAGAGACCTCCTCCGAGCTTTAACCAGTGCTCTGCTGAAGTCACAATACCGCTCTAATTGCTGATGAGTAAAGGTATGTAGCAGTTTATATTTATTAAAATAATTGCATTTCCATGTTCATTGTACTGTGGGAGACCAGATAGAGTGAATGCAGGGTCCTGGGTTTAGTAACACTTTAAATATGCAACATATTGACATAAGTAGGTACAATATATGCCTATTGTACACATACTCCATATTTATTATACCAGCAAGTTGGGCTATGTGAATTCTTGTAGTAAAGACATTTTGCATACACCAGTTATAGATTTGTATGTAGCACCATCCCGACCATTAGGGGCATATGAGGTACCCCCAGTGGCAGGGTTGTTAGCATTTAGCTAAGGCTGGATCCTTGCCACAACATGGGGGATATGTGTCAACTGGGTGCCAGTCACTTTAAGGCCATTTTAGAAAGGGTTTAATTTCAAGAAGTAGGGATTTCAGATTACCCTATGGGGACTCCTTCCTTAAAGCTCAGAACAGGCAAAAAGGACCTTTAAGCTGAAACCAGCAACCTTTACGTTTTCCAGATGTAGCCACTTCTCTAGTAACAGCAATAGCCTTAGTAATCCTCTTGATGAGTTCCAGCCTCTCCATAAGTTCCTTGTCCTCTCCAATGGCACCTCTGGTACTGCATCCCAAGCATCATTTCTCCTCCTTCCAGGCTCCCATCCTCTGCAAGACTCATATACACAGGAACACCCTGGACAGGCAGGCTTGCATCTTGTTTCCAGACTTTGTACCAAGCAAATACAATGACCTCTCTAGCCTCAAGCCCAATCAAGTAGCAAAGCACATACGTCCTCCCCAGGCTTAGAGTGCCGTTCAAATAAGCATTGTGAACTAGCTCGTAATATTCTATTTGAGTTTTCTATTGAAATTGTCAGTTAAAGAGGTGGTTAGGTTGGTACCAATTGTTAAAAAAAAATTCACATTGTAACATATTGTGAGTTGTCCATGAGGACAGTATTGCTTCCTTTATCTTCTGGTTTTATTGTAGAGGAATCTTTTGAAGATTTATCAAGGCATCTTTCTCTCTTTTACTCAGATTACTGTCAATAGGAGGTTTTAACTTCATCTCATCAGTTTCTTTTACATCAGTTTAAGGAAGGTGGCTACATTAGGGTTAGAACTGGGTAGGGGAAATGTATAAGATTTTTTTCTTTAATGTAGATCTATTAAGTCTATCGTAGAGAATTCATCCACTGACTGAAGAAGTTGAGTGAATAAGACTGGGTCACTCTCTTCCAACAAAAAAACAAAATGATCAGTCACAATTTTGTCTGTCTCTGTTGTGTAACTACTGGGATCTTGTTTGGTATACATGCTTTTTAAGATAAGTTTGTAGGCAAAAAGTTGCAGATCTTTTTCCAATTTAAACTTATCAAGGCCCTCATTAGGACAAAAACTCAGAACCTTTGGTGTCATATTTCGCTGTAATGTATATCTGTAATTGTGGTTATTACTACGTTGGCAAGACAAGTTAGAACTTTGGAAACGTGCATACCGACACATTAGAGGCATGCAGTCTTGCAATCCTGACCTCCCTCAAGCGACATGTTACGGCTGTGCATGATGGAAAATTTGATAAAATCTAATTTTTAATTCTAGGTAGAAATCACCCTAACCAAAAGGGAGGGGATTGAAATAAAAGCCTCTTGCAAATGGAACTTAAATGGATATATAAACTGAAAGCTACTCAACCCCCCATGTCTGAACAAAGCTGTTAGTTTTATGCCATTTTTGGAGGGCTTTGTTTCAGGGGGGATAGAAAAATAACAATCGAACAAAAAAACTGCTATAATTTATGTCCATCTGTGTTTTGCTAGCGTGGTAAACACCACATTACAGCGTATTCCATTCAATGGTTTCAATTGATTGTATTTCAAAATACTTGCAGTGAGTGAGTCTCTTTGTCTATGTATGTATTTATTGTATCCTGGCCATTTCCAGTTAATTTGTTTTGTGCATTTATGTATGTACATTTCTGTTTTATGTTGTGTTTCACCTGTGTGGACACACTCTCCTGTTTTTCCCTCTTTGATGTTGGCTAAGGCCTTTTTGTGACCTTTTATTCCCCTTCGTTTTCATTCTTCCCCCTTGTCCTATTATTTTCTAGTTTATCTTTATTTCCATTTTTCCACCAGGGAGGATGCTTGCTGTCGCATGGCACGCACAGGCCCCTGGGAAACTTTGTGCTTTCTAGCGGTTTACTTTGGGAACAATTGGAGAGGTGGGTTTTGATGACCCATCATGCCATTCTCCCTTTTTCTTCCTTTGGGTGTGGCCCAGTGACAGGGCGGCACTTTGCACTAGAGCTCAGGGGACCCAATCAGGTTGCCTGTTTCTGCTCTCTCAAGACCCAACTGTTTGCAATTCAGGACTAATCTTCCCATGTATATATCATTGAGTGTCAGCAATCGGTGCATTGATCTCCTGCCATTGATCACATATGACGGTTCGCAGACATCTCTGCTAATATGGTGAGCAACAGGGTTATATTCACTATATTGGACAGGACTTTCTTTCCCATTTACCTTATGGTTGACTAGTTTCTAGTATATTTGGTAACTCTACTCTATGTTTATCTTTCTAAGCTAGGTTCATATGAATAGATATTGTAATCTATATCATTATCCTTAAATCATTCTTCTATATAAATTATTTACCTTTTGGCAACTCATATACTTCCCTGAAGATAGCACCATCATAATGAAGCCCTTTGTACATTTGCACATCAAGCTTGCCACAAAAGCGGGTAGGCCTTTCTTGATCAACAATTTTTGATATTTCTCATTTCTGACATATTGATTACCTCTTGAAACAAGTGAAGGCTGTAACTTTTATTTCTTTGCAGAACTGGCACTTGTGGGTCTCAGTGGTCGCTTGTGAGCTTAATTTTTCCATCTGGGAAAAGAGTCATGGGCGGGGTGGCAACGTTCACACATGTTTTTAAGTTACACAGCTTTTTTCCACAATTACTGTCTATTCAATTGTAAGTTATGGATGACAATTTGAGATGCCATTTATATGTATACTACTTGCACTGTGTACTTACGTATGTTTATTATACCCTAGAGATGTGATATCCTTTAAAACCCTGAGGAAAGAGGGATAAACTCTAAACCGTGTTAGATGAATGGAGACTTGTCATAAACTCATAGCAAATTTTGGAAAATTTTGGACTGTTTTCTGTAATGTTATGTCATACAGTATTGTGATTTAAACCGTGATGCTGTGATTTTAGATGAATTTTGTATAGTAAAATGTGAAAAATGTTTTTTTTAATAAATATCTGTAGTCTTAGTGCCTTTAAAGTCCCATTTGGGGAAAAATACCTCTTGTGGATACAAAGCTAATAGAACATTATTACCAAATGACCACTCTATTCGGACCTTCTCAAGAGACACATATTCATTTTCCACATTATTGGATCATTAGGAGAAAGCTTACTACTTGTAGATTCAGGCCTTAAAATTGTATATATTTGCCTACTGTAATATTACAGCTGGACAGGAGCTCTTTTGTTCTGGGTGGACATCATATGACACCCCCCAAAATATGCGCCTCGCATGCACCCCTCAGGCCACGTTAAAGCACCATCTGTCTCCCACCGTGACAGATCAGTGCACCGGGCCACTTCCAGCACCAGTGACCAATCACAACATATCACATGGCAATTGTACACAATAAATGGCTTCCATTTATAGCCATTTATTGTGTACTTTTTTGTTGCTTGCTCTGTTGGTCAAAGGGCCAATCACAGCACACGTGTACCAATCACACGTGTACCAGCACGTGTGGCCAATCACAGCTAATCATAATAGTACACACAGAAGCATTCATAAAAATGGTTACTTATAACAGTGAGTATCACTGTTATGAGCAATCATAGTGTGTAAAAAAAAAACTTGTTCACCTCTCTAGAGTAGTACAGTTTTGCTATTGTGACAGGATGTATAAAATAAATGTAAAACATTGCATAAAAATATTAATAAAATTATTAATAGTTTTTTTTTTACCTTCTGTCACTGGTCAGGATTCCTGATCACCGCCACACCAGTCGTATGATGTTGCTGTACTGAACTGGTGACATTAAAGAAAAAATTGTGAAACAATTTTTTACATTTCTTAATTTTACAAAGAATTGTGAGAAAACAATTACAACTTCAAAAAACTTGCCATGCCTCTTGCCAAATACCTCAGACTGTCTACTTTCCGAAATGGGGCCATTTTGGATTCAAGAAATTAGATCCGTCAGTACATTCAAATTGATTGATTTTCAAATATATATGCCATAGTTTGGAGACTATATAACTTTCCTACAGACTAAGTAATATACACTGATTTGGGTTATTTTTACCAAAGAAATGTAGCAGAATACATGTTTGCCTAAATTTATGAACAAAGAAAAACATCTTTTTTTCAAAACTTTCTTTTTTTCTTTATTTAGCAAAAAAAACAAATGAATGGCGATTTAATACCACCAAAAGAAATCTCTATTTGTGTAAACAAAATAATAAAAATTTCATTAGGGTACAGTGTTGCATGACTGACTAAATGTCATCCAAGCTTTCATTCAGCACTGAAAGCTGAAAATTGTCCTGGACAGGAAAGAAGTGAAAGTGTTCACTATTGACGTGGATATGGAGGATCACTAGTGAACTTTCTTTTACCGATTAGTGCAGTATCTTAAGCCCAACCTTTGAAGTTGTAGGTTATAATCTTTATACACATAACATGGTGGATTGGCAAATGAACACACTCAAAGTGTTACATCTTAAAAAAGGATGGAACGAATATATAAATACTTTTATGGTAAATGGTATGGTTGTTCCATTTTTTACACACTGTTTTTACAGTCATGTCAGTTGTTGCATTTGTATCCAGGTAAGCATCCTGGTACCGTTAAGGGGTGGGTAGGCACAGGAAAGAACTGCACAGTCCTCTTAGTACTTTGTTTCCTACTGTGGGATAAGACAGACAGCCGAGAAACACAGAGAGAAAGACAGAGCATTGGTATCTGATGAGCCGAGACAGAGCTGATGATGCATTGCAGAAACACCAAGTTTAGTTGATGGTGGAGTCAGGTCCAAACCTGTTAAGTTACAGCCAATTAGAAGGACATCAGGACATTAGGAGAATCAGAGTCAGGAACAGGCAGAAATTGGCAACAATGGGGCAGTGAGGTACAGAGTCACTAGGCAAAAGCATGGTCAGTAGTCCAGTTGGGGTCAGTAGTGAATGCAGCAAACATGAGCAGGCAAGGGTAATCTGAGAGCAAGGTCCGAGAGGAAGCCAGGTCAGTAACAGGACCAGGGATGCACATCAAGACTGGATCACAGGAACAGGGCTGAAGACCAAACATCCAAGAACTACTGCAGTTTAGGTTTAAATTGAACGTTTGTCACAGCAGTGGACATTACCATTTCTGGGGGAAGCTACTGGTGTAGTTAATCACTGATTTTGGTTACCATGGGATATGGATAGCGGGTGCTGTTTGTGCTGCTAATCTATGGGTTTTCCACAAATACAGAAAGTAACTAATGAGCAAGAAACTTTGGCGAGTGCAGTATATATACTTTTTTTTACTTAATCTTTAGAATTATTGGCACCTTAAAAATCTTATATCACATTTTTTACTATGTTTTAAGAATACCATGATTGGATTGTGGTGCCAGAACCAACCATCCCAAACATTTAATAAGGTATTCAGCTTTATTTTTTGACAATGCTGCTGTCCAAGGATGGCTCTGTTGCTTCTCCAGGGAGAGTAGCTGCCCTAGGACAGGAAGTGTGTCACTGGCCAGAAAACCGGCTGAAAAAAAGAAAAACAGACCTAAAAAAAACCCCCACAATTCAGGCACCACATCTAGAGATGGTAAGTAGCAAAATATTTATTTTTCATTTTGGGTGTAGATTTGCTTTAATGTATAAAAGCTGTTAATCCATAACCATCACGTTTGTAAAACACACACCAAAATGTTATTGTTAAACTTATGCATAAATGCTAAGTGTTTTTGTCACAATAATACTGTAAATTCTCATGTAAAGATCTATGACCTTTTAGGTCTAGCTCTGTTTTCTACACCAACTATAGTAGATCAATAATAGATGGAATTCATCAACATTGTTCTCACATTGGTCAACATTGCTATCCATATAGCAATAATCTACGACTAATCATATAAACTGTAATCCATCAGCATTAGAATCTATTTAGCATCCACCATATCACTGTGGACTGTTTCTATATTGTCTTCACTGTTTCTTCCCAACAGAGTATGAAGCCTTGATCGGAAATATATTTTGTGCTTCGGATACCAGGCAGATAGTTCACAGCAGAAGAACAAATAATAAACTGCAGTCTTATTACTAATCAGAAAATATTATATGCTGCTCACATCAGCAGGCTAATTCTTCCTAAATACCATTCTATTAAGGGAGTATTATAGAGCCAGTTCAAAAAGTTGTCCCCTAGGTATATGATAGATGATACTGTCTCACCATATAACAGATTCAGTCCGGTGTATTGTGCTGCTGAAGAACATAGTTCAACTGTATTGACTCAGCCTGTGATAGTAGCATGCCCAGTGGAAAAACATATAAGACTAATATAAATGGATTGGTGCCATCATAACAAGGTGGGGTAACTTTATAACAAGCTCTCAAACTCACTAAAATTGAGGTGTGGATGTTAACCTAAACAAACCACTACAGTGAAATATGGTTCTTAGCATGTTGTTGTGTCCTTCATCACCTAGGCCTTACATGTTTTTAAAAAAAAAAAAAGCAGCTCCAGATAGCAGACTTCTAGAGTAGGTAATAACACACCGAAGCAGAGTCGCTTCACCTATAAAAACATTGTTTTATTGATATCCTGATAAAAACAGGTGATATCTTCAAACAATGAATAACCTAATGCAATCACCTAAAAACACCATAAAAACAAAACCAATCCGGATTGTAAAGCGCCAATGATGTCTATCAAGACATAAGTGTGGTATGGTAGCTGACGCTAAATGTTCCTAATTAGGAACACCTTTGGGCAATAACAATAATCCCCTAAAAAAATAGTAAACAGTATATGGTAAAGAGTATACTCAGAAATTTGTTGAAAGTGAGAAGTATCCATACAATTTCTCCATATGCGGAGGAATTGACCGATCGGTATACCTTGTTTTAGGGTTTCTGGGTGATGAATTTTTGAATGCAATAATGTATTTGCTGCAGTTTCTTTTGTGAATGTTCTTGTCATAAATGGCCTTGTTCAATGGAAACCATTAAATCCAGAAATGAAATTTCTTTACAATCATAACATGACATTAAGTGAATATTCCTATCAGTTCGGTTTAGTTCAGATATAAATTCCTTAAATTGCTCTTCAGAGCCCTTTCATAATATCTATACATCATCGATGTACCTCAACCATTGAACAACTTGGTCGAGGTACTTTGGCATTCGATAAACAATTTCTTGTTCTCATAATCTCAGGTGCAAACACACATGCTCCGGTGCCCATGGGGCCCCCATCGATGTGCCCCGGATTTGTTGATAGTTTGCACCAGGAATTGGAAACAATTATGATTTTTTTTTTCTAATCAATCTGTATTAACATTTTCCAATGACATAAAATAAAATAAACAATAAGTCAGCAGATATACTTCAATCTGACAAAGAAGTAATAAATACAAAGGAAACCTCCATATAACAACAGAGGTAAACAAACATCTTGACCATTTGCACATAAACGGAATATCCATGACACGTAGAATTCCCGTAATTCAAACAAATGAAAGAAAAGGAATGAAAGAAGGAAAGAAAAAAAAGGAAAAGAAAGAACCCCCCCCCCCCACACACACACACAGCACTAGACTTCCAAAAACATCCAGTAAATCAGTTCGCAGAAGCAGTAAGGGCCAAATAGCATTAGGAAAAACCCATGTGTACATACCTACTCAAATTGTGAGCACCAAACACAGAAGCTACCCGAAAAGACTCATGCATCTGGCATTTCAGAAGAGTAAAACATCCATCCTTGCCAAATATCTTTACATTTCTCCCCCTAACCTCTAACCAGGTGGACCCAACACTTGGCATCCATTATTCCCATTTCCAATCCGATAGCGTAGGGCATTCAGACCGTTCCCAGAACCTAGGGACCAAAGATCTGGCCGCATTCAGAAGATGGGATGTAACACTGGGATGACTGTAGGCCTTCATAGAGATTGAAGTCACATGAAAGAGTAAACAGAAGGGGGTTTTCTCCAGAGGGTTCAATGTCTTCTGTTTCTGTATCCAGGGGAAAATTGCAGTCCAAAAGGGTGCAATTTTAATGCAGGTCCACCAGAGATGGAGAAAGGTACCATGATGACCACAACCTCTCCAGCAGAGGGGGTTAGCGGTAGTAAAAATTTTAGCTATATGGGATGGAGTCCGATACCATCGAGTAAGAAATGTGTAGGAGGATTCCTGAACACGGGAGCTGACAGAGGAGGAGTGTGTCATTTTAAGAATCCTATGTATCTGCTGAGGGGAAAAATCAAGGCCCAGTTCTTTCTCCCATTCCTTCAAAAAATATGGAGCTGATACGGAATACTCGCTCAACACCAATTTATACATTTGGGATAATAAATGTCTAGAATCAGGAAGTGCAGTACACATACGTTCATATGCTGTAAGGGTCTGTCTAGAACGAAGTCTAGGGAGTAAAGACATAAAAAAGTCATTCAGTTGGCAGTGTCGCCATGTAGCCATGTAAATATGCTCTCCATATTTAGAAAGCAACAGAGGAAGAGATAAAAGGATGCCCTCAGGAGCAAACTTAGCACAGGAAAAATCCCCATCAGCACCCCATGAGTGGGAAAATCTAATATCCTCCCCAGGGGAAAACCATGGGTAACCCCCTAATGGGGCCAGTGGGGGAGTCTCAGGAGCATACAACCCGGTCCCATTCAGTCTGTCCCAAACCATCAGGGTAGTACGTGTCAGGGGAGAGGTCCAGTCGGAAAGGCCTCTACAGGTCTTTGGAACCCAAGGGGCACCTGCCAGATTTCTTCCTGCCATTTATTTTTCTAAGGCAACCCATTGTTTCATCAGGGCATCATGCCACCATGTTAAGAACGCGTACCAAGGCCATAGCCTTGTAATACAGGGCCACATTGGGAAGTTCCACCCCACCCTCCAATTTGTGTCTCCGCAAAATATCATATGCCAGTCTAGGGTGTTTATCATGCCAAATAAAAGTAAAAAATGCTCTGCGAAGCCGTCTGAAAAAGGATTGTAATAATGAAATAGGTATGGTACACAAAGAGTATAATATCCATGGCAAAATTGTCATTTTCAAAACATTTACCCTACCAAACCAAGTCAAGGGAGGAATACTCCATTGTTGCAAGTCATGCAAGATAGTAGTCAATAATTTACCGTAATTAAGGTCATATAAGAGCTGAGTGTCATAAGATACAGCAAAGAGTCCATCCGCCATACAAAGGAAAAGGCTTGTCGTAATGACTTAGCTAAGGGGAGGGGGGACATGAATCTGAATAAGAACCGATTTATTATAGTTAATTTTGAAATTAGAGACGATACCAAAATGTTGAAGCTCCGCTATAAGAACCGGAACAGAAAGGAGGGGTCTCGACAGATAGAAGAGAAGGTCAGAAACAATTATGATTTAACATGAAATGTAGTAAATCTAGGAACTATAGCCTCACTATCAGGGGCGGACTGACCATTTGGAAACTCGGGCACTGCCCGAGGGCCCGGGGTCAGTAGGGGGCCCCATGAGATGCCCCTGGTACCTTTTTCATAGGCTTTTTTGAGTTTGGACAAGGACACAGGGGCCCCATGAGTTGTCAGTCTGCCCCGCTCACTATCATTTTAGGCAATTACCTAAAAAATCCAATTCTGTCCATAGAACTTTGCCTTCATGCTATACTTTTCATAATGCTCCATAACCAGCTAAGACTCAAAATCTTTCCAGCTGCTACATCTATACATTGAACACCTATCTTGATTCATTTATGTCAGATGGACTGATACTGTGCGTTGATCTATATAGAAAACACAAATTACTGAGTGTACTCTTTACCATATGCTGTTTACTATTTTTTATGGGGATTATTGTTATTGCCTAAAGGTGTTCCTAATAAGTAACATTTAGTATCAGCTACCATACCACACTTCTGTCTTAATAGACATCATTGGCGCTTTACAATTTGGATTGTTTTTGTTTTAATGGTGTTTTTAGGTGATCATGTTAGGTTATTCATTGTTTGAAGATATCACCTGTTTTTATCAGGATATCAATGAACTAATGTTTTTATAGGTGAAGCTATTCTGGGTGTGTTATTACCTACTCTGGAAGTCTATCTGCAGCTGCTTTTTGTTTTGAAAAACATGTAAGGCCTGGGTGATTAAGGACACAACAACATGCTAAGAAACATATTTCACTGTAGTGGTGCCATCAGAGGAGCAAAAAAGATGAGGCTGATCTACCAAAAAAGTCATCAGTACCATAATTCCAATGGGTGAATATCAAAGCATCTGTAAACCTGAGCAAATAGGAACGCATAATTGAAAGAGATGATAGACACACTTCAGAAACAAAGTGAAGTTATAGCATTCATTGTCAAATTCTATTCTACATTTATATGACATCATAACAGGCAGGTATGCCCAGGTCTGAGAAATATCGCTACAACTGTCAGGATAAAAAATAATGGAGAATCTCTACAATGTGGATACAAAACAAATAACAGTATTCTTAACTCTTAAAAAAAAATTCCTGTGCTCAATTATCTCCCTAAATAATGAGCAGTCAGCACAAAACATTTTTTATGACATTTCCCCCTCTAATGTGGAGTAAACTTATCTATCCATGTAAAAATAGTGCCCTCAGGGTTCTTTCCATGATGAATAGCAGAATGCTTGGATATGTTATGTCCTTGAAAGCCCTTCCTAATATACCTAATGTATATTTAGCCATGTTTGCAGGGCCTGAGTAGTGTATCCCACAAATTGCAAGCTGCATGGGCACTGCAACATATATACAATGTTCTTAGATGAGCATTTTATAAAGGAATATTATCATAAAATTTAGATGTATGTTGTTACTGGACAGAACCCTGAAGGCCCTACTTTTTATGGGGATAGATAAATTTACCCTACTTTGAAGAGGGAGTCATATGAGGTGAGAAATATCCAAATTTATGACTTGTTGGATTTATAAACTTAAGATATTTACTCCATTTGGATTGAATATCGAATGGGATGTGATACAGTGAGGAACAGAAGTATTTAAACACCCTGCAATTTTGCAACTTCTCCCACTTAGAAATCATAGAGGGGTCTGAAATTCACATTGTAGGTGCATTCCCACTCTGAGAGACAGAATTTAAAAACAAATTTAGGAAATCACATTGTATGATTTTTAAGGAATTTATTTGTCTTGCACTGCTGAATATAAGTATTTGAACACCTAAGAAACAGCAAGATTTCTGCCTCTCAAAGACCTGTTACTATGCCTTTAAAAAGTCCACCTCTACTCCACTCATTAATCTAACTTAGTAGCACCTGTCTGAGCTCTTTAAAGACACCTGTCCACCCCACAGTCAGTCAGACGCCAAATACTACCATGGGCAAGACCGAAGAGCTGACAAAAGACAACAGAGACAAAATTGTGGACCTCCGCAAGGCTGGAAAGGGCTATGGGGCAATTGACAAGCAGCTTGGTGAAAATAGGTCAACTGTTGGAGCAATTGTTAGAAAATGGAAGAGGCTAAAGATGACTGTCAGTCTCCCTTGGACTGGGGCTCCATGCAAGATCTCACCTCGTGGGGTATCACTGATGATAAGAAAGGTGAGGAATCAGCCCAGAACTACAAGGGAGGAGCTGGTCAATGACATGAAGAGAGCTGGCACCACAGTTTCAAAGGTAGAACACTACGCCGTCATGGTTTCAAATCATGCATTGTATGGAAGGTTCCCCTGCTCAAGTCATCACATGTCCAGGCCCGTCTGAAGTTTGCCAATGACCATCTGGATGATCCAGAGGAGGCATGGGAGAAAGTCATGTGGTCAGATGAGACCAAAGTAGAACTTTTTGGTCTAAACTTACTTGTCGTGTTTGGAGGAAAAAGAAGGATGAGTTGCATCCCAAGAACACCATCCCTACTGTGAAGCATGGGGGTGGTAACATCATGAAGCGCACCAACCTTGCGCATTACCTCAGTAACCAAAATTTATTAATTGTAAAAAATATACTCACAAACAGCGAATAAAATCAGGCATGTAAGTCCTCACAGGGACTTGAAGCTAACATGAGTCCCATCAGGGGAGTAGGTGTTCAGTACAGCTGACGCGTTTCGAAGGGGGTCCCTTCTTCCTCAGAGCTAACTGAACTGTGAGTGCTCTCTCCTATATATACTCCTGGACTGAACCTAGGCCCTCCCCACTGGGTTGGGCAGTCTCAGGTTAGTAGGAGGGGCCAAGATATCGTCAACAGACAATCACTATTTGTAATGCCATCAGAGAGAAATGATATAGACAAACGTAAAATATAAGATATAAAATATATAAAACCACATTTTGCATACACCACTTAGTATGCATGTAATATATCAACTTAGCGATGAACACCAATGGGAATGATGATAATAGATAATAAATGATGAAACATAATATATAGTAAATAGTTAGTCTTATTCCATGATTCATTAGTGAGCGATGTATCAAATGGACAATTCATCCAGAGGGCTTGTCATGATGCTGGATGAGTATATAGCAATTAATGTAAAAATAGACATAAATTGTTAGTCAATGGATGTCTTAATGGATAGGTGTCCATAGTGACACAAACACATGTATATATATGTAGACATATAAACCCACACACAAACCTTCAACCAGAAGCTGTGTGATGTGTGCTACCAGGCAGCTGCATGTGCTTCATGATCGGATGATGGAGAGGATTGGATCAGTAATCTTGGATCCGTAATAATGTATGGTCAGCAGCAGAGGGAGATCTTATACTTCCCTCTATAGCTGCAGGTTTACCCTGTGTGTGGAACGCACGCTAGTATGGCATGGCCATGACTGCGCATGCGTGGACCAACATGCGCATGCGCAGTGTGAGGAGGACAGGTCCGTCGGCGCGATCACGTGAGCGCGCTTCACGCGCATCTGACGGCCACTCTGTGCGCGTACACCAACACCGCTCTATTGGGCAAGATACCAGACCTGCCACCCCGCCCCCATCCTCTGACGAGGCTCTAGTTGGGGGGACTGTCTGGGGATTCCCCTCTGGCGAACTTGCTGTTGTGTGCACGTCATAGCCAATCAAATGGGGTGGTCAGACGGCCCTGGCTGCCGCACTCCAGAGGTGTATTGAAGTGAAAAGACATCAGCATGAACATATGTATACATGTGTATACACTACATACACATGTGTGTATCTCCTTAAGTGGATATGACAGTAGTGTTGCCGGTGGGTATAAAATATGAGACATATAGGCATATGTTCACATGAACGCCATCTATGCATCATGTATAGAACATATGTAATATATGATGATAAATACAATAAGATAAAATAATATTATAATATAAGATATAATACATATAATACAACTAAGACTCTATACACATAATTGCACATTAGATATTGAGGTAAAAACCACGATGTAGGCGCTTATGCACCCTAGTACTGATAAAAGACATTAAAATGATCCAATGATAATACTACTGATAGTGAGAGAGTCTAATATTAGGATACTATGATCCAGCATACAAGGCCATCACTTGCACCTCAAACCTAAAGCAATCTATTATTTTGGTTTTTGGTTTTGCTTCTTAATAGGGTGAAGCAAAACCAAAAACCAAAATAATAGATTGCTCTCATATTTTATACCCACCGGCAACACTACTGTCATATCCACTTAAGGAGATACACACATGTGTATGTAGTGTATACACATGTATACATATGTTCATGCTGATGTCTTTTCACTTCAATACACCTCTGGAGTGCGGCAGCCAGGGCCGTCTGACCACCCCATTTGATTGGCTATGACGTGCACACAACAGCAAGTTCGCCAGAGGGGAATCCCCAGACAGTCCCCCCAACTAGAGCCTCGTCAGAGGATGGGGGCGGGGTGGCAGGTCTGGTATCTTGCCCAATAGAGCGGTGTTGGTGTACGCGCACAGAGTGGCCGTCAGATGCGCGTGAAGCGCGCTCACGTGATCGCGCCGACGGACCTGTCCTCCTCACACTGCGCATGCGCATGTTGGTCCACGCATGCGCAGTCATGGCCATGCCATACTAGCGTGCGTTCCACACACAGGGTAAACCTGCAGCTATAGAGGGAAGTATAAGATCTCCCTCTGCTGCTGACCATACATTATTACGGATCCAAGATTACTGATCCAATCCTCTCCATCATCCGATCATGAAGCACATGCAGCTGCCTGGTAGCACACATCACACAGCTTCTGGTTGAAGGTTTGTGTGTGGGTTTATATGTCTACATATATATACATGTGTTTGTGTCACTATGGACACCTATCCATTAAGACATCCATTGACTAACAATTTATGTCTATTTTTACATTAATTGCTATATACTCATCCAGCATCATGACAAGCCCTCTGGATGAATTGTCCATTTGATACATCGCTCACTAATGAATCATGGAATAAGACTAACTATTTACTATATATTATGTTTCATCATTTATTATCTATTATCATCATTCCCATTGGTGTTCATCGCTAAGTTGATATATTACATGCATACTAAGTGGTGTATGCAAAATGTGGTTTTATATATTTTATATCTTATATTTTACGTTTGTCTATATCATTTCTCTCTGATGGCATTACAAATAGTGATTGTCTGTTGACGATATCTTGGCCCCTCCTACTAACCTGAGACTGCCCAACCCAGTGGGGAGGGCCTAGGTTCAGTCCAGGAGTATATATAGGAGAGAGCACTCACAGTTCAGTTAGCTCTGAGGAAGAAGGGACCCCCTTTGAAACGCGTCAGCTGTACTGAACACCTACTCCCCTGATGGGACTCATGTTAGCTTCAAGTCCCTGTGAGGACTTACATGCCTGATTTTATTCGCTGTTTGTGAGTATATTTTTTACAATTAATAAATTTTGGTTACTGAGGTAATGCGCAAGGTTGGTGCGCTTCTCGTTTTCATTTCATTCTGCAGTGTTGATTGGGCTTCCCCAGCCTTGTTTTGGAGCCGCACAGCCCTTTATGCATTGGTGGACGATCCCTCCAGGCCTGGTTCCATCTGTTCGCCACCTGTCTGAGCCCTAGAGCGCAGGAGAATTCGTTTTTGATCTACTGTGGTGGTAACATCATGCTTTGGGGGTGCTTTTCTGCGAAGAGGACAGGACGACTGCACTGTATTAAGGAGAGGATGAATGGGACCATTTATTGTGAGATTTTGAGCAACAACCTCCTTCCCTCAATCAGAGCATTGAAGATGGGTCGTGGCTGGGTCTTCCAACATGACAACGACCCGAAGCACACAGCCAGGATAACCAAGGAGTGGCTCCGTAAGAAGCATATCAAGGTTCTGGAGTGGCCTAGCCAGTCTCCAGACCTAAATCCAATAGAACATCTTTGGAGGGAGCTGAAACTCCGTGTTGCTCAGTGACAGCCCTGAAACCTGACAGATCTAGAGGAGATCTGTGTGGAGGAGTGGGCCAAAATCCCTGTTGCAGTGTGTGCAAACCTGGTCAAGAACTACAGGAAACGTGTGACCTCTGTAATTGCAAACAAATGCTTCTGTACCAAATATTGACACTGATTTTCTCAGGTGTTCAAATAGTTATGTTCAGCAGTGCAAGACAAATAAATTCTTTAAAAATCATACAATGTAATTTCCTGAATTTTTTTTTTAATTCTGTCTCTCAGAGTGGAAATGCACCTACAATGTGAATTTCAGACCCCTGCATGATTTCTAAGTGGGAGAACTTGCAAAATCGCAGGGTGTTCAAATACTTCTGTTCCTCACTGTATGTTAAGAGCTAGAAAGGTTAATTATAGACAATCTTTGACATAGATTTGTCTTACTGTTTTTTTATGATTTTGTTGTATGTTTTATTTATTATTTTATTGTGCTATAAGAGGTATATTTATTATTTATGCTATTAAATTGTCATCTTCCCCTTTCACTCAATGAATTAAACTGCTATGTTTTACATATATAGAATTTTTAATTATATTTTATACCTTCAGTGCCACCCTATAATTTGGCCATCAGTGCAGTGTGATAGCGATCTGCAGTCTAATTTCTATACACAAGATGGTGCTGCTGAGTGATCCAGGGCACCATCTGTATTGCAATATAATTAGTGAAGGGGGAAATTCCTGGTATTTACAGTGGGTACAGTGGTCACCCCCTTTAAAATAATCACATTTTGTTGCTTTGCAGCCTGAAATGAATGAAGACACAGTTTCTGTTTTATTCAGCTATGTTTGCTCAGTGCAACTTGGAACATCCAAGTGAAAAATATAACACCAACATGTCAGAATTTTTTTTTTCTATATTCAAAAACAGAATCACTGAGTTGGAAAAAGGATTACCCTCATGTGTCAGTATTTTGTTGAACAAGTTTTTGCTTTAATTACAGCCTTTAGTTTCTACTAACTTTGCATCTAGACTTTGTAATATTTGCCCACTCCTCTTTGTAGAACTGTTCAAGTTCAGTTAAATTTGATGGTGACCATTTGTGGACTGCAGTCTTAAAATAATTCCACAGATTTTTAATGGGGTTTAAGTCTGAGCTCTGACTAGTCCTTGCAAGGACTATCACCTTTTTCTCCTTTAACCGCTGTGTGGTCATTTTTGCTGTGTGAGTTGGGTCATTGTCACGTTGGAAGGTAAACCCATTTTACCATTGACAACTTTCTGGCAGAAGGCAGCAGATTTTCCTAAAAAAATTAGTGGTTTTTGCCCCATCCATTTTTCCTTCCATCCTGACAAGTGCTCCAGTCCCTGCTTCAGAGAAACACCCCCATAACAGGATATTACCACCTCCGTGCTGTACTGTAGGAATGGTGTTATTTGAATGGTGAGCTGTATTGGATTTCCTCCAGACATATTGTTTAGTGTTGCGGCCAAATAATTAAACTTTAGTCTCATCTGACTATAACACCTTTTTCCATGTGGCCTCAGAATCTTCAAGCTTTGTTTTGGCAAAGTTCAGTCATGATTGTATGTGGTCTTTCTTGAGGAATGGCTCCCATACAAGCCGTATTTGTGGAGAATTTGTGATATTGTTGTCACATACACACAATGACCAATCTTTGTCATAAATTCCTGCAACTGATTCAGAGATGCTATAAGTCTCTTGGTAGCCTCTCTGACTAGTTTCCTGACTCTTTCATCCAGTTTGGAGTGACAACCTGATCCAGGGAGGGTCTGTGTTGTGCCAAATACCTCCAGTTCTTAATAATAGACTTCACTGTGATTCTAGGCATTCGTAAAGCCTTCTATTTATTTTTTATCCATCTCCTGACTTGTGCCGGTTCACAACTTTATCCCAGAGATCTTTTGACAGTGCCATGTCACCCATAGTTGATTGTTTGCTTCAGTTGCACTACTAGGGACTGACATTCTCCAGGAAAGTTCTTTTCATGCTCAGCTAATCAAAATGACTACAGCTGATCAGAGTTTAAAGTCAGATGGCTTTGTATGCCATTGAGAAGGTGATTAGCTACACCTGATTGATACAGCTGAATAAAACAAAAACTATGTCTGTCTTCATTTCAGGCTGAAAAGCAACATAATGTGATTATTTTAAAAGGGGTGATTCTTTTCTATACCCATTGTATGCTCAGTTTGATGATGGTCAGTTAACCATGACCCTGATGAGCCATTGTGTCAGAAAATGAGCAGGGTGGAGTCTGATGTGACATAATCACACACAGCAGCAGCAGCCGGACGAACGGGATGTGACTTCATTTCATGTTATGGTTGATGGTACTGGAGTCTGATATGTGAGTGCATAAAAAACTAATTTTATTTACTACACAGTGAGGTTTCCTTCCTTTTGTATCTTTGCTGTCTGTGATTTTGGTTTCTATCCAGGAGTAGCGCAGTTTGCCCTGGTGGCTTAGGGTTGTTCTCACAAACACATATGACCACTCATTATTTGAGGGTCAAGGTAATCTGGAAAGCAGTATATGTGGGTTGTTAGTGTCCTTATTGTCATTTAAAGGACTTTTGTATCCCTGCTTTTGACAGCTGGGGTTGATGCCACCAATTTCTGAAGTGTTTACACACATAACATCAGATTTTCCTAAGCGCACAGTGTGATGATCAAGTGCACATCGTGATTGCTCACGGATTATCTTGTGTATGCCTTCGAATCCCAATTATTTTTGCTTGCTTGCACTTTAAGGACACATAACACACATGCAGACTTGCACAGATTTATTGGCACACTGCAATTTGCTCATATTGTCATTTACAGTGCCTTGAAAAAGTATTCATACCTCTTGAAATTTTCGATATTTTGTCATGTTACAACCAAAAATGTAAATGTATTTTATTGGGATTTTATGTGATAGACCAACACAAAGTCGCACATAATTGTGAAGTGGAAGGAAAATGATAAATGGCTTTCAACATTTTTTACAAATAAATATCTGAAAAGTGTGGCTTGCATTTGTATTCAGCCCCCCTGAGTAAATACTTTGTAGAACCACCTTTTGCTGCAATTACAGCTGCTAGTCTTTTTGGGGATATCTCTACCAGCTTTGCACATCTAGAGAGTGAAACTGTTCAAGTCTTGCCACAGATTCTCAATTGGATTTAGGTCTGGACTTTGACTGGGCCATTCTAATACATGAATACGCTTTGCTCTAAACCATTCCAAAGTAGCTCTGGCTGTATGTTTAGAGTCGTTGTCTTGCTGGAAGGTGAACATCCACCCCAGTCTCAAGTCTTTTGCAGACTCTAACAGGTTTTCTTCTAAGATTGTCCTGTATTTGGCTCCATCCATCTAACCATCAACTCTGACCAGCTTCCCTGACCCTGCTGAAGAAAAGCACTCCCACATGATGCTGCCCCCACCATGTTTCACGGTGGGGATTGTGTGTTAAAGGTGATGTGCAGTGTTAATTTTCCACCACACATAGTGATTTGCTTTTAGGCCAAAAAGTTCAATTTTGGTTTCATCTGACCAGATCACCTTCTTTCACTTGTTAGCTGTGTCCCCCAGACTGCAAATGGGACTTCTTATGGCTTTCTTTCAACAATGGCTTTCTTCTTGCCACTCTTCCATAAAGGCCAGATTTGTGGAGTGCACGACTAATAGTTGTCCTACCTGAGCTGTGGATCTCTGCAGTTCCTCCAGAGTTACCATGGGCCTCTTGCCTGCTTCTCTTGTAAATGTTCTCCTTGCCCGGAGTGTCAGTTTAGGTGGATGGCCATGTCTTGGTAGGTTTGCAGTTGTGCCATACCCTTTCCATTTTTGGATAATGGATTGAACAGTGCTCCATGAGATGTTCAAACCTTGTGATTTTTTTTTATAACCTAACACTGCTTTAAACTTCTCCATAGCTTTATCCCTGACCTGTCTGGTGTGTTCCTTGGCCATCATGATGCTGTTTGTTCACTAATGTTCTCTAACAAACGTCTGAGGGCTTCACAGAACAGCTGTATTTATACTGAGATTAAATTACACACAGTTGGACTCTACTATTTAGGTGACTTCAGAAGGCAGTTGGTTCCAATAGATTTTAGTAAGGGGTATCAGAGTAAAAGGGGCTGAATACAAATGCACGCTACGTATTTCTGATATTTGTGAAAAATGTTAAAAGCCATTTATCATTTTCCTTCCACTTTACAATTATGTGCCACTTTGTGTTGGTCTATCACATAAAATCCCAATAAAATACATTTACGTTTTTGGTTGCAACATAACGAAATATGGAAAAGTTCAAGGGGTATGAATACTTTTTCAAGGCACTGTAAGTATCTATTTATGATTACTTGCACGTATGGTTATTGTGTGTATGTGTTTATAAAATGTGTCACTTAATATTTTAGTCATATAATATTGTTTCACCTGCTGCAATTTTGGAATAGCAATCTTATCTCTTCCCTACGGATCCAAAACAAAAAACAGAATGTTGATAGGTCTTTATACTTTTTTTTTTTTAATTTAAATATTTATTGATTTTTCAAATAAATACAAGTTTCTATCATATTCACATTAAATATAGAAAACCATTCCTTATTACCATTTCTAAAACTATTTCCCACTCCCTCCCATCTCACTTCCCCTCCATCCCTCCCACTCCTCCCCCCTTCCCCCAATCTACCCACTCTGCATTCCCCCCACATCTTCCCTACTAAAGCAAGAGGAACCTTCACATCATCCCACACTATAGCTTCCTATATTTCACCTTCAATCCAGATTTTTCCCATTTCACATAGTATAACCCCATCTTATCTTCCTGCATATGGTAAAGTTTTTCCATCCTACACATCTGGTTCACTCTATCTACCCAATCTTCCTCCTTCGGCACCTCAGTTTTACGCCAAAACTTGGGTATCAGACCTTTTGCACATTTAGATAGTACCATATCCCCGATTCCTTATATTTATTCACTGATAGCTCTGTACTATGTAAAAGACAAGTCTCTGGATCCAACCCAATATCAATCTCAGTTATCATCCCAATTAAATGAACTATTATCTTCCAAAATCTTTTAATTTTTGGACAATCCCACCATATGTGACACACTGTACCTATCTCTCCACACCCCCGCCAACACCACGGTGAATTCTCCCCACTCATCTTATGTTCAACATTCGGTGTACTGTGCCATCTTGTCAAACACTTATCATTTATTTCCATCTCTCTCATACTTACATTCTCATGAGTTAATCTATATATTTTCTTCTGTTTATCCTCATCTATCACCACCCCCAAATCTCTTTCCCATTTTGCTATATACATTGGCTTTGTGTTTGTGTCTAATTCAGTGAGAATTTTATATACTTTAGCAATACCGTGTTTCCCATCTCCCCGTGATTCCAACAACCTCTCAAACAAATTCCAATTCTTTCTAGGTCTCAAGGGTTTCGGGAGATTACCAACAAAACATTTTAATTAATGATAACGCCACTCATCCATCTTAGTGAAAATTTCTCCCTTTTTCTTTTCCAAGTCCTTAAATGATCTCAATTCTCCCTCCACCATTATAGCTCTCATCTGGACATCCTCCTTTTTAAACCATTTACCTGTTATCTCCTCTCTACCTGGAGGGAAAAACTCTGTGTTCCTTAGTGGCATTAATATAGAATTGAAATCCCACTTCATATATTTGTGTAAACTATCCCAAACCCTTAAAACATTTAAAGTGTATAAACTTGTACTATCTTTTAATCTTCTATATTGTGTTGGCACCCATATAATTTTACTCAAATCAGTTCCACTAAGTTCATTTTCAATTTTAACCCAACTTTTCCCTTTTAAATTATACATCCAATCATAAATTCTCGCTAAAATTACTGCTCTATAGTATCTCTTAAAATCTGGCACTCCCAATCCACCCTTCTCTTTATTTCTACTTAGCAATTCATAGGATATTCTTGGTTTTTTGTTCCTCCATATATATCTTATTATCATTCTTTTTATTGCCTTAAAGAAAGCCTCTGGGAGTTTAATTGGGATCATTTGAAATCTATATAGGATTTTGGGTACAATTGATAGATCTTTATACTATGCTTTCTATTATACTTTCCTGGATGTAGCTGCTGGGCTCTGTATTAGGGCTCTAATATTATACAGCCAGACCTACAGTCAATACAGTTCTTCTTTCAAATTACCCTTTGGATACCCACTTACTGGATCAACTTTGACCAACATTTATGTTTGTCTTACACACTTCATGAGACAGGCACTCAAATTATGAACCACTGGTCCCAATGCAATGGATCATCACTCCTACTGTACTCCTGTGCATTGCTTCCAATCATTCTCTGGTCCAAAAAACTACCAGCAACCTTTATGGTCAGAGCCTGCTAGGCAGGCCAGGTGAGGTAGGAGATGTTTCTACAATTGCAATGAAATGAATAGTTCATGGTTAAGTGTAAAAACTTGAATGGGCTGCCCTATGCACAACAAACGCCCCAAATTAGCTCCAGAACATTTTCAACCATGGAGCATTAGAGGGGTTTTGGTACATTTGGCACATTTGTAGCACATTTTGTTGCACAACAAACATGCAGCATGACACGCATCCGCTACCCACATTTGGGGTGCCATTAACAAATAATGCAGTGCATTTTCTGAAATGCACAGCAAAGCGCACACATTTGTGTATTTTGCGTATTTAGGAAACTCGCAGATGTGAATGCAGCCTAAGTGGTTAGACTGAGTCCTAATCCTACAAAAACACACATAAAATACTGCAGCTTTTTTTTAAACACATATTAGTAGACTATCCAAACTAAGTATTCTATCAGACAAGACACAGCTCTCTATCTCAAGGGGACTTCTTTGACCAGAACACATTTATTATGTTTTGCACATTAATATAGCCAATATTACTATATGTCTTCTCAATGGCTGAACACAATTACTTTTATTTTAACTATTCTCTGGTGGGTGCCTGGTATGCTTTTCCCTTTCTATGTCCTTAACATGCTGACCATGTCAGAACTGTGATTTTCTGCTGCAACTGATAAGCTTTTGATTAATAAATTGAGAAATTCGTTTTCAGATTTATAAATAGCTTTAGAATAATATTATGAACCTGATTAATGGACTCATGCAAAAGGAAGCAATGTTCTCTGGAAGCATAATTAATTGAAACAAAGTGAGTTGACAATAGCGAATTTGCAGGACTGGCTATTTATCTGTTTTTTTTTCTATTTTTGTACTGTACTGCCAAGAGGACAGTATGTAAAGTGAAGCAGCTCAGTTACTGGACCAATGCATAGTAATGGCCCATAATAATGGCCCTTGAATAAACTGTATTTTTATAAAGCAATAATACTAATAATTAAAATAATCTATCAGAATTACATTTTTAATCACAAATAGTAGTTCAAAGTAAAACTCTTGAGACCTGGCAAAAACACTATTGTTTCCATAATATTCTGAAATTTCATGAAACATAAGGTATTTTCCATGAGTACATATTTTTATTTAATACTTTAGTCTCTATCTTAAAATGTGATTTTCACATTTTATGTGTTTGCTCTTCCATGTTTATGCTTGTGTTGTATTTAATGTAGAGACTTGTAGATTAGCCACTAGAGTAAAACTGTTGTAAAAACAAATGATGTATATGATGCAGTCTGTCAGGAGCATTAAAGTGTAGGTAAACGTGCCTGTGTGCACCTTCCCTAACTGAGCCAAATCCTCCTTCTATTGTACTTCACACGTTCCCCCTCCTAAATACTGCAGTGGGGGGTTTCAGCAACACAGGCATTGCTGTCAACCCAGAAAGCAGTGGGCAGCACTAGGTATGGCCAAGTGTTGATTGGCAAGCTTCAGGCATGTGAATCAGCAGTGACAATGCGGATATCCATAAGTGCCACATTTTATCATCCCTCTGTAGTGCAAACAGGCACAGCCTACAAGAGAGTGGCAACGCTGTTAAGAATTCAGGAGAAGTGCAGCACCATTGTCACAATCTCAACATTTAGAGGACCTCATTTGTAGGCCTAACAAGTATTGGTGGGACTTTGCAGGGGGGCTGAAAGAAAACTGTACAGTAAGTGCCAAAGCACATATAATCAAGTGCTGCAGCATTTTTATTTTTTTTTTTAATAATAGGCCATAGTTCTACTTTAAACGTATTTACTTTCTATCAATTCATAGGATGTGTATTAATACTAATAATTAAAATAATCTATCAGAATTACATTTTTAATCACAAATAGTTGTTCAAAGTAAAACTCTTGAGACCTGGCAAAAACACTATTGTTTCCATAATATTCTGAAATTTCATGAAACATAAGGTATTTTCCATGAGTACATATTTTTATTTAATACTTTAGTCTCTATCTTAAAATGTGATTTTCACATTTTATGTGTTTGCTCTTCCATGTTTATGCTTGTGTTGTATTTAATGTAGAGACTTGTAGATTAGCCACTAGAGTAAAACTGTTGTAAAAACAAATGATGTATATGATGCAGTCTGTCAGGAGCATTAAAGTGTAGGTAAACGTGCCTGTGTGCACCTTCCCTAACTGAGCCAAATCCTCCTTCTATTGTACTTCACACGTTCCCCCTCCTAAATACTGCAGTGGGGGGTTTCAGCAACACAGGCATTGCTGTCAACCCAGAAAGCAGTGGGCAGCACTAGGTATGGCCAAGTGTTGATTGGCAAGCTTCAGGCATGTGAATCAGCAGTGACAATGCGGATATCCATAAGTGCCACATTTTATCATCCCTCTGTAGTGCAAACAGGCACAGCCTACAAGAGAGTGGCAACGCTGTTAAGAATTCAGGAGAAGTGCAGCACCATTGTCACAATCTCAACATTTAGAGGACCTCATTTGTAGGCCTAACAAGTATTGGTGGGACTTTGCAGGGGGGCTGAAAGAAAACTGTACAGTAAGTGCCAAAGCACATATAATCAAGTGCTGCAGCATTTTTATTTTTATTTTTAATAATAGGCCATAGTTCTACTTTAAACGTATTTACTTTCTATCAATTCATAGGATGTGTATTAGAACTATAAAACAGTCTCAAATTGATTTCTAAACTAAAAGTATAGGGGTACTGTACTGGTCTTTTACATATTTGCTGTCTTTATTGTGATCAGGACTAGAAAACAACATTTTTTTAAGTCAGGCAAATATGAAATACCGCATGCTAATCTAGTCTTTTATCAAGGTGTTGCTCTCAGTTCCTAAGTTCCTAAGCTTTGGAATACAAAGTTCATATAGTTGTTGCACAAAATACGTAAACATTGTATTCCAACACCCCAACTCAACAACTACTCTCTATCTTAGTCTTATTTCTGATCTCAGTTCTATAAATATGTTTCTTGTAAGCTGTTTTGTCAAAATATGCTATTAGTTGTCAAAATATGCTATCATGTTATTAGTTTCACAATACATAAGCACAATTACATTTTGTTCAGATCATGAACGTAAATGATGTCTAACATCAATATGCTTTGTTCTTGCATTGATTTTCCTATTGGTGGCAAGTTTGATACATCCTTGATTGTCCTCATATAAGATTGTAGGCTGGAACATTGGTTCTCTAAGGTCTTCAAACAATTGACATAACCACACAGCTTCTTGACTGGCATAGGCAGCAGCAATGTATTCTGCCTCTGTATAAGACCAGGCTACTGAGATGTGCTTCTTGTTGGACCAGGATATAGGACTGTTTCCTAACTTGAACAAGTAACAACTTGTGGAGTTGCATGTGTATAGGTCACCAGGCCCAGTCGTAGCTTTCTACAGCAAACAAGTGCAAGATACAGCAACAGAAAAAAGACTGCAACAGAGTAAAAGAAAATGTCCAGTAACACAGCTGCAACAAAGTTTTCATTTGCAAATCTGACAAACCATAACTACCAGTCTTTGAAATTCAAGATGAAAATGCTGCTAATAAGAGAAGGTGCATGGAAATGTATAAATTAAGTCAGGCCAGAACAAGCTTCAGATAAGTGGATAGACAAAGATCAGAAAGCTCAATGCACAAAATCTCTTAGCATAGAATATGATTAAATCATACATGTATGTAAGTGTGAAACTAAAGAGATGTGGGAAGGATTACACAAGGTGCATGAAAGAGCTAATCTCAACAATAAACTGTATTTAATTAGAAAGCTATATCAAACCAAGCTGATGAAAGGACATGATATGCAAGATTACATAAGCCACACCTTGGAAATGATTGAGCACCTGAGAGTTATAGAAAAAAAAAAGATATTCATGTCGCAGAACTATTACTTAGTGGTTTACCAGAAAGTTATGAAACACTTTTCACAGAGCTTGAGTCAGATCCAGATGACGAACCGACATTGGAATATGTTAAGGGCAAGCTTATGGATGAATATAAGTGTAAAACAGAAAGCATTAATAGTGATGGTGCTTCTGTCGCAGTCTGCTTTTGAAGATGAAAAATAGGAATAAAAAAAGGAACTTGCAACAAAAAAAGACATGAATGCTTTGTGTGCAAGAAACAAGATGATATAGAGGCAAATATGTCTTTATTAATGTTTTACAAAATGACAAAAAGTGATAATTCCACTTTCAAATGAAAAAAAAATGGCCATAAACATGCGACCTAGTCACACTGAAAGTATTGCAGCATGAAGAACAACAAATAACTTGTGAGAGCATGTATGTCTCAGACTGATAAACAAGTAATCTACAGTAGAATAAACAATACTGAGGCCTAGAGTAACAAAAGGTAGCGTGGCACAATAAAAAAAAAATAGAAAAGGAGGTATGAATAAGAAAAATAGAAAGAAAAGGATGGACATCAAATAGCCAGAAAAGGAAGAAAAAGTCAAAGAAAAGAGATTAGGACGTGAATAGATGTACCTGAACCAATTGTCAGGGCAACTACGATAGGGTGAGGAGGATGCTTCTAAACTAAACTTAATGAGGACTGAGAGGTTGTAGGCACTGAGCCACCATGAGGAGACAGGATTGTCTTGAGGTCATCAGAGAAGAAGTGGATCCAAATATACCATAAAGTAGTGAATTTCTGATAGGTATCACTTGCCATTGTGGATTTATGGGTAAAATGAAAAGAGGTCTGCCAGTCAGCAGGCCAGAGATCCTCATGGAGTAATGTGTGGAGTGACTTATAAATTAATGAAAGTAAATATCTAGGTGTCTCTGAGAGGGAGCAAAACCATTCAAAGTCTGTCAATGGGTTTGTGTGGATGTGAACATTTGTCTGAAAAAAGAGATCAAAGGGATAGTCGTAAGCCAATATCCTTGTGTCACGGAAGAGACCGGTAACCCTGAACGGGGATATATGAAGGAGTTAGCCACTTGCTAGGTTGTACAAGACAAGGAGCCAATAAACAAAGAGCCCTGTGAAAATGTGGGGTTATCAAATAGAGGGGTCAGAGGAGATGGGTCTGATGACATAAGTCTATGAAGTCCCCTTTGGTACCAAATATTAAGAATGTCAAGGGTGAGGAGGAGCGTAATAGATGGAGGTCATGCTTGTAACCCCAAGAAAGAGCCCTAAGGTCAACTGGTGTCAGGGCTCCGGGTATGACCAGAGGTGTGTGGACCGACACAGGGAAACACAGACTTCAGGTATAGCGTGTAAAACAATATAATTTATTAAGGGCAACACAAACATAAATGCAGTGCAACAAACCAAACCCAAAACTAACACAAATACGTACAACAAGGTGAAACAAACCCAAACCTTAACTGATATATATATATATATATATATATATATATATATATATATATATATATATATGGAGCACAACATAGTCAGGCGGGCCGGGTTGGTAGCTAACGGGCAGACAAGGTACAAGGAGTAGGCAGAAGATTGGTCAGGAGTAGCCGAGGTCGGTGCAGGCAGAGTTCAAGCAGAGTCAGGATCAAGCAGAGTCAGGATCAGGCAGGAAGCAGACAGGATGCGAGTACAGGGGCTCATGGGAACAATACACCAAGGCCCTGACTGCAGGCCTGGCTATTCCTTAAATACACCTACTGCAATCAGCCTCAGGTGATGGCTTGATTGCAGGAGTGAGCTTCTGGCTGCTGAGAGCACCCGCTGGCCAGCCCTGGTACTGCAGCCCACAAGGCAGGTGAGTCCCACCACCATTGGTGAGTCCATTCCTGACAACTGGGGATAATCTTATTTCATTGTCGACGCTATAAGAGGGGGGTGAGCAAACCATTCAAGCATATGGGCAAGTAAAGTTGCCTTATGATAAAGCTCATAATCAGGGAGGCCAACCCCACCTTGAAATTTCTGCCGCATTCTTGAAAAACCATGGTTCCAAATAAAATGGATGGAGAGGGGGCGTAAGGATGGGAAGGTATAGATATGGGAACAGTTCGGAATATTAAGGTAGTTTTGAAAGGGTATCCATTTTTAAAGCGTTTATTTTTCCAAGCCAGGGAAGGGAGGAATTACCCCAAGACTCCAAATCTTTTTGAATCAGCAATAGTAAGGGGACATAATTAAGAGCATAAAGGTGTGTAAGATTAGAGGGGACCATGATGCCTAAATAAGATATGCCTTTAGTTTTTCATTGAAATGGAAAATTAGATCGAAGTTGGGTGACTGTGGATATTGGTAAACAAACATTTAGGACCCACCAAATTCATATAATAAAGAGGGGAGACAAATGTGTAGACCAATACATACCAATATATACAAATAAATCATCTTCATAGAGTGAGAGTTTATGGTGTAAGGAGGGAGTCTGAATGCCAGTAATGAAACCATTTTGCGGTATTGCCCTAGCCAGGTATAACTATAACAAAAAGAAAGGAGGAAAGGGAACAACCTTGTCTCATAACATTCGAGATGGCGAGCAGCTCAGAAAGAGCCATTCATTAACACGGACACAGTGGGTTGGTAATAAAAAGACATCACTTTGGTAACAAAAGTATGACCTAAGCCAAGTTGTTCCAGAGATAAAAAGGATCCAAATCCTGTTTATGTGAGGTTTTGAGCATGGCAATATTAGAAAGCAAGTGATGAATCTTCATAGTTCTAGTTTTCTTTAAGCAGGCCCCAGGTTATATAAAGACACCCTGTATGACACATTTTAGGGCCTCCCATTGTGTAAGGGGATTTGTAATATCAGAGACATGGTTAGCAAGAAAATTTGCTCAGCACTGTACAGAGTAGTGGGGGACAGTACATGAGACAATACAGTAACAAAACAGTATACGAGGGGTTCGAGGGCCCTGCTCATTCGAGCTTACAATCTAGGAGGGAGGGGATAGTGGCACAGAAGGAAGTGGCTGTGGGGCATGGAGTGGTAGGAGGAGTGGAGGAGATCAGCTGTTAGGTGAGGGTGGGGTAGGCTTCCCTGAAGAGATGGGTTTTCAGGGTGCGCCTGAAGGTGAAAAGGGTAGGTGACAGTCTGATGGATTGGGGTAGTGAGTTCCAGAGGATGGGGGAAGTCCTGGAGAAGTCCTGCAGTTGGGCGTGGGAGGAGGGGACCAGTAAGCTAGAAAGTAGGAGGTCTTGTGAGGAGCAAAGAGTGCGGGTTGGGTGGTATTTAGGTATCAGGTCGGTGAAGTAGTTCGGGGCAGTGTTATGAATGGCTTTGTACGTCAGTGTTCGTAGTTTGAATTTAATGCATTGGGCAATCGGAAGCCAGTGGACAGAATGACAGAGGGGGTGGCAGATGCGGAGCGGTTGGTAAGGTGGATGAGTCTGGCTGCCGAGTTCAGGATAGACTGAAGCGGGGATAGCCTGTGTTGGGGTAGGCCGGTGAGGAGGGAGTTGCAATAGTCGAGTCATGAAATAAGGGAGTGTAAGAGTTATTTAGTAGTGTCTGGGGTTAGGAACGAGCATATTTTGAAGATGTTGCGGAGGTGAAGCCTGCATGAGTTTGCCAGCGATTGGACATGGGGTTGGAAGGACAGGTTTGAGTCTAGAGTGACACCTAGAACTTTGGATTGCGGGGTGGGACTGAAGGTGGCATTGTTGGTCATGACTGAGAGGGTGGGGGCGCAGGCTGGGGGGAAAATTAGGAGCTCGGTTTTGGAAAGGTTTAATTTGAGGAAGTGGAGTGACATCCAGTCTGAAATGTCGTTCAGTAGGTGGGTGATACGGGCGGAGACTGAGGGGGTGAGGCGAGGGGTGGAGAGGTGGATTTGTGTGTCATCAGCGTAGAGGTGGTAGTTGAAGCCATGGGAGTGTATCAGTTGCAAGGGAGGAGGTGTAGATGGAGAAGAGAAAGGGCCTGAGGACAGAGCCTTGGGGAACCCCAACAGAGAGGGGGAGGTGGTAGCGTTATAGGTAACGCTGAAGGAGCATTGGGATAGATAGGAGCAGAGCCAGGAGAGAGTGGAGTCTCTGATGCCAAGGGTGTTTAGTTTATTAAGGAGGAGGGGGTGGTCAACTGTGTAGAAGGCCGCGGAGAGGTCGAGGAGTAAGAGGACTGAGTAGTGGCCATTAGCTTTGGCGGTTAGCAGGTCATTAGTGATTTTGAGTAGGGCGGTTTCGGTGGAGTGTAGGGGATGGAAGCCAGACTGTAGTGGATCGAGGAGGTTGTTGTCATTGAGGTGGGAGCTTAGGCGATTGTAGACTAAGCGCTCAAGGAGCTTGGATGTAAATGGCAGCAGGGAGATGGGTCTAAGGTTGCTCAGGTCGGAGGAGTCCAGGGAGGGTTTTTTGAGTATGGGAGTGATGTGCGCATGCTTTAGGGGGGAGGGTAATGCACCAGTAGAGAGGGAGAGATTGAAGATGTGGGTGAGGGAGCGTAGGATGGAGGAGGAGGGTGACCGGAGGAGTTGTGGGGACAGGGTCAAGGGGGCAAGTGGTGAGGCGGGCTTCTGTGAAGACCTTAATATTCTCCATCCCGACTCCCATGTCTTTCTTGAGATCATTAATCTACCGTCTGTAGGTCACATACTGTTCAAAATCAGCTTTAGTAGGCATGGATTTATTGTTGGAATTCAGCTATCTGATATGAGATTCCATTTGCCATCCTCTCTGTCAGAACCTCCAGGGGGTGAGGAGCAACCATGGAAGCTCACCTGCATGCAGCTGCTGGCTCAGTTCTGGATGGAGAAAAAGGTGCTGGCACCATCTTGGGAGCCTGCTTGTGCTTTACAGCAGCAGAAGAGCGGGAGAAGAAGCAATCCAGATCTCTGCCAGAGGATCCCCCTCCAAACTTCTTGCAGTCCCTGGGTTTATGCTTGCCCATCTGGAGGATTCTGGTGGGTCAATAGCGTGTCCCATAAGGGAAACAAGGACTGGGAGCTGCAGAGGAACATGTCGTACGGCTCCATGCACCAAGCCACATTCCCTGAAATAAGACGATTTTAAACACAGATTACATCATCTGGAAAGGTAGAATGCAAACTCAAACTAAACTACAAAATGCCAAGAGTGTGAAGGAAGAAATTGTTTTTTTTTATTGAATATGTTTTTCAATTCAAAAGTTGCACCTCATCTTTGCAGGCATGGTGATTCAGGAGCTACAAGTCATGTGACAAAAGATTTTCTTCAGCTTTTTTTCAGCAGGAACATGGGGGAACGCAGTTCCAGCACCTCCAGCACTGAATGTATGTAATGACAAGGAGTGCTAAGTGTGCTGGAGAGTCTATTGATGTTGACTTCTGGGGGATCTATTGTTGTAGGGGAAAAGGGAGAATCTCTTAATGAGGGATGGGTCTATTGTTGCGGAAGGGTCAGTTGTTGCTGGGGGGGATCTACTGTTAAGGGAGGGGTATGTTGCTGCTGGCTGCTGGGGGATCTATTGTTGCTGGTGGGGGGGCACTATCATTGCTGGAGTGGGTCTACTGTTGCTGGGGGTACTTTTGTTGCTGGCGGGAGGGTATCTTTTTTACTACTTTTTATGTTTTCTTTAGTAAATTTTTATAAGTTACTTTAAATAAGTTTAAATAAGTTACTTAACACCATAAAATGATACAATACAATTTCAAGCAAATAGCCTATGTGCACATCCCAAATGAAAAATGTACAAAATGGCATGCTCGCACAAAGGAAGGTGTACTTGTGGTATACAGTGAATCTCCAAAGGGATACAGAATTTTACACCAAGGCACAAACAAGGTAACCATCGGTAGAAGTGCAATTGTCAACGAAACTTCAATGTGTTAAAAATTTATGAACTAACACAAACACTTCAAACTGAGGGAAATTCCCCATCAGTGTCAGACAAGCAACAAAGCAACATATAAATGGAAATTAAGGCAGACAATCCAAATACTGTAAAAGAAGAAATCAGGCCACAGCAGTCTTCAATCAGGAAATCCTCCAGAAGAAATAAAGGCATGCCAGTCAAATGTCTGTGCTATGTTGCTTGTGTAGCATTAAAACCAGGGCCAGATTCATGGGAAGAGAGCAAAGACGTCCAACCCATGAAAAACAAAAGTGGATCAGAGTTGCTGATGAAGGGATGATGTCTCTTTGTGTACTGCATACAAGGACACTTTCAGAGCTACATCATGGTAAGCGTGCAATCAGCTGAAAATGGGTTTTTAAGGCCAACTGCTGCTCTGAAAGTAAGGTCTATAGGTGCAAAGCATGGTTAATGGCAAAAGGGTACTCACAAACATTTGGTGAGGATTATGATGCTATTTTTGCTCCAATAGCAAAACAAAGTACTTTCAAAACACTGTTAACAGTGGTGGCTTCTTGGAAAATGGTTATGGAGCACCATGATATCACAACAGTCCATCCAACAGGAAATATATATGACACAGTCAGAAGGATACGTGAAAAATGGAGAAAAGCATCTTGTGTGCAAGTAGCAGACCTTTTTATGGACTCAACCAGTCAACTTGAGCATGGATTTTAAAAATAAAGTTTTGCCAGATGAAGGATTCATACAAAGCAGACCCATGTCTATACTTAAAATGTGTATATTCTGAATATATGTACACTCACTGGCCACTTTATTAGGAACACCTTGCTAGTGCCAAAAAAATATCCCTGACACCATTACACCACCAGCCTGAACTGTTGATACAAGACAAGAAGGTTCCGTGCTTTCATGTTGTTTACGCCAAATTCTGACCCTACCATCTGAATGTCGCAGCTGAAATCAAATGCCCATTCTCATCTGACCTCTGACATCAACAAGGCATTTTTGTCCACACAACTGCCACTCACTGGATATTTTCTATTTTCAGACCATTCTCTGTAAACCCTAGAAATGGTTGTGTGTGAAAATCCCAGGAGATCAGCAGTTTTGGAAATACTCAGACCAGCCCGTCTGGCACCAACAGCCATGCCATGTTCAGAGTCACTTAAATCCCCTTTCTTCCCCATTTTGATGCTCAATTTGAACTTCATCAAGTCATCTTCACCACGTCCTGATGCCTAAATGCATTGAGTTGCTGCCATGTGTTTGGTTGATTAGCAATTTGTGTTACCAAGCAATTGAACAGATGTACCTAATAAAGTGGCCGCTGAGTGCATATTTTACTCTATTTGGATAACTTGATTGTTGCACACAAAAAGGATGATGGTGTTGCAAAGTTGACTGCAGTGCTTAACCAGCATTGTGAGGCCAAAGATCTTGGGGATGTGACATATTACCTATGAATTAATGTACAGCATAAAGAAGATGGCAGTATCCTGTTAAAGCAGAAATTAAATTGAGGCAGTGCTTCAGCAGTTTGGCATGACTGAAGACAAAGAAGCAAGTACTCCCATGGACACAGCATATCTAATAATGGAAGGAGATGAGGATATTCTTCCTACTAATGATCACTACAGATTTTGTCATAACGTTTATCCGAACTATCCTTTACTGTAGTTTCCTTTTAAAAATTTAATATGTGGCCTGATTGTGCAGGGGCTACAGAAACAGCAAAAAGTTATCATTGTAATGTGTGTAAGAAGAAGGAACAAATGCTTGCAATAGACTGATTCAAATTGTACTGCAATAACTTACAGTGGTAAAGCACCCCTAGTAGTTCCCAGCCCTAAGATGGCTTGGCATTCCTGCTGTTGAGATGAAACCTTGGCCAGATGATCCAGTGCCTACCCTTACCTGCTTGATCTATCAAGATCTTTGGTAGTAGATATAACTGATTGACCAACAAGACCATCACCCCTCTTCCTGGATGACTCAGGCACTACCTAACTTGTAAGTCTTGTTTTACATAAATAAATAAAAGCTGATCATTTTAATCACCCCTGCCAGTGGTAAATGGATTGTCTCATTGATGGAAACTGATACATTCTGCTGGAGAGCTTGAGCTTCTGAAAAGCAAAAGACTTACTGGCTGGATCACCAGATGAAAATAGAAAGAAGAAAGCCTAAAAAAAGGAAACTAATACAGCCATCACATCTAAGAAATGCTTTTTTGTTCCATGCACATGCTCATTACATGCTTGACATCAATGATCTGTATGGAGTGGGTGAACGCTGTCTGATCCTCGTTTGGAGGCTGTGGAGGAGGTTGGAGCGGTTGCCATTTGATCATATATATGCCATATTTGACCATTCTATAACATGATGGTCAAATTTATCTGGTAAGCCTTCCTTAAACACTGAGTGGGGTGACACGTATTGCACTTGAATATGTCTGATCATCATATTAATTGAAGATATATGATTGCACTTAAGGATATTTCACACTGAGTGGGGTGATATGTTCTGCACTTGGACATACATGATCATCCTAGTGATTGAAGATATATGATTGCATTTAAGGACTTTTCACAGTGTCCTTTTGCACTGGGACTTATTTATTCATTTCACAGTGTTCTTTTTGATTCATCAACTAGGACATTATATATTATTCATATTTTTAGCGCTGCACTTTTTATATATAAATATGTGGCCTTACCTGAGCTCATCTCTGATTGATCATAACTGTTGTGTGAAGTAGCTGTTTATTCCTGTTACTATCTTCAGTGTGGATTACAATAGGGCAGATGTAATTTGTTCAGTTTTATAGCACTTACGATCTTTAAAACTTGCACAGATGAAAAACCTTCTATTTAGGTCTTGTGATGTTCAGATGATCAAATTAAATAGGTTTAATGGCAATTCTGCATGTACAGAGTAGCAAATGGGCTAATTTGATTCAGCTTTATATATAGTATAATTAAAAGCTAGAATGGTTTCTATTTTGTAACACATTACATCTGTCAGTTATGGCTTGTCTGATCATTAATTACAAATCGACCAGTGTTGGTAGAATTAGTAATTAAAATTCAGTGGTACACTATTTGTCACTCCAGTTATTTCAGTAGAATTAAAGTGGAACTAAATTCTAGGCATTTTGTACCCTAAAAGAGAAGTTCGGAATTTTTTTTTTTCACAAATTATACTTACCTAGGTGGATGCAGCATCGGTCCTATGATGCATCTGTCTCTTGCCGGCTCTAAGGGTGAGAACTCAGCAATCACATGATCACTGATTGCAGAGCTTTCACTACTGCTGAGAGTAGAGAGCGGTGACAGTCAGTCACGGCTCTCTGCTCTGCTCCCTACACTCACTGGATTGCTGGGCTGCGGAGGGGGTGGGAGCGGCTTACTCAGCAGATCACTGAGGGGCTGACCCAGGTGCTGCTCCAGAGTCTGGGATGGATCCTGACTTTCAGCCCACTGTCAGCTGAAAACGGGTTACAGGGGTGTAGAACGAACTGCACTCCTGTGATCCACAGGAGAAGTACAGCCAAAAGAGCTTTGGCTGTACTTCTCCTTTAAGGCATTCTCAGCATTAAGGTAAAGAATGCCCCAGTACATTTTCCTACATTTTTCTTCCCCTCCACCATGTCCAGACACTTACTTGCAGTGTATGTTTACTGTCTTCAGATCTTCCCATCTGCGCCACTTCCCCCATTTTCTGGTTTCTGAAAGTGGGTACTTTGGACAGAGAAGCAGTTTGGTTCCTGCTGCCCTCAGTCAAAGTGCTGGGAAGAGGGAGCAGGAGCATGGCTTGGCAGGTGCTAAGCTTTCACACATGGGTCTCCTTAGCTGCAGGAGGGGGCACCTGCATCTTGAGGACCAGTTGAAGGAGAACAAAGGAGGCAATTTAAAAAAGAAGTATGATCCTGTGAAAAAAAAAGGTTAGGGCTTAATGTCATTTTAAGTTCTATGTCTGATAATATTTAGCCTAATAACTATACAGAGAATTGTATACTGTAAAATTGTGCTGCCTTTTTCAGTAAATTAAGCTGTAAAAACAAAGCTTTTGGTCATATACAGCATACCATTGTACATCACATATACATCTTTCTAAACATCTAGAACAAACAAAGAGGGATATACTAGAATTAGAGTAATAAACAATATAAGATGTAATAAACTGTATGTCCATTTACTAAACTTTAGCACTTGCTAGTATATTTCATATACTGTAGATATAAATATGTATTAGTATCAATACCTGCTTATCACAAAATCTCAGATATACCCATTTGTAATAATAACATTACCACTCTAATCTTTGTTTAAAGCCTAATTTTGAATGGGGAAACGCTTGAGGAGTTAAAACTTTTGACGGGGGCGTATGCGCGGTGGTCCAAGATGGCAGTCGCTTGAAGATGGAGCTCTGCTGGTCCTCGGAATTGAAAGCACTCCCGTTCTTCATATTCCACTTTCTCTCCTAAGTCAGGGCATAGTCAGGCACCCTCCATGGGAAAGATCAGGCGCTGGAAGCCACCCAACGCCTCCTCCACCAGACCCCAGGCCCTCAGTACTGGACCGTTTCTTCACTAGGCCCCACGGCAGAAGTTCTGGAAGATCTGGCATTTCTGCCAGTACTCTGCATGGCCGCAGAAGCACATATCAGCCTCAGTTTGGTGCCAGACGGCCTTTATAAAGAGGCTCATCACTTTCTCAAGTTGCTGGATGATCTCTAGCTCCCCGTGCCCTGTTCCTGTTTCCTGTTCCCTGTGATTTTGACCCGTGATTTCCTGTTACTGACTCAGCTTGCTCCTAGACCTGTCTACTCTGCTTTTCCCCTGATCTGACCTCGGCTTGGCTTACTCTCTCTCTCTTGCTCCTCTGTCTATGACCTCGGCTATCCCATCTGACTATGTCTGCTCTGATTCTCACCTGGTACCTGACCTTGGCTTGAACCAACTACCCAGTAAACATCTAAATCCCAGAAGGGCTTGCATACCACGCACAGGCGCCTTCTGTCTGCAGACCTATCTCCGTGCACCAGCTGTGCTTCTGAGTGGACCATCAACCAGCACTCCTACAGGCAACCTGTGCAACTTTGGGCCTGACTCCCGCTGTCCCACTCTTAGGGGAGTCTGGAACTTAGCCGCAAGGGAAGCCCTCTCTCCATTGGCCTCCATCACCAGGTAAATGATAAAACCACACTGCATGCTTGTGAACAGACTCAAATCCCAAACATCTTCTTCGCTACTGGGTCATCTACTTCAGTCGGATGGTAAGCCCACATATGACCCACATGTAATGGCCACTGTATTTGGGGAATATTACGAGAAACTTTACAATTGCCTTGGCCCTGATACCCACTCCCCGCTTCAGTTGGATGCCTTTTTTGACTCTTTTTGGCTACCCAGACTGTCACCAGCTGATGTTGCAGCTCTGAATGCGGACATCTCTACTGAGAAATTATTAGCTGTTATCAAACATCTCCCTTCACACAAATCTGATGGTCTCCCCTACTCCTATTACAAGACCTGTATTGGTATCTTGGCTCCCCACCTCATGTCACTGTTTCGAGATCTTTTAAGGGGTCATATTCGCACGATGATTTTACAAGTGCACACATTTCGGTGACCCCTAAGCAGGATAAGGATCATTCCCTTCCAGATAACTACCGCCCTATTGCATTATTGAATATTTACAAAAATACTAGCTAATAGGCTGGCCAAGTGCGTTTCTACATGCCAGGGATGCCTGCTTTCCCCTTTGTTGTTTACCCTCTGTTTAGAACCCCTGGCCATAGCCATTATATCCAACCCGGGTATTCACGGGATACGCATGCATGATATTGACTTCAAATTGTCCCTGTTTGCTGACGACATTTTGCTAACGTTTACAGAACCCCACACTACTTTACCTGTTTTGCATTGTACTTTGCAGCTTTTTAGTACCCTGTCGGAATATCTAAACCTGAAGCAATACCTTCTACAATTTTGTCTTCGCTTCAGTCAAATTATACATACCGGTGGTGCGCCCATGCCCTGAAATATCTAGGTACCAACCTTACTTCTTGATATAATTTCCTTTATGAAGCTAATTTCTCCCCCCTATTGGATAATCTTATGGGATAATCTTCCCATATCCTTTCTTGGCCAGATAAATGTACTAAAAATGACCATTTTGAGTAAACTCCTGTATCTATTTGAGAAGCTTCCTGTTCCTATACCCATGTCTAAATTACGCTCCCTCCAAAAATCCTTCCTCGGTTTCATGTGGAATAACAAATTCCACCGGGTTGCCCGTACAGTCCTCCTATCCCCTCAATCCAGTGGGGGTCTGGGGGCTCCAGACATTGTGGCATACTATCTAGCCACTCATATCCAAGCTCTTGTCTCATGGTCCTCACAGTGACCCCCTAATAAATGGACCAAGATTGAATGGCTACATTTACGCGCAATACACCCTTGTTCCCTCCTTTGGTCCATGACCGACACCAAAGGCTCTTTCCACAAACCCAGCTTGCTTGGACCCATGCAGTTTAAGTTATCTATCTGGAAGTGGTGTAGGGTTAAATTTGCCCTCTCTTCTCGGTGTTCCCTCTTGATCAATGTCATATTTAACTCCTGTCTCTCAGATAACTTGGCCAATCTATTGCAGTTGTGACATTTGATCCATCCAGCAACTCGTAAGTTTAAATCTTTTGCAGAAATTCGAAAAGCCAATCCACCAATATTATGTTTAACTACAGAAACATCACTTCTTTTACCTCCAAAGCTCCTACTTTGACTCTTGAGAAGCCTACCCCTTTTGAACGTATCTGTATTCGAGGTCCATTCCAATGAGGCATGGTTTCATCTATATATAAGCTTCTTTTAGATGCCTGCCCCCTTTCTGTTGATGGAGCAGGATTTGGGAGTCTGCCTACAGATCTTCGCTATGTGTAGTATATAAAGAAAAATTGAAATTCTGATGTTTTGGTATAGGACTCCTGAGGTTCACCATGCTCGTAACCTGAATGTTTCTTCTGTCTGCTGGCATTGTGGCGAGGAAACTGGCACTCTTTTTTCAACATTTTTGAGCCTGCCAGTTCATTGAACCCTTTTGGAGAGGTCCTTGGCCTCTTACGGTTACTTTTTCAGGCTCCTATTTCATTCAAGCCTATTCACTTTCTGTTGGGCCTACCTTTTCCAGGCCTCTCCAAGTATGCATGGAAACTTTCCTCCCACGTTTTAACGGCAGCCAGGAGAACCATTCCCATGCACTGGCTTTCTGCAACGCCACCTACGCTATCGGAATTGAAGAAGGTAATAGCGGAAATTAGAAGAATGGAGTACCTTACTGCTGTGCATACTAACTCTGTCTCCAGTTTTGAAGCAATTTAGGATTCATTGGATGCTCCCAACTCAGAATTGTCCACTCAATTGTCACATCCACACCATTTTAAACACATAGAGCAAATTGAGAGGATTATACCAAAATCAAAATAATAAACAATATAAAATATAATAAATGTACATTTAAAAAGCATCAGCACTTGCTAATATACACTACATATATTGCAAAACGTATTGGGATGCCTGCCTTTACACGCACATAAACTTTAATGGCATCCCAGTCTTAGTCCATAGGGTTCAATATTGAGTTGGCCCACCCTTTGCAACTATAACAGCTTCAACTCTTCTGGGAAGGCTGTCCACAAGGTTTAGGAGTGTGTCTATGGTAATGTTTGACCTTTCTTCCAGAAATGCATTTGTGAGGTCAGCACAGATGTCTGACGAGAAGGCCTGGCTCGCAGTCTCGGTTCTAATTCATCCCAAAGATGTTCTATTGGGTTGAGGTCAGGACTCTGTGCAGGCCAGTCAAGTTCCTCCACCCCAAACTCTCTCATCCATGTCTTTATGGACCTTGTTTTTTTCACTGGTGCACAGTTATGTTAGAACAGGAAGGATCCATCCCCAAACTGTTCCCACAAAGTTGGGAGCATGAAATTGTCCAAAATGTCTTGGTATGCTGACGGCTTAAGATTTCCATTCACTGAAACTAAGGGGCCAAGCCCAACCCCTAAAAAACAACCCCGTACAATAATCCCCCCTCCACCAAACTTTACACTTGGAACAATGCACAAAGTACCATTCCCCTGGCAACCGCCAAACCCAGACACGTCCATCAGATTCCCGGACGGATAACACGTCTCCACTGCTCTAGAGTCCAGTGGCGGTGTGCATTACACCACCTCATCCAACGCTTTGCATTGCACTTGGTGATGTAAGGCTTGGATGCAGCTGTTCGGCCATGGAAATCTATTCCATGAAGCTCTCTACACACTTTTGTTGTGCTAATCTGAAGGCTACACAAAGTTTGGAGGTATTTAGCTACTGACTCTGCAGACAGTTGGCAACTTCTGCACATTGTGCACTTCAGCATGCCCTGACCCCGCTCAGTCATTTTACGTGGCCTACCACTTTGTGACTGAGTTGCTGTTGTTCCCAGTTGCTTCCACTTTGTTATAATACCACTAACAGTTGACCGTGGAATATTTAGTAGCATGGAAATTTCATGGATGGACTTATTGATCAGGGGGCAACCTATCACGGTACCACGCTTGAATTCACTGAGCTCCTGAGAGCGACCAAATATTTTCACAAATGTTTGTAGAAGCAGTCTGCATGCCTAGGTGCTTGGTTTTATACACCTGTGGCCTTGGAGGTGATTGGAACACCTGAATCCAATGATTTGGAGGGGTGTCCCAATACTTTTGCCAATATAGTGTAGTTTTTATAGATAGAAGTATGTGATTTATGGTTTTAATGCCTGCTTAGCATAACACCTCAGTTATACCCACATGCAATAACAGTATTACAACCTAAATCTGAACAACAGCTAATTTTTTTTAAGTTTTGGATTTCTATTACTATAAATAGACTAAGGGCATTTTGTTTACTTCCAGTTTTCACTGGGGCAGGGAGGCACATACAGCAATGAAAACCTTGTTGGAGAACTGTCCTATTACTTCACTGTCTGACAGAAAGGGAGAGGAAATCTCATAATTAGGACACAGAAGGCTATAAAAAACTGATAGAGGCATTAACCCTTCCACCCTCTATCAAGAACAACATTTGGAAGGCTTTAATTCCATCAGACCTAACATTGGACAGAGAAACAATGGATTTACCAGTACCAATTATAATAATTGTCAGTGCCAAAACTACTGTCAAAGCAATCCATATGGCTACAACAGGGTTTGGAAGCAGGGCTCTCTTGTCAGCATGTAGAGAATGTTACTAACAACCATGTAATTTCGGTCACCCGCCTGCTGTAATAGGAACCTGCTGTCAAAAGTAGGTGGCATCCTCTTATTCGCTCTCATAGATTTTAGATGGGTGGAACATCTGTCCAATGTAGCTGATTTAAGCTGGCCATACATGGCTCATTTTTTTTAAACGTAAAAAACGGAACCAATTCAACCATTAAAACAATTGAGGAAGATGGGGGAATCTTTCCCACTGTATCTTTGAATTCTGGCAGCAGGGACTCCCGTGCCATTAGAGTACCTTGAAAAGCACTGCAGCTCATTAGCTACATGCGTTGATTGAAGAAAAATTTTCCGACAAGCACATTCTTGAGAAGTCAATCTTTGATCAAGGAAATGGCCATAGATTGTTTGAAATTCGTTGGGCCCCTGCTGAACCAGCTGAATTCCAATATATTGTATTTATAACTAGATTCATAGGATTCACAAAGAGTGCAGTATGTATTGTCTACATTGTTCCCCTTTTCATGTATGTGTTCTCAGTTGCATACACCGCTTTCCCATGCCAACAACAAATTAAAACTTCTTGCCAGACATAAATGATACAGAAATAAGGTGAAAAGACAAGTTTTAATAATTTTGTTATGGTATCTACTAAGGTAAGAGCCCCAGTACAAATTTCCTGGACTACTATTACTAGGCACGCTCTCTTGCCCTTGTTGGGCATGCCCTACCTCACCCCACTACCCACTGTGAACTCAATTTAACACGAAGTGCTGGTGCTAGATGGCAACAGGCCCAGTGAAGGCACTATTTTCTTTTTGTCTAATTTTGGCCATGTGGTCATGTGCAAAGAAAGTTCCTAAGATTATTATTTTCTTGTGTACTTTTGCCATCCAGCATAACTACTCAACAGACATGTCAGTTGACATCTGGGCAGTAGATATGACACAGTAACCTTTGTTGTCCCTCCCCAGAGAAAGTGACCAGCACTCCTGTGACATTTGCAAACCAAGTACCCTTTCCACAGGTTGCAACAGCAATTCTGACATAAAAAATACACCTTGTTTGTTTCTAAGTTAAAACATAGTAGTTGCATTATATTCAGGTTTCAAAATACAGAAGTCTGTATAAAATTACTGCTTAGTGAACAATTACAATTTTACCAGTGCATCTTTAGTCTTCTGCAGTGCTGAGATACTTTCTGGCCTTCTGTAACGGTGATTTTGTTTTTAATGTATCCCTGCATTTTTAACTCAAGGTTACCTACTCAAACAAAACAACAGAATTCCTGATATTCTGTATTTTATAGTCTGTTGTTGTTACCTTTCTGTAAACTTCAAGAGCTAGCAATCCAAGGGCTGCAGGTAACTGAAAAACATTCACATAGTCCTTCAGCATTATTTGCCACAATTTGTTAATCATGTAATGGAAAACAGATGACCTAGAATTTTTAACCACTCTGTTTAGTATGTATTAGGCTCCATGAACACTGAGTGTTTTGATAACGCTGGTAACGCTAGCTTTTAAAAACGTGAGTTTTCAGCTTTTTTTTTAGCATTTTTGCATTAGCTTTTAGCGGTATTTTGCCGTGTTTAGAGGCACGTTTGCATCTTTTAGCATTTTTAGTGGGTTCTTTTTTGACAAAAAAAAATTTTTTTTTGTCCAAAAAAGTCCAAAAACAGCGGTTTGCCACGTTTTCTAGTGTTAAGAGTGTTTTTACAGCTACAAAACTCTAGAAACCCATTATTCCTGGGATTTTTTTCCAGCCAAAAAATGTCCTTGCCTAAAAACGTTGATTACAGTCTATGTGTGCATGGACACATAGGGTAACATGCTGGGGGGTTTACTAGCTGTAGAAAAAAACGTCAAAGCCAAAAACAGCAGCTTTTAAAATGTCCAGTGTGCAGGACTAAGGCTGGCCCCACACTATACAATTTTCTTACAATTATCTGCCCAATTTCCTTTAGATTTACCTTCAATTGTGTAGTGCAAGAGCCCGCCTAATTGGATACCACTGAAAGTGTTGTTTAGGTTTCACCTCCTATTATATGGTTTTTGGTAAATCTAAAGCAAAAATCTTAAGAAAATTGTATAATGTATGGCCAGCCTAAGCATTAAAGAAAAGCAGTAGTACCTCTTTCATTGAAGTAGGACATCTGTCAATAGCAACATTAACAGTTCTAAATGAGATTCTCACAGTGTTTGAAGGTTTAGGTAACCTGTTACAAAGCCAAAAACCTAATTAATGGAGCAACTTTAGTAAATGAATCTAGACGTAGTAAAGTATTACATAACAATCTTATTTTATATTCTTATATTAACTTTTAATTGGTATTAGGCTCCATTATTACAAAAAGCTGAATGACTTACCTGTATTTTAAACAAGTTAAAAATTAAAAAATGTTTAAGAGTGAGTTTTTTGTTTGACTTATCAGTGGGCACATGGCATGTTTACATATGTTTTCTAGTTAGTTATAAAATCATTTTATAATTAAATCTTATTTACATGATCACAGATAATTAATCAGCAGTCAGAATGAAAAGTAGACCAGGCACCTCAAAAAAGGTTAATTAACATTTTTGTTATTTCCAATTAGTCTGGCTGTAATACTTTGATCACAGCTAAACTGGATCATTAGCTAATTAGAATGGAGACAAATTAGTCTAGCAGTTGATTGTATGAAAATACATAACATTACTTTAGTGTTGCTTTGTAGAAGTAAAGGGAGATCTGAGGTATAAAAATTATTTCTCCAGGTATAAGTGTTATTGATTTACTTAATGAACCTGCTTTAACATTCTGTCTGAAGTATTTTTATAATAAATAATATATAATATCATGAGCAAGCTCCTCTAAAACTAGAAAAGAATACTGTGGAAATCTATTCAACTATGCTAGTCTGGTATATATGATTCGATTGCTGTAATTAACAGGGTGTTATATAGGGAAGGTCGGGTGCCGGAATACCAGCGTTGCCTACCTCCTAATTTGCACCAGAACAGTGACACAAGGTGTCCCAGCATTCACTTAGTACCCAGAGCATATGACCACTGTTGTGCTTTAGGCACTGGTGAACCCAGTGAATGACTTCCTTGTCCATTACACTGGGCTCCAGTAGCCATTTTGTGGAGGCCAGTGCCTGTTATCAGCAATGACATCCTATAAAATATGGGTGGTCATTTTGACACAGATGTAACATAAATATCATGTGCTACACCACATGGATGCCCTCAAATGGAAAGAAACAGAGGAGGTTGTAAAGAGAATGTAGCAGACAGTAAGACATATGGCTTTCTCTTTTTGGGAGTGAGATTGCTCCTTTTATCAACTAGGAGCACAAGTTATGCCAGGGTTAGAAGAAGACAAATACATTTTTGTGAAACATCGACAAGTACCTGACCAGTGCATTTAGACATCTAGTCGTGGTGAAGACGACTTGCCAAAGTTCAAACCAAGCATCATAATGCAGAAGAAACGGGATTTAAATGACTTTGAACATGACATGGTTGTTGCTACCAGATGGGCTGGTCTGAGTATTTCAAAAACTGCTGATCTACTGGGATTTATACGCACAACCATCTCTAGGGTTTACAGAGAATGGTCTGAAAAAGAGAAAATATCCAGTGAGCCGCAGTTGTGTGGATGAAAATGCCTTGTTGTCAAAGTTCAGAGGAGAATGGGTAGACTGGTTCGAGATGATAGAAAAGCAACAGTAACTCAAATAATCACTCGTTACAACCAAGATATGCAGAATACCATCTCTGAATGCACAACACATTGAACCTTGAAGCAGATGGGCTACAGCAGCAGAAGACCACACCAGTGTACCCTTTTTCTGATGACTACTTCCAGCAGGTTAATGCACCATGTCAGAAAGCTCAAATCGTCCCAAATTGGTTTCTTGAACATGACAATGAGTTCACTGTACTCCAATGGTCTACACAGTCACCAGATCTCAATCCAATAGAGCACCTATGGCATGTGGTGGAATAGAAGATTTGCATCATGGATGTGTAGCAGACAAATCTGCAGCAACTGTGTGGTGCTATCATGTCAATATTGACCAATATCTCTGAGGAATGTTTCCAACAGCTTGTTGACACCTTGTGGAATCTATGCCATGAAGAATTAAGGCAGTTCTGAAGGCAAAAGGAGGTCCAACCCGGTACTAGCAAGGTGTACCTAATAAAGTGTCCAGAGAGTGTACATTATATTATGTTTTGTTGTAGCCCAGATGATGAGGGGGGGTTCCCTTGACCCCCAAAATGGGCTGATTGTCTGTTAGCACAATACCAATGTAGCACCCTCCTAGTTAGCTAGGGGGGAGCAAGACTCCAATTGTTAGCTGGGACTGAGTAGCAGCCTGGGTGTGATAGCTAGCAGGGGTCAAAATGTGGTCAGAGCTGAGAGGCTCTGCAGACCAGCACTCTGGAATTCCCCCCTGCTCTAGAACTTTGGAGAAAAGTCTAGAAATAATGGGAAGATCTGAGGAGTAGCTGGTTTTTGCTCTTGGAGGATCCTGGACAATCCACAACAGGAGGCTTGGCAAGGGGCCAGAACAACCTTTAAGAGAAACTGAGCCTGTTCAGCAGAAGTATAGTGCTGGTTGGAGAGGATGTGAGAAAGATAGAGACAGGAGCCTGTGAGGGGGCCCAGATGGAGAGGGGCTCACCTACAGGCAGAGGACCTTGGAAGGTTTAAAGCCTCAAACTTCACCGGCCTCCTGAGAGAGGACCACCTGTGCAGCTGCGGAGGAACATCCTCATCGACAGCACAGGAGAGGGACAAAGTGAGTAAACCTGCATCCCCTGAGCTAGTAAGGGGAAAGAGGCACATTTGTGGGAAACTAGATTAGCTTTTTTACACGGGACTGTTCACACTGCAATGGTAGGCACTAGATCCCCTGCCCAGGGATTCATCAAGAGTTGCTGGATTAAGGAAAATCTAGGGTCTGGGGTGGTACATCACCAGAGGCTAGCTAGCTCTCCAGAAGAGGATGTTTGTGTTAAGACTCGTAAATATTTTCAGGAACTTTGTCCTCAGTTCCAGTTCCACTGGGCATCCCGTACACCCCTTACCTCATCCAAGTTTATTATCCCCTAATAAAACATCAAAACAACCTCAAGGACTGGTTATTGTCTCTTGGATGCAAGTCTGAATGGACAATGTGTGTTGCCTGGTTGTACATGACTATAGGGGGACCCAAAACTATTGCAACTCCTAAGGGGGTAGTGCTACACCAATAAATTAATTTGGACATTTTAGTATGGTGCCCCTTCCACGTATGCATGTTTTTTTTCTGGCAACTGGTGATTTGGGGACATTTTTTTCCTCCATTCCAGCAGCTATGAAAAAGACATTTGTCTGGGGAAGGATGCTGCTAGAGATTGTGGGGTGAATGTAGAAGAATTTTGCAAAGTTTAAAGTATTGCTTTATCTTTCTTTGTGTGTACTTCGCTTTCCTCTCCCTCCCTGTCATTAGAGACTGCAGATGTAGCAGCAGATGTAGCAGGAGAATGTTGTTGTGGTGGGGAAATGCTGCAAATGGGAAATGGGGAGGAGGATCTGTATGGGCCTTTTGCTGCCAACCTAACTCATTAAGGTGCTGCTCCCATTGAGCTCTGTGGTTTACAGCCATTTGTTGACTCATGCATGTGCTACCCAAGTGACTGCTACTTCTACCATAGCTGATAGCTGTTGGCAGAGTCTGCAGACCACAATGGTCCTGTTGACAGCAGATACATTAAGAAAGATGCTTTGTGAACCGGATTTTGGGATAGCAGTGGCATGTTTGCCTGGGGAAGTTCCACTAGATGGAATAGGATAGTTTCTCCCTCCAGACCTCTGCAAGCTGCCGCTTGCTCTTGACAAAACCCTAACTCACTGTTGTTCTGCCACTCCATCAGAACTTTCCTTCTCTCCAGTTTGTGGCACCCACAAAAGATCTGCAAATTTATCATCCACCCCAGCACTGCAGCCAACTTTTCAGTAAGCTCTAGATGCTGGAACATCACTGCCTCTTGCTGTCCTTTGCCTGATGTCCCCTGACTGTTGTATACAGTGGGGATCGAAAGTTTGGGCACCCCAGCTAAAAATTTGTATTAATGTGCATAAAGAAGCCAAGGAAAGATGGAAAAATCTCCAAAAGGCATCAAATTACAGATTAGACATTCTTATAATATGTCAACAAAAGTTAGATTTTATTTCCATCATTTACACTTTCAAAATAACAGAAAACAAAAAAATGGCGTCTGCAAAAGTTTGGGCACCCTGCAGAGTTAATATCTTGTACTGCCCCCTTTGGCAAGTATCACAGCTTGTAAACGCTTTTTGTAGCCAGCCAAGAGTCTTTCAATTCTTGTTTGAGGTATCTTTGCCCATTCTTCCTTACAAAAGTCTTCCAGTTCTTTGAGATTTCTGGGCTGTCTGTCACGCACTGCTCTTTTAAGGTCTATTCATAGATTTTCAATTTTGTTGAGGTCAGGAGATTGTGAAGGCCATGGCAAAACCTTCAGTTTACGCCTCTTGATGTAATCCCCCGTCGATTTCGAGGTGTGTTTAGGATCATTATCCATTTGTAGAAGCCATCCTTTCTTTAACTTCAGCTTTTTCACAGATGGCATCAAGTTACCATCCAAAATTTGCTGAAATTTTATTGAATCCATTTTTCCTTCTACTCGTGAGATGTTTCCTGTGCCACTGGCTGCAACACAACCCCAAAGCATGATTGATCCAACCCCATGCTTAACAGTTGGACAGAGGTTCTTTTCATTAAATTCTGTGCCCCTTCTTCTCCAAACGTACCTTTGCTCATTCCGGTCAAAAAGTTCAATTTTAACCTCATCGGTCCACAGAACTTGTTTCCAAAATGCATCAGGCTTGTCTATATGTTCATTTGCAAAGTTCAAACGATGATTTTTGTGGTGAGGACGTAGAAGAGGTTTTCTTCTGATGACTCTTCCATGAAGACCATATTTGTACAAGTATCTCTTTATAGTGGAATAGTGTACCACAACTCCAGTGTCTGCCAGATCTTTCTGGAGGGATCGTGCAGTCAAACGTGGGTTTTGAATTGTTTTTCTCAAAATCCTGTGAGCTGTTCTGTCTGATATTTTTCTTGGTCTTCCAGATCTTGCTTTAACTTCCACTGTTCCTGACGACTGCCATTTCTTAATTACATTCCGAACAGAGGATATTGAAATCTGAAAACGCTTTGCTATCTTCTTATAGCCTTCTCCAGCTCTGTGAGCGTCAACTATTTTCAGTTTCAGTTTTCTAGACAACTGCTTAGAAGAACCCATGGTGCTGATTGTTGGGGCAAGGTCAGATGAGTCTGGGCATTTAAAACCTTTGAGATTGACATCACCTGGTCTTCCCAGACGATGATTGAGAACAATCCATGACACTGGCAGGTCTCAGCTTGGCAAAGGGGGCAGTGCATGCTATAAATTCTGCAGGGTGCCCAAACTTTTGCAGACGCCATTTTTTTGTTTTCTGTTATTTTGAAAGTGTAAATGATGGAAATAAAATCTAACTTTTGTTGACATATTATAAGAATGTCTAATCTGTAATTTGATGCCTTTTGGAGATTTTTCCATCTTTCCTTGGCTTCTTTATGCACACTTTTGTAAGGAAGAATGGGCAAAGATACCTCAAACAAGAATTGAAAGACTCTTGGCTGGCTACAAAAAGCGTTTACAAGCTGTGATACTTGCCAAAGGGGGCAGTACAAGATATTAACTCTGCAGGGTGCCCAAACTTTTGCAGACGCCATTTTTTTGTTTTCTGTTATTTTGAAAGTGTAAATGATGGAAATAAAATCTAACTTTTGTTGACATATTATAAGAATGTCTAATCTGTAATTTGATGCCTTTTGGAGATTTTTCCATCTTTCCTTGGCTTCTTTATGCACATTAATACAAATTTTTAGCTGGGGTGCCCAAACTTTCGATCCCCACTGTAGCTCTCCTTCCCCTCTATGGTCATGGCCCCCTCTTCCTCATGGTCAGAATCTGAAATGAGGCATGCTTGCACATGGAAATGATCATCGTACTGCAGATAGTTAGTGATTATATGAACAAATCTGCTGACGCCTCATAGCCAGATTGTGGGGCTATGGCAGGAATAGCAGAAGAGGAAGATGGAGCAGCACTTGCACACAACTGGCTGCTCTGTACCTGGCAAGAGGAAGAAGCTTTGTCAACCACTGTAAAGTATGGCTGTTCTGAGACAGATAAAGCAGACATGCCATACTTTTAGATGGTGTGGCTCAACCACTGCTTTGTCACTTGATCGCCCCCTACTATCTTTTTTTTTTTTTAAAAAAGAGATAAAAAAAACATGAAATAAACTTCATTAAATGTAACAAATAAAACAACAAAAACACTGCAGGGTGAGGCGAAAGCTACACAGCAATTGTAGGTGTTGCTGACACATAAATAAAAACATAAAATAGTAGTCCTAAAAAAGACTATTGGGTCTCTGAACTGTGAACACATGGGGGTATTTAGCCCAACACACTGCAGCCCTCAGTAATTTAGCTCATGTAATGAGCTGTAGAACAGCTATTTCTCCCTACAGAGACTAATGGGTCTCTCTAAACGTCTCCAACACATACTGACAAATGGCTGGTGGGAACCCGCCCTTTTTTAGTGAGGGGCTGTGGTATAACAAATTCACCATTATAGGCCATTCTAAGCCTACTGACAGTTGGAAAGTGTATATAAATTTTGGCACATCGTTTGTGCCACATTGGAAAACCAGGCAAGGACAAAATACAATTGCATTAGGACTTTATAATTTGTTTCTACAAAGAATTAATTATTTAAGCTTTTGGCAGTAGCTATTCATATATCTTGCAAAAGTACATCAAACTTTGTAAGTAATTTGCTAATCTTTACAGATTAAAGGATACTCTGGACGGTCTTTCATCAAATGCAATTACTTCAAATTTAAAGTGCTCTTTATTCTAATTATCCTTTTACTTATTTTAATTATTAAAATTATCATTTTAATTATTTACATACTGTATAGTGGCTAAAAAATTGTAAATGTCTTAATTATAAGCAAAAAAAATTTAACACGTCTGTGCTTTACATCAGTCAGCAGCAACCCTATCCCTACATAAATAATGTGTGTATACTGAATGCCCGCTCTGTCTGTAATACTGTAAGCTCACCTCTGTCCATGACCTTTTTGTCTCTGGCTCCTTTAACCTACTAGCAATTACAGAAATCTGGCTTCAAGCAGCAGATTCTGCTTCTCCCGCAGCACTTTCCTATGGAGGCCTTCTTTGGACTCAGTCACCCAGACCCAGTGGTCAGAAAAGTGGTGGAGCTGGTTTGCTTCTATCCCCACTGAGCACCTTTCAAGTCTTCCATAACCCTCCCTCTCTATCCTTCTCTTCTTTCGAGACCCACTGCATTTGGCTGTTTTCTCCAATTTCTCTGACGATTGCAGTGATCCACCGACCTCCTGGACTGGTGTCCCGCTTTCTTGATGACTTCTCTGCCTTGCTACCCTACTTTCTCTCCTCTGAAATACCCACTATCATTCTTGGAGATTTTCAACAACCCGGCTACATCCCAACTCTTCAATCTAACCTCATCTTTTGCCTTAACGCAATGGACACAGTCCTCCACTCACTCTGATGGGAATACATTAGACCTTATCTTCTCCCATTTTTGCACTCCCTACAACCTCACAAACACCTCCTTTCCTCTCTCTGATCACAATCTCATCACATTCACAGTGTCCTCGTCTTCAAACACCTATCCCTCCAAGCAGCAAACAATTACCTGCAGAAACCTTCACAACTTTAACCCTTCTCTTTTCTACTCTGCAACTGACCACCTCTACGACAGAATCTCTCCCCTGTCCTGCCCTGACCTGGCCACTGCTGTCTACAACAGTTCACTTTCATCCACACTAAACTCACTTGCTTCTCTAACAGCACAAAGCATCAGGCCCTGACCATTGACCATTACAACCATGGCAGACTGACGACACCAGAAATCTTAAGAGACATAGTCGTCAAATCACACCAAGCTTTCACCCTATATAAATCTGCTTTATTAACATACAATTCCTCCCTCCATGCTGCCAAACAAGCCTACTTTGTCACTCTCATCAATAGTTTGTCATCCAGTCCTCATCATCTCTTCTCTACTTTTAACTCTCTACTTTCTCCACCTTCACCTCCTTGATGCAATTTGTAGGGGCATCTCTACTGCACAGACATCCATCCCACTTAACATACCTTATACTAAACCTCCCTCAACACCAGGGGCGGACTGACCATTTGGAAACTCGGGCACTGCCCGAGGGCCCAGGTCAGTAGGGGGCCCCATGGTACCTTTTTCATAGGCTCTTTTGAGTTTGGGCAAGGACACAGGGGCCCCATGATCCCCTATTGCCCGGGGGCCCCATGAGTTGACAGTCCGCCCCCTGCTCAACACTTTCCTCTTTTGACCTTGCTACTACTGAACAGGTCACTAAGGTTTTCTCAGAAGCCCGTCTCACTACCTGCTCCCTGGATCCTGTCCCCTCACAACCACTACGGTCACCCTCTTCTTCCATCCTATGCTCCCTCACTCACATCTTTAATCTCTCCTTCTCTAAAGGTGCCTTCCCCACCCCACTAAAGCATGCACACATCACTCCCATACTTAAAAATCCCTCCCTGGACCCCACCAACATGAACAACTTAAGACCTATCTCCCTGCTCCCGTTCACCTCTAAACTCTTAGAACGCTTAGTCTACAATCGCCTGAGCTCCTACCTCACTGACAACAACCTTCTTGACCCTTTACAGTCTGGCTTTCACTCACAACACTCCACTGAAACTGCCCTACTAAAACTCACTAATGATCTACTAACTGCTAAAACCAATGGCCACTACTCCATACTCTTACTACTTGACCTCCCTGCGGCCTATGATACTGTTGACCATCCCCTCCTCCTCAAAAAACTCCACTCTCTTGGTCTGCGAGACTCTGCTCTCTCCTGGTTCTCCTCCTACCTATTGCAGTGCTCCTTCAGCATTACCTATAACTCTGTCTCCTCCTCTCCACTCCCTCTTTCTGTAGGGGTCCATCAAGGTTCTGTCTTTGGACCCCTTCTCTTCTCCATCTACACCTCCTCCCTTGGTCACTTGATAAACTCCCATGGCTTCAAGTACCATCTCTATGCTGATGACACACAAATCTATATTTCTACTCCTCACCTCTCCCCTTCAGTCTCCGCTTGCATTACTAACCTACTAAGTGACATATCAGCATGGATGTCACTCCACTTCCTCAAACTCAATCTTTCCAAAACTGAGCTCTTAGTGTTTCCTCTAGCCCGTGCCCCCTCCCCTGACTTCTCCATCAAAACCAATAATACAACCATCAGTCCCTCCCCTCATGCCAGGGTACTAGGTGTAATCCTAGACTCCCATCTGTCCTTTCAGCCCAAAATCCAATCGCTGTCCAAATCATGTAGACTTCACCTCCGCAACATCTCCAAGATACGGCCGTTTTTAATCTCGGAAACTACTAAGCAACTTATTCACTCCCTTGTTATCTCTCGCCTTGACTATTGTAACTCCCTCCTCATTGGCCTACCTAATTGCAGGCTATCCCCTCTTCAGTCTATCATGAATGCTGCTGCCAGACTCATCCACCTTACTAACCATTCCGTATCTGCCACCCGTCTCTGCCAATCCCTCCACTGCCTTCCCATTGCCCAACGGATAAAATTCAAAACATTTTGTACCACTAGCCCCTCCCTCTTAGATTGTAAGCTCCAAGGAGCTCCTAACCCTCTTGTATTGAACTGTATTGTTGCTGTATTGTCTCCCGTTATATTGTAAAGCGCTGAGCAAACTGTTGGTGCTATATAAATCCTGTATTACAATAATAATAATAATAATACTGTACAGTTGTCTAAATTCTCATCACACACATTCCTGGAAACACAGCTCATCAATAGCAGGTGCTGTAGAGACTACCAGCTGGAACTGGAAACATCATAGGCAAATGTACATATTCGCCAGCACACCATGGATCTCCAAATATGGTCCAAAGAGGTCTTTATTGCAAAAAGATCACATTACAGAAGAAAGTGCCGCACAGGAGCCCTTCTTCAGGTATTTGATGATCACATGCCTGATGAAGGGGTCCTGCGTGGCTCCAAAACATTACCCTTTCTTCTGTGATGTGATCTTTTTGCAATGAAAACCTCTTTGGACCTTATTTGGATATCCATGGTGTGCTGGCGAATATGTACATTTGTATACTATACAGTATGCATTTCTAGTAAAAATCTGGTAGGGTATCTCGAGTCTAATTCATGAACCGAAAATGACTATCAGTTCCAGTGAATAAATGATCTGTCATTTGATCGTGATTATGTAAATATGTGCACAGATAGTTGTGTGTGTGTATTTGTGTTGTTGAAAGTACAGATGCTGTGAATTCAAATTTGTGAGGAGTAATGGATATAAGTAATTGGATGGCTTTGTCATAGTAGGTTTGGAATATAACTTTAGCAGCTTTGCTTGTTTAGAGCCTGTGTCCATAGACTTTTGTTCATGTCAAAACTGCTTCTCTACTAATAGAAATCTTTAGGAATACAAAATAAGATTGAAGTTGGTCAACTTGGTCAAATACACCTGTCAATGAATTCTAAATGATCTCAGAAGTAATGTAGAAAGCAAGCTGCATTTGCTCAGTAACACAAATGCAAAGCTGAATTTTATGTACGAATGCATATATTTATTTCCTGTATTTTACAGCACCTGCATATTAAGCTATGGATTGTATGTTGCATAGTCTTTGTCTACAGAAATAGCTGACAGTGTAATGTCACTATCACACTCAGACACAGTCTATAACCAGTCTGGGTAACATCCATCTTACCCTCAAAGGTTAACCCACCCACAAGGGTGAAAAACAGGACAAGGTTACCTCAAGCCTATATCATATGGAAGGCTATGAACACAGAGGCACAGAGAACACAGAGAACAAACATGGACAGCATGAATACTGACACTGACACAAGGGAACTTGGAAGTCCTCTGTGGATAATCGCACCCTCATATCAATAGAAGAAGTTTTCCATGTATATATGAGTGGAAGACAAATAGGAGGCAGCCATTGTCGGTCTGGGAGACATTGTTTGATCAAGACATATCGCCCCAGGGGTACAGAATAAAAGCAAAGGCTGTGGTCCAGTTGAGACAAAGTTTGTCTCAGACACTTTTTATGAATTCCCTTTAACATGATAACTAAAATGGAAGATCTTTAGCGCACTCACCAACTATGGACTCCCTCAGGGCACAGGCTCAGCTCTGACCTGATCTAAGCTGAGTCAGTCAGCTGAAGGCTCTAAATCTTCTTCTTGGTTTACAGGCACAGTGGTGGTGATTGGGCAGTAAACTGCCAACACAGGACTCACAGCTTCAGGCTGTAATTTTAAATATGGTAGGATGGGTGGTGGAGCAGTCACAACCTCTATTCTCTGAATGTAGGGGCAACCACTGCTGAAGTTGCTGGGCTAGCCAGAGGGAGCATCTGGAGGATTAGAAGGTACACCCCACACCTCCTCTCATCTTCCCAGTGCCAGATTCCTGATTTCTAACTGAAAGAAGGTGTGGCACTGCTATCACTACAGTGTAAACAAAAAACAGCACCTCCTGCGCTCTATGACCCAGAACAAGGGAATATAGTTGGACCCGGAGCTTGAAGAAGTTCACCACCAAAGCATCAAAGGTTGTGCGGCTCTAAAAAGGCTGGGGATGCCCAACCAATACTGTAAAGAAAAACAAAAAGAAAGCGCACCAACCTTGCACATTACCTCAGTAAAATGTGATTTTATTGAATTTGAAAATATACTCACAAACAGAGAAGTAAAACAAGCATGTAAAGTCCTTAGCAAGACTTAAACAGTCAGAGACCAGCGCGAGTCCAACCACGAGGGAAGAAGAGCTCTGAGGAAGAAGGGACTCCCTTAGAAATGCGTCAGCCTGACTCTGAGAATCTTCCCTCGTGGATAGACTTGTGCTGGTCTCTGACTGTTTAAGTCTCGCTAAGGAATTTACACGCTTGTTTTACTTCTCTGTTTGTGAGTATATTTTCAAATTCAATAAAATCACATTTTACTGAGGTAATGCGCAAGGTTGGTGCACTTTCTTTTTGTTTTGCTTTACTGCTATCACTACCCCTTTCAGCCCATAACAGCAAAACTTAAAATGTATGCAGTGAGTACACATTGGGCCACATCCCCCTTGAGGCCTATATGCACCACACACACTGCATGCATTAATGATAACCACTGCCTATCTATATGTTTTTGTTTGAGGCAGCTTTTTTGCAACATGAGGCTTAACCACTTGCCCTCCTGAGGATTTACTCCCCTCCCTGACCAGACCATTTTTTGCGTTACTTTAACTGACAATTGTGCAGCCGTGCAACGCTGCACCCAAATGAAATTTACGTCCTTTTTCCCACGAATTGAGCTTTCTTTCAGTGGTATTTGATCACCTGTGTTTTTTTATTTTTTTGCGTTATTAAAAATAAAAAAGACTGACCATCTTTGGGAAAAAAACAATATTTTTTATTTCAGCTATAAAAAATATATAGTAAACTCAAAGTTGGTTATAAATTTAGGCCAAAATGTATTCTGCTACATGTTTTTGGTAAAAAAAAATCCCAATAAGTGTATATTGATTGCTTTGTGTGAAAGTTATAGCGTCTACAAACTATGGTATAGATACTGCAATTTACGCCTTTTTTTTGCTATACAGTGCTGCACTAGTTTAACGGACAATTGCGCGGTCATGCAATACGGTACATAAATTAAATTTACATCCCTTTTTTCCCCACAAATTGAGCTTTCTTTCGGTGGTGTTTGATCGCCTGTGCAGTTTTTATTTTTTGCGCTATAAAAAAAAAGGCTGACAACTGTGAGGAAAAAAAACAATATTTTGGACTTTTTGCTATAAAACATGTCCAGTAAAAAAAAAATTTAAAAATCAAATTTAGTCATACATTTCTGCCAAAATGCATTCTGCGACATGTCTTTGCTAAAAGAAAAACCCAACACGTGTAAATTAATTGGTTTACGTGAAAGTTATAGCGCTTACAGATGGCGGGAAAGATTCTGGGATTTTTAGTTTTTTTATACTAATAATGACGGCGATCAGCGACTTATGGCGGCAATCAGTGACTTATAGCGGCGATCAGCGACTTATGGCGGGACTGCGGCGGACATTCTGACATTGGGGGGTACTGACTTGGGGTCACTGACATCCCAAATGACACCAATACAGTGATCAGTGCAAAAAAAAAAAAAACACTGACACTGTACTAATGGCACTGGGGAGGAAGGGGTTAGGTTTATTTTTCAGGGAAAGCGTTAACTGTGTGAGGGGAGTGTTTTACTAGGGGGCGGGGGTGTGTACTGCAGGGAACACCGGTTGATCGTGACAGATAAACTCTTCTGTCCCGATCACCGTGTCCCTGAGCTGTCAGGGAACTGACAGAAAGCACAGCTACTGCAGCTGTGTTCTCTGTCAGCGATTGCGCCGATCGCCGGGACATAGCCGGACTGACATCCGCGGCTGTGATCGGCGGGACAGGTAGGGCGGCGGTGCGCCTCGCGCGCGCCCCCTACCTGTTTACAAAACACACGTTTTAAAATGTGCTTTTGCCCAGCCATGCCGCCCTGCCGCCGTATTTATACAGTGGCTGGGCGGCATGTGGTTAAACAGAAAAATAAGTGATGACACTTCCCAGATTTCTGTTATAAGTTTCTGTCAGGAAAACCAGTGAAGCAGAGTTTACCAGGAAAATAATTAGCTTAAAATGTTACTAAACCCAGGACCTTGTATTCACTATATCTGGTCTCCCACAGTACACAGAACATGGAAATGCAATTATTTTAATAAATATAAACCACTAAATACCTTTTCTCATCAGCAGTTAGAACAGTCTTGTGACTTCTATCAGTGTCCAGCCGAGCACTGGTTAAAGCTTGTAGGAGTTTTCATTTTGCTCTTGGAGGATGCAGAACCCCTGACCCCTGGACAGCATTGAATTGCCCTGCACTCTCCCAAAAAAAAAACACTCTCTAGCAATACACACCAAACTGAGCATGTGCAGAGTGTCTCCACATGATATATCTTATCAGGAGATAAGAGGGGGACACTGGAAGAAGGGGAGGATCAGAGAAGTCAGGATCAAACAGAGTTGTTACACAGTGCAGAGGACTAACTCCTTAGGTTGCACAGTGAGTATACCAAGCATGTTTTACTGCATATAAAGACCGATTTTACTGTTGTAGGTTTAGTAACACTTTAACCAGATTAAGTAAAAAAAACTATTTTAAAACACTGTATCAGGACAATCATAATCTTTACTTTGATGTACAAAATTTATGCTGGAATTCAGCAACATTTATTTATTTTCTCTGATTATCTACAGGTGTAAGAATTAGAACATCTCTAACAAACTGATATAGGTATAGCTAAAGTGTATCTGTTAGAAATTCTGTATATAGCCCTATAGAACAGACAGTGCACAGCCCACATGTGTTTTTCTGCTTCACTGCAACAAGGAAACAGGAAACTTTCAGGCATAGCGTTTATCATAGATGCAGCTACAAACTTATAAACACTGCCATCTACTGGTTGAAGAATATATATCTAAAGAATATTGATGTCGTTGTTGCACAAAAAACATGAACACTGTATTGTAACAGTATATAAAGCCAAAACTTCTTTTTTAGTTTTGAGTAGAACAGTGAGGTTTTGGAACCACTCTCAGATTTTCACTGTGTACCCGCTAGGTAGACTTACACTCCTCATTTATCTTGTTAACCATTATCTCTGGCCCTGAATGTTAAGGAAAATTCAAATTTTAAATTGTATTTATAGTACTACCCCCTTAGGAGTCGCTAGAGATTTGGGTCCCCGTGTAGTCCTGCACAGCCAGGCAACATGCATTTCCTTCCAGACCTGCACTCCAGAGACAGTAAAAAGTCCTTAGTTTTTTTTTTAATTACGGGATAAATAACTTGGATGGGGTAAGGGGTGTATAGGATGCCCAAGGGAACTGCAACTGAGGACAACTTCCTGGAACTATGTACGAGTCTTTACACAGCAACATTTCTTCTTGGAGAGTTCTCCAGCCTCTCCTGGTGTACCACAACAGACCACAGATAATCCTCCTCTATCCAGCTGTCTGAAGGAATCACTGGGAAAGGGGATCCAGTGCATTCCACTTTAAGATGAACAGTCCTGGGTAAGGAAGCTAATCAGGTTCTCCACCAGAGTGTTTCTTTCCCCTTTAACTGGCCCACAGGGGTGTAATTACTCACTCAGTCCTGGTGGTCCTTGCTCTAGGGGTTGATAAGGTCTGAGCTTTCCTCCTTTCCAGCACCACTGCCTGGAGGTGGGCCCCTTCCCAACTGTGCACCCTCCCAGACTCCTGTACCTTAGCCTTCTCATTCCATATTTCAACTATCCTGCTACTGAGCAGGCTCTAACACATTTAAAGGCTGCCCTGGCCCCATACCAAGCCTCCTGCCTGGGGATTGGCCAGGGTCCCCTAAGTGTGCAGGAGAGCCCCTCCCCACCCCTGCCTACTGCTCCTATAATCTTCTCCAAGATTCTAGAGCAGGGGGAAGTATCAGGGAACTAACCTGCAGAGCCTCTCAGTCCTGAACTAAAATAACCCCTTCTGACTCAGCCCAGGCTACTAATCAGCCTTCCTAGCTAAAAAATAATCATCTATCTCCCTCTAGCTACCTAGGTACATAACCATAACAGTAACAGAGGGGAGATCTTTCAGTGGGGGCATTTGTTCTGGTAACAATTGTCTGGGGGGGGGGGTAGCAGTAGTCACAACTCTCACACTCTTATCTCAATTCTCTGGCAGCAGCTGCAACCCTCACTCTCTTATCTCAATTCCCCTGCTTCCACAAGCATTCACCCCCCTCTTATGTGTCCTTTGGAATGCCTGCTCAGTCTCCAACAAAATTTCCTCTGGCAATGACCTCTTCCTCTCCCACTCCCTCAACCCACTTGCTATTACTGAAACCTGGCTCCAGGAATCCGACTCTGTCTCCTCAGCTGCCCTCTTCCATGGTGGCCTCCTCTGGACTCACCAAGACAAAAAGGGGTGGAGTTGGACTACTTCTTTCCCCACAAAGTACGTTCCAGGTTCTTCCTACACCTCCCTCTCCTTCCCTCTGTTCTTTTGAAGTGCACTGTATTAGTCTTTTTTCTCCTGTTTGTCTCAGGATTGCAGTCATCTACCGGCCTCCCGGCCCAGTGTCATGTTTTCTTGACTTTTCTACATGGCTACCCTACTTTCTCTCCTCTAAAATACCTGCCATTATCCTCGGTGACCTTAACATTCCTGTCAATGTTAACACCTCAGCCACTTCATAACTACTCAACCTAACCTCCACTTTTAACCTAACCCAATAGACACAAACCACCACTCACTCTAATGGCAACACCCTTGACCTTGTATTCTCCCACCTATGCACTCCCTGTAACCTTTTGGACACCCCTTTTCCTCTCCCTGATCACAACTTTAGCAGTTTCACACTGTCCCTTTCTCCTACCTTCCATGCCTCCAACCAGCAATCAGTTACCTATATAAACCTCTGCCACCTCAGCCATTCCCTTCTTCACTCTGCTACTGAGTGCCTTTATGATAAAATTGCACCCCTATCCTGCCCTGACCACATCTATCTAGAACAACTTACTATCATCCTCCCTGGACACACTTGCTCCCCTCTCTACACACAGAACCAGGTCTCGCCTGCTACAACCCTGGCAAACAGATAACACCAGGAGTCTCAAGAGATGCAACATTGCCCTTGAGCAAGCATGGCATAAAACTAAATCCCTGCAAGACATAACTCTCTACAAATCTGCCCTTCTCAAGTACAACTCTGGCCTCCAAACAAATCTACTACACCACTCTCATCAAAACGCTCTCATCCAATCCTTGTCAACTCTTTTCTATTTTTAATTTCTTACTTCATCTCCCACTGCCTCCACCTACCAACTTGCTTACTTCCCTGGAGATTGCCATCATTTCAAGGACAAGATAGGACACAATTTCTGATGAGATCTCCAGTATCAAGCTTTCTCCTCCAACTAACATACCAGGTCCTACATCACACTAAATACTCTCCCCCTGTTACCACCAAGGAAGTTGCCAAACTCCTTTCTGAGGCTTACCTCACCACCTGTCCCCTGGACCCTGTCCCCTCACAATTATTGTGGCCTCCTTCCTGCTCTATCCTAAACTCTCTAACCTGCATCTTCAACCTCTCCACTGGCACCTTTCCCTCCCCCCTCAAACATGCACTGGTTACCCTTGCTGGACCCTACCTGTTTGAACAAAGTAAGACCCATCTCCCTGCTGCCGTTTGCCTCCAAGCTTCTTTAACACCTTGTCCATAACTACATGAGATGCTACCTCATTGACAACAACCTTCTCGATTCCCTATAGTCTAGTTTCTGGCCACAACATTCCACTGAAACTGCCCTACTAAAACTCACAAATGAGCTACTAACAGCTAAAACCAATGGCCATTACTCCATACTCATACTCTTAGATCTTTCTGCTGTGTTTGACACAGTTGACCACTCGCTCCTCCTCAGTAAACTCCACTCCCTTGGGCCTCAATGACTGCTCTTTCCTGGTTCTCCTCTTACCTATCTCAGCGTACTTTCAGCATCACATAAAACAAGTCCTCTTCCTTTTTCTGTTGGTGTACCCCAAGGCTCTGTCCTTGGGCCCCTCCTTTTCTCACTCTGCACCTCCTTCCTGGGCCAATTTATAACCTCCCATGGCTTCCAATACCAGCTCTACAATGAAGACAACCCGATCTAACTACTCCCCAGTTCACCCCCTCAATCTCCTCACATATCACAAGTTTACTGAGCGACATATCAATGTAGGTGTCACACCACTTTCTAAAACTCAATCTTGCTAAAACCGAGCTTGTAATATTTCCTCCTCCCTGATCCCCCACTCATGACTTTACCAAGATCAACAGCACAACCATTGATTCCTCCCCACATGCCATAGTGCTAGGTGTAATCCTAGAATCTGAACTCTCCTTTGGGCCCCACATCCAATCACTGGCTAAATCTTGCCATCTCAACCGCCTCAAGATTTTCATAATTCGCCCCTTCCTGACTAACGACACCACAAAACAACTTATTCACACCTTGGTTATATCCCGCCTTGATTACTGCAACTCCCTCCTCACTGACTATTTATGCAGGCTATCCCCCTTCAGTCCATTATGAATGCTGCTGCTGGACTTATACACCTTACCAATTGCTCAACGACTGCTGCCCCTCTCTACAAATCCCTTCACTGGCTTCCACTAGCCCAACATATAAATTAGAAATACTAAACACAATGTATAAAGCCGTCCACAACACTGCACCTAGCTACATCACCAACCTCATCTGCCGATATCGTCCAAATCATCCGCTCTGCTCCTCCCAAGGCATCTTGCTCTCTAGCTCCCTTGTCACCTCCTTCTACGCTCACCTCCAGGATTTCTCCAGAGTCTCTCCCATCCTCTGGAACTCTCTACCCCAGTATGTCCAGTCAGCTCCTACCCTGCCCAGCTTTAGGCAATCTTTGAAAACTCACTTATTCAGGGAAGCCTACCCCACTTCAGGACTGTACTTGAGTCACCTCCATTAGACCATCCCCTACAGCTATCACCTTTTGTACCATCTCCCCATTCTTTTAGATTGTAAGCTCCATGAGCAGGGCTCTCCTATTTCTTCTGTATTAAACTGTATTGTAATTGTACTGCCCCCCTTACAGTGCAAAGTGCTGCATAAACTGTTGGCACTCTATAAATCATATCTAATAATAATATTGTTGTAATTTTTATTATGGTGGAGGTTTGTGGTAGTTTCATAATTAATTTCATTTTTCTATGTCACCTAACAATTTTTTGTACTTTTAATATCAATTGTATAATTTTCTGCTATACTATACAGCAAGTATGTAAAGAATTGTCAGTCCAATGTACGTTCCTCTTAACCGTTTGCCCCCGCACTATAGTAGAAGTACTACTGCAGGGTGGCAGGGCTGCGCAAAATCACATAAATATATGCGATTTGCATTACCAGGTATGTGGTGTGCATGCACGCACCACCCTGCCTGTGCTGCCATTGGCTGCTAGAGATGTCAATCACCGGGTCCAGGCTGGCGATTCTCCGCTGGCATTTGATGATCGTTGGGGAAAGCTGACAGGGGAGAGACTTGTGTGTAAACAACAAATGTCTCTCTCCTGTCATCAAGGACATGCTGCTTTGTATTTCTCAGCACAGCAGAGAAATACAAAGCAGCATGTCTCCGTTGTAAAACAGCACGCAGCACATAATATGAAACACACACAGCACATAGTTAACCTTTTGAGCACCTCAAATGTTAACCCCTGCTTTTTATTAGCACTGATCACTGTATTAGTGTCAATGGGGATGTCAATGGCATTTAGTCAGTTCCCACCCAGTGTCAAAATGCCCGCCGCAGTCCTTAAGTCCCACTATAAATCGCTGATCGCTGCCATTACTAGTATAAAAGAAAAAGAAAATAAAAATTCCAGTATATATACCGCCATTTGTAGACACTATAACTTTCATGTAAACCAATTAATTTACATGTATAGTAAGTCCTCTACTTATGAACATTCAAGCTGCGAAATTTCAAAGATACCGTAGAATTTTCTGAGACACATGTAATAATTCTTTAGTATCTATAGGCGATTTCGGATAATTAAAGAGTCAGCGAAATAAAAATAAAGTGTGATTTTATTTTATCACACAATGGCTTAAAATAACAATGTAAAACGTATCATGAATTACAGTTCAGTGTAGGTAAAGCAAAAATATAAAAACTGAAGTTATAAAGATGTGTCAACCTTATTGTCATGGCTGTCCTGCCATGTGCTTCTTGTATGTTCAATGCAGCATGAGTCTGCGCAAGAAGAAGTAAGTGACGTGATCTTAGGTCTCTAAGAGAATGCACCTGTTTAGCTTGTCAGTCTGTGAATAACCATAGTGTCTTCATCCCATGCTTGTGTGTGTGTGTGTGTGTGAATGGATGGATGGATGTGTTGTGTCCTTCGCATCACTTAGGATGTCTTTTTATGTTACATGTAGACATTATAATTCTCATAACTCAGAACCTTGTATGGCAAACAATTCTGCTTAGTAGAGCAATTTTATTGAAGGTAGAGGATACTACATATGGTCTTTTGATTGACAAGCCCATATGTAGTGGCTTCATAAGTTGACAATGTTGCATTAGCCTACTCATGTGACCAGTTTCTATGTTTAAAGGATAGTATAACTAAGAATCTATCTTTAAAACATAATATCTCAATAGTGTTGTATAACCAAAAATCTACTTATGTAACACATATTACCAACTTATAAAACATAAATTAAATACACACAAATACTAACAGAATATATATTATTTCATACTAATTCTACTTTGGTTCACTTCTGACTCCCATGACATCTTAGATACGATATCCTTTAACCAGCTATGCCCATCTATAATATTGTATAGGGAAAAAAGTGAGAGCTAGGTAAAAGCTGCCGAAAAGTACCAATGAACCTTCATGCACACTCCCTATGACTACATGCACTTAGCACGAAACGCGTCAGTAAAGAGCTGCGAATTCCGGACGTCATGCAGCCGAGTCCCATGTGGGCAGGCGGCCTTCTTTAAACACTTCTCATGGTCAGTTGTTTTTGTTTTACTATGTGTAATTTTTTGGATCAATAAATTATCCTTTAAACGGTATTACACCATTCTGGCATCCTTTCTTGGGACTCGGCTTAGTCCAACACCCACAGAGCCACCAGGGAAGGTAGCTGAGAGGTGCTTTAACCTATCGGATGATCCAAAGGGAACCCCAGATGGACAGAGGTGCCCAGAGGGAAGCTCAGAGATGTTAGAAAAGTCCATAAGAGGATTCCATTCGAGACCTTGAGACGTGAATTAGTCTTCTAAATGCATATTGGAATTATGCATCTGGTGAGTGTATAATTCGAATATTTGATCACCAGAAGACACACGAAGAATCACTATTTTATATAGACTTTGGCACTTTTTTCTGACACTAACCAGTCACCTATATATGCAATTTTATTACTGTTGTCTTATTTATTTGTTACCATTTATTCAATAGTTTTATGTTCGTATTTACCTTCTAGTATATTTTGGCATCATTTGCTTTTAGCGCTGTGCCTTTAGTGTTTTATGCCCATCTATAGAAATGTCCTAAATACTCAGCTTCCAGCTAGTTAACTTAACTCCAAAGACATTTTCTGGCTCAGCTATAACTGAACAATTCAACACTATCACTTGTTCAAGGCCAACCGTACATTTTAAAATTAATTATGATTAATCATAAAAACCAAATATTTTGCAGCTTGCCATAAATATAATATAATTCCTATAAGTGCTGAATTATAAATTTGGAATGAATGTTTAAAAGATATGAACAACCTCCAAGTTGCAAACTTTCAGAGATGCAAACATGCATTTAAATGCCAAATCATGAAAGTAGCTGCTGGTCATTGTCAGCTGTGTGCACCCTCTGCCACAAGCGGTTATTCTGCTATGTACTTTACTCTATAGTACAATAATGTACAGTAGTACAGTGTTGATTTCAAGCCAAGGATGTCTAGAAGTAAGCACAAAAGTAGCGGTCTTGTCTGGTCACTCCATGCCAGCCCCTGTATGTCAGCTGTTGTACTGTACTACTTTACCTTCAAGGTACCGTAAGACTAAACATTCTTTCTTTTCAGTATTTCTTGTGTTTTTTATGCTTTATTTGTGTGAAAAGTACTATAAACCTTACTTTGTTGGACTTACAATCAAACTAGACTTATGAACGAACTCCCAGAATGGAACTCGTTCGTAAATAGGAGACTTACTGTATTGGGATTTTATTTAGCAAAGACATGTAGCAGAATACATTTTGGCCTGAATTTATGACAAAATGTGATTTTTAAAATTTTTATTATTAGATATGTTTTATAGCAAAAAGTAAAAAATATTGCGTTTTTTTTTTTTCAAAATTGTCGGTCTTTTTTTTTTTATAGCGCCAAAAATACAAAATGCAGAGGTGATCAAATATCACCGGAAGAAAGCTTTATTTCTGGGAAAAAAGGACATAAATGTCATTTATGTACAGCCTCGCATGACCGCGCAATTGTCAGTTAAAGTATCGCAGCGCCATATCACAAAAAATGGCCTGGTCAGAAGGGAGGTAAATCCTCTGAAGGGCAAGTGGTTAAGGATGTTTCCTGAGAATAAGAATATATTTTAAAGTATGCATATGTACAGTATATGATTGTGAGATTTTAAACAAAGACTCCACATTGAACACCTTCCAAGTTTAGGCTTTACTTGTTGAAAAATGCCTTTCTTTATAATATATTAATTCCATCTGGCTAACCTTGCTCAGTTAAACTGCTGGATGTAGGTTGAGCTGCTCACAGCAAAAAAAAAGTATTTCTCAGTTTGCTGAATTCAAACCAGCACAAAAGTATGGTGATGATTATCATATAATCTGGATAATGTAATAAACCCCAAATGTAATTTTGCTTTTGTTATTGTTCAATACTTTCATTTATAGCACAAAATATTTAAATATATGTTTCAAAGCTTGCAAAAAGCACACCATTACTCATATTTTCAGCATCTGTGTAATCCTCTGTAAGATAAACTACAGCAGCGACATGCACACAGAGTGAAGAGCAAACACTGACAGTAAACACATATTTATTCTCCAAGAAATGGAACTCTAGCCAAAGGTCACACTCAGCATGATATCAGCAGCTTTGTAGGCACTTGTCTTCAAGAGCATTACCCACTGAGAGAAAACAAAATTTAAATACAAACTACTACTTACTTAACTGCTTATTCAAACCTCCCACTTTGTCATACTTCAGGCAAACAGGCAAACACTTTTAGAAAATATTCTTTTGCACTTAGTCTAAGCTGCTTCTGCAAATCACACTCATCTCATCACTATACAAAACCAGCGGCATTGCTGTACCACTGCTTTTAAAAAAAAGAACTGTGAACACATATAAAGCACAGGAACGCTCTTTAGAAATGTGCATTGCTTTTTGCTGGCTTCAAAAGTCCAAAGGCAGTAGAGCCCTGGTATGTGACCTGCATTAGGCAGATAGAACTCCATGAAGTACAGCAAGTTTACTACCACTGCCTGCATTTCTGAATGAGTAGTGTTGGGCTTGATGTTCGAGTTGAACATGAGTTCGATTTGAACATCGGCTGTTCATGTGTTCGGTGAACACTTGAATTGTAAGGGCATTCAGCGGGCTGTTCGCCTGCAGCGCCCCACAATGCACTGCACTCTGACAGTGCATTGTGATTGGCCAAAGCAATGCACCACAGGTCAGGTGCAGTGCTTTGGCTGATCACAGCGCATGATGACGTCACCCCCTTATGACATCATCACAGTACTTAAGAACTGTCATCCCAGCACAGTTGTCAGACCACGGGAGGTAGCGTTGACAGTAGAGTGTTTTTTTTTTTGGGGGGGGGGGTTGACGGTGGCGACGGGCATCGTGATTGACGTTGGATCTACTTCATGTGGCATTTTTTTAAATTTTTGATTCTATTAAAGACTTGTCAAATACTTTAAACTGTCATTTTTTACACTACACTTTTTTTGTGAATGAGTAGTGGTATCATGTACCCCATACTCATTCATATGGGGGGGGGGGCTTGGGATATGGAAGCACCCTTGTTAAAGGGGGCTTTCAGATTCCGATAAGCCACACACCCGCATAGCACCACAACCACTGGCCACAGTTGTGGGGAAGAGGCCTATGTCCCCATCAACAAGCACCCCCCGCCCCATGCTGAGGGCATGTGGCCTTGTATGGTGCAGGTGGGGAGGGGCACTCACTCGTCCCCCCCTTTCTTGACCTGCCGGGCTGCCTGATCAGATGTGCAGTATATTACCGCATACTCAGATGCGGTAAGATACCGCTTAGTGAATTGTCCCTGTTCAAAGTTTGTGGTCAAAATTTTGTTAGGTTTGAATGTTCGACCGCAAACTGAACAGGGGGGTGTTTGGCCCTTCACTATGAATGAGCTGCAAAATATAGGCTGCTGTAATGAGTAATAGTCCTAAGCTAAACAGAGAGTGGATAGCAAAAAAAAATTGGTCCATAAATATACTTACTGAACGCATCAAATGTGATATTCCAGGGGTTTCACTCAAGTCTAGTCCTTCCCAGTGAATTCAGTCCAGCCAGAAAATACTGTTTTAGGGCTTGTAGACCCACTTCCATTTAAAAAGAAAGCAAAAGTTCCAAACAATTACCATTGTGGGATTTCCACCATCACTTCACAGCACAAAAGCAACTCTTAAGTCACATGGATTCTTCTTGCAGTGTCACTGCAAAATGCTCAAGCCTCAGACCACCTCTCAGACCACCTCTGAGCAGCATTGTGCTCATGTGCAACTCTGCACCTGTATCTCAACTCTCTCACCTCTCTATGCTGTTCTGGCCCATGCCCTGGCCTTTGGGCAGAGATCCTTGTGTCTCCCGGGTGGAGCCTTATGACTGTAAAGGGTGTGCACATCTACACATACACATATACAGCCTGCTGGTCTCTGGGGAAACCTGGACATGGGGTAGAGGCTTCTTCCCTCCCAAAACTCTTCAAAGCCTCTGGACTCCAGAGCCCAATCTGGGTGATACAAAACCCTGATAAAACTGAAAAGGCAATTCTCTCTGCTCAGAACAGACATTCTGGAGCCCCTCAATCAGCTTGTGAGAACCCTGTGTGCCATTTACCTCTTCTAACACAGTGGCAGAGCCTAGCACTGCCTACAAAGTTTTGTTGTATGAACTATTTGTGTCTTTTTATTCTGGTGCCACTTAAAATCCCTGCCACCCCTTAGACTTCTTTCAGTTTGCTATCAATCTAAGAACATTTTATCTCAACTCCAAGACACCCCCTCTCAGTTTACTGCCTTTCACAACCCTACCCCCCTTACCGTCTTTAAACATGTATATATATATATATATATATATATATATATACCTCTTTCTGCTGTCTTCTCGACAATAATGTGAAGAGCAGGATCACTTTCTGCTTCTTCATTCCTCTGGAATTGCAGCCCTGAATGCTGCAGAGAATGTAAAGGCATGGGAGCCATTCTATGTAGCTTTTTGTTTTCAGACCAGGCATGATAACGCACCCCAAAGGGTTTGTCCATAACACTGTGGGCTCACTGGAAGTGGGTTGAGCGTCATTTAACCCAGAAGAGGGACCTGGCTACAGGTTTGAGCAGAGTGTTTTCAGGGGACTGCAGTAAGAGCTGTTTTGTTTCTTCAGTTCAGTTCATACCTTTATACTCTTCATGAAGAAAGCAATTTTTACATTTCTGCTTTAGGTCTATTGCTTTGTCTTTACGTACTGTACATATATTATTAATTTTTTAGACAAAGAATACTTTCTTTTGCTGGTAAATGTGATTTTTTCTTCTACTTAAGTCAAGGATAGTTTTAAAACAACTTGTAGGGTTTCTGTAGAGATACATAAATACATGTAGAAAAAAATTGTTACATGGTAGTTACTCTTACTATTGTTATTTATGTGCAGATCAAAGAGATGACCTATGCTGTTAGATTAAGCAACACCACCAGTAAACAATTTTTTTAATCAAATTGTTTTCTATGTAAAGACTTGTGCAATCTGATTTTTATTATTTTTAAAAAGTTGGGATTTAAGCCAAGAGCCACACTAGTGATTACATCTTTGTTAACAGTTTTCTCATTAGCATCGCCATAACGGCTGTAAAAGCTATCATTTCTCCTTCTCCCTGGCTACATTCTTGCAGCCATTGAGAAATACTGTGTGAGCTGTGATTGGTCACAGCTTGTCACATGGTACAAGGTTGTTGTGAATAGCCTTGTACCATGTGATCTCTGTGATCATTCACATACAGTCAGGTCCATAAATATTGGGACATCAACACAATTCTAACATTTTTGGCTCTATACACCACCACAATGGATTTGAAATGAAATGGGCAAGATGTGCTTTAACTGCAGACTGTCAGCTTTAATTTGAGGGTATTTACATCCAAAACAGGTGAACGGTGTAGGAATTACAACAGTTTGCATATGTGCCTCCCACTTGTTAAGGGACCAAAAGTAATGGGACAGAATAATAATCATAAATCAAACTTTCACTTTTTAATACTTGGTTGCAAATCCTTTGCAGTCAATTACAGCCTGAAGTCTGGAACGCATAGACATCACCAGATGCTGGGTTTCATCCCTGGTGATGCTCTGCCAGGCCTCTACTGCAACTGTCTTCAGTTCCTGCTTGTTCTTGGGGCATTTTCCCTTCAGTTTTGTCTTCAGCAAGTGAAATGCATGCTCAATCGGATTCAGGTCAGGTGATTGACTTGGCCATTGCATAACATTCCACTTCTTTCTCTTAAAAAACTCTTTGGTTGCTTTTGCAGTATGCTTTGGGTCATTGTCCATCTGCACTGTGAAGCGGCGTCCAATGAGTTCTGAAGCATTTGGCTGAATATGAGCAGATATTGCCCGAAACACTTCAGAATTCATCCTGCTGCTTTTGTCAGCAGTCACATCATCAATAAATACAAGAGAACCAGTTCCATTGGCATGCCCACGCCATGACACTACCACCACCATGCTTCACTGATGAGGTGGTATGCTTAGGATCATGAGCAGTTCCTTTCCTTACTCTTCTCTTCCCATCACTCTGGTACATGTTGATCTTGGTCTCATCTGTCCATAGGATGTTGTTCCAGAACTGTGAAGGCTTTTTTAGATGTCGTTTGGTAAACTCTAATCTGGCCTTCCTGTTTTTGAGGCTCACCAATGGTTTACATCTTGTGGTGAACCCTCTGTATTCACTCTGGTGAAGTCTTCTCTTGATTGTTGACTTTGACACACATACACCTACCTCCTGGAGAGTGTTCTTGATCTGGCCAACTGTTGTGAAGGGTGTTTTCTTCACCAGGGAAAGAATTCTTCGGTCATCCACCACAGTTGTTTTCCGTGGTCTTCCGGGTCTTTTGGTGTTGCTGAGCTCACCGGTGCGTTCCTTCTTTTTAAGAATGTTCCAAACAGTTGTTTTGGCCACGCCTAATGTTTTTGCTAGCTCTCTAATGATGGCTTGCTTCACTGACAGTGACAGCTCTTTGGATCTCATCTTGAGAGTTGACAGCAACAGATTCCAAATGCAAATAGCACACTTGAAATGAACTCTGGACCTTTGATCTGCTCATTGTAATTGGGATAATGAAGGAATAACACACACCTGGCCATGGAACAGCTGAGAAGCCAATTGTCCCATTACTTTTGGTCCCTTAACAAGTGGGAGGCGCATATGCAAATTGTTGTAATTCCTACACCGTTCACCTGATTTGGATGTAAATACCCTCAAATTAAAGCTGACAGCCTGCAGTTAAAGAAAATCTTGTTCGTTTCATTTCAAATCCATTGTGGTAGTGTATAGAGCCAAAAATTTTAGAATTTTGTCAATGTCCTAATATTTATGGACCTGACTGTATTTCACAAGTAGTAAGCAATGATATCAGAAGTGACATCTTGCTTACCACTCTTCATGTGATCACTGATTGGTCAATCAGTGATCACATGATCGGGACCTCACACAGAAGTCCCATACAGCGATCAGTGTTCCACAGTGTCCAGAGGACACAGCGGGCACCAGATCGCGGTGCCATGCGCTCCCAGGGAGAGCGCACAATCCAAAATGGTGGGTGCCGTTTATGAACGGCAACCCGCCCCTGAACTGCCACCCTCCGGCCGTCTATATACAGCGGCCCGACGGGAAGTGGTTAATAGGGGGAAATGCAGTAATAACTTGTTTAGAAATGCTTGCAGTCAGCCATGACATCTTCTCCTAGGAAATGTGTAAAAGATAACAAACATTTAACAAATATGTTTTAATTTTTTTTAGGCATGCTAGGTGAATTGAAACACATCAAAAAATTATATAGCTGAGTTTTCCTAACATGTTACTAAACCCACAACGGTAAAATCAGTCTGTAAAGCATTCTTGTTATAGCACTGTGGAACCTAAGGGGTTAATCCTCCACATTTTGTAAAAAGGCTTTTTTTGATCCTCCCCCTCTTCTACTGTCCCCAATCCATCTGCTAATAGAACAGAGCCTTGGAGGCAAGCTGCACATGCTCAGTTTGGTGTGTATTGCAAGAGGGTTTTTTTGGGGGGAGGGGCGTGCATGTGGTCAGCACAGAGCAAATCAATGCTGTCCAGACAGAGGGTCAGGGGTTATGCAGCGCTCAGCTGAAGTAACGAGACTGCTCTTACTTTCCATGTATATGGTATACAATATATGTATATAGTGAATGCAGGGTCCTGGGTTTAGTAACACTTTACATTTAACTGTAAAAATGGATATGCATTTTAAAGTGTAATGCAAAAGTCAGCTTCTAAATCATTAACCCTTTGTTAGTACAGACAGACACAGGTCAAATCTAGTTTACAACTGAGAATAAGATTGGCCAACACAATACAGAAAGGGTTAATTATTGCAAACACAGCTCCCCAGTCTTCTCATAAACAAAAAGAACTAAGGATTTTTCAGTGCTGTATTTATCAGAAAACATCATCTAAAATGGTAAGCAGCAATTCTTAAATATGTTGGTACCAGGGGCGGACTGACAACTCATGGGGCCCCCAGGCAATAGGGGATCATGGGGCCCCTGTGTCCTTGCCCAAACTCAAAAAAGCCTATGAAAAAGGTACCAGGGGCATCTCATGGGGCCCCCTACTGACCCCGGGCCCTCGGGCAGTGCCCGAGTTTCCAAATGGTCAGTCTGCCCCTGGTTGGCACTGTTCATCTGCAGGCTGAAGGTTTCGCTTTTGTCATTGAAGTGCCCAGCCTTACATGTGATCACTATGTCAGAGCTGACATATTTGTCACAGGATCAGTGACAGCCAAGATTGAGAGCCATACTTACTTTTAAGGGGAGGCAGTTTGAAAACATATCCTAGGCATGGGCCTCATGCTGGGGAATGTTAAATAAACAGCTTGCAAATGCAGCAGCTGTTGAGATAAGATATTAGCCAAGCAGGGAGCACATTGTTTTTTAATGAGTTAGCTGAGAGCAGAATTTGAGTTTGAAATGAACACATGTAGCAGTCCCCATGTACTAAATCAATATAATTACAAATTATTTGTAAAACAACATTATTAAAATGATTTATTACTTTTTGATAAGATCATTTACATTGTGGGGCAGCACAGTGGCTAAATGGTTAGCACTTCCGCCTGGCAGCACTAGGATCATTGGTTCGAATCCCAGCCACGGCACCACCCACCAGGAGTTTGCATGTTCTCCCTGTGCCTGCGTGGGTTTCCTCTGGGCACTCCGGTGTCCTCCCACACTCCAAAGACTTGCTGGTAGGTTAATTGGATCCTGTCTAAATTGTCCCTAGTATGTGTATGTATGAATGTAAGTTAGGGACCTTAGATTGTACACCCCTTGAGGTTTAGGGACTGATGTGAATGTATAATATATATATGTAAAGCACTGCGTAAATTGACAGCACTATATAAGTACCTGACATATATAAATAAATCTGCACTGTTTGAAAAGACATCTGATCTGATTGAAAAAACTATATCATCCCTTTAAGTTTGAAATTTTGTAGGTATCTGATATAGTTCAAATATTAAGGATGAGCCAACGGTTTGGACCAAACTTTGGCTGTGCACCCATTCAGCTGGATTGGATAATTATATAAAGAAACACTATTCCTACCACTTCTTTGTATGAAATTATTCCACTGTCACTAGTTGCTAAGGAAGCATTAGCTGCTTGCACCTGCAGCTTCCCTAGGAACCATGACCATAGTTGTCCAATGATGTCACAACTATCCCCACCCCTACCATTATATTTGTCTATGAGTTGCGCTGAGATCCGTTGTGTGTGCTGGGTCGTTGTGTTTTTTTCTTAGTGTGTCAGCAGGCAGTGGGCATCGTGACTGCCAATTGATTTACAGCAAGGATACCAAGGGCCATTTTTTTTTTGGGGGGGGGGCTTATCTTTTCTCATAGGACTGGTCCAAGAGCATTTATTTGTTTTTATTTTTTCATTCTTGCTGTAGCATCTGCTACAGCAAAAGTGAGATTTGGAAAGAAAAAAATTACACAGTTTAGCCATTTGAGGACTGGACTGTTTGACCCCCTTGCAAGCCAGGTAATTTTTCAGTTTTCAGCCTTTTATACTTTGAATGACAATTAGTCATGAGACACTGTACCCTGATGAATTTTATAAAAAAAATTAAAGACAGATCAGGCTTTGTTTTGGTGGTATTTACGTAAGTTTGGATTGTTTTACTTTTTTCTATGTATAGGAGAAAAGGCACAGGAAATTAAAAAAAAAAAAAAAATTGTATTGTCTGTCTTTCCCAAGGCTGAATCCTGCTGTAGGATGGGTCAATGTAATCTAAATTGGAGGGGAGAGAACATAGAAAAATATAGATAAAGAGGGAGAGAAAGATAAAGAGAGACAGAGATAAAAAGAGAGTGGGAGAGAAAGAAAGATAAAGAGGGAGAGAAAGATAAAGAAAGATAGAGAAAGATAAAGAGAGAGAGAGAGAAAAGGAGGGGGAGGGGGATCAAGAGAGGGAGAGAGGGAGATCAAGAGAGGGAGAGAGGGAGATCAAGAGAGGGAGATCAAAAGAGGGAGAGGGAGATCGAGATCGGGAGAGGAAGAGGGAGATCAGGAAAGGGAGAGGGAGATCGGGATTGGGAGGAGGAGACTGAGATTGGGAAAGGGAGATCAAGAGAGGGAGATCGAGATCAAGCGAGGGAGATCGAGATCAAGAGAGGGAGATCGAGATCAAGAGAGGGAGATCGAGAGAGGGAGAGGGAGATCGAGATCAAGAGAGGGAGAGGGAAATCGAGATCAAGAGAGGGAGAGGGAAATCGAGATCAAGAGAGGGAGAGGAAAATCGAGATCAAGAGAGGGAGAGGAAAATCGAGATCAAGAGAGGGAGAGGAAAATCGAGATCAAGAGAGGGAGAGGAAAATCGAGATCAAGAGAGGGAGAGGAAAATCGAGATCAAGAGAGGGAGAGGAAAATTGAGATTAAGAGAGGGAGAGGGAAATCGAGATCAAGAGAGGGAGATTGAGATTAAGAGAGGGAGAGGGAGATTGTGATTAAGAGAGGGAGATCGAAATCAAGAGAGGGAGAGAGAGATCAAGAGAGGAAGAGAGAGATCAAGAGAGGGAGAGGGAGAGAGAGATCAAGAGAGGGAGAGGGAGAGAGTGATCAAGAGAGGGAGAGAGGGATCAAGAGAGGGAGAGAGGGATCAAGAGAGGGAGAGAGAGAGATCAAGAGAGGGAGAGAGGGATCAAGAGATAGCTACATGATCATCATCACAGCAATGAAATGCCACTATAGTGACACTGCACTTGCTCTAGATACAATATGTAAAAACAAATTACATACTATCACCAGAACGGTGCAGTGTCACTATGGTGACATTATACTGCCATACCTATTGTTTAGAGACACTGACTGCTGCACTGACTTACAGTGATATCAATGCAATAGTCAGTGTCTTTTTACACTCTGATTGCTTACTATAGTCCTTTGACTATAGTAAGCAACCAGTTTCCCTTCACTGCTGATGGCTGTGAAAGGAAATTGTTCAAAAGTTGCAAGCATGCAGTCTTTGTTTATAATTGTAATTGCTGTTGTTGGTCACAGCAATCACATAGTACAGAACCAATTGCATTGGCCCTGTACCCAGCTGTGATCAGCAGCATCTGAAGGATACAGCAATCACAAAGTGTGCCACTGTGCGCTCTAGGAGCCACACCCCAGTGACCAATGCAGGAGTCCATATACTTTATATATGCCCTACTACATCGACAGTTGTCCCATCAGACTGTTTTTAATATGGTGGCAAAACGGGAAACTGTTAAAATGCCAGCTTCTTAAAAATGAAAAAAAATAAAAAATAAACAGCATAAAAACACCCTTCAAAGGTTCCCCACAATACATAACATACCCTTATGCTATGTATTATGGGGGCCATGTGTGCTGCTTTTTCTTTTTTAAAAAGATGCCAGGAGAGAGATGTCTTCTGCCAGCAATTAAAATTTTTTTTTTCCTTGGCAAATATCAGTGCTTTAAACAAAACATTGCTCTTGGCCGCATGGAATTTCAAAATAATTTTTTTCATTCATATATATTCCCTAGGGCAATGCTACCCCCCCCCCCCCCCCCCACACACACACACACACACTTTTTAAATTTCAATAGTTTTTATTGAAGGTTTTATGACATAACATAGTAAGCATATACGGTTCATCAGCAAATATAGGAATATAGCATAGTATTAAATATATGCCACACCAACTGGCTGGGGCAGATGATGGTGTATATGGCAATAACATGAGAGGTATTCTCGATGTAATCTGAACCGTGTTGAGATGTGTAGGGATGGAAGGGATGGAGAACAAGGAGAGAGAGGGGATGAAGAGGAGGATAGGGAGGGGGAGGGTGGGTGCAACCAGTGTAAACATAGTGGTCAGGATAGTTTACAATTAGGTTATCAGTATTTTACAGAGCAATTTGGATTTTGTAGCCAGCAAGACCATTGGAAAATAAATGCATGGTGGGTGGAGTTGTTAAGGGCGGATCTTCTTTACATGTCACATTGAAAATTGAGGTCTATTATCACTGATGTGAGGGAAGGGATCTTAGTAGTATTCCATAGTTTAGTGATATTGATTTTAGCCGCAGACAATGTGTGGATAATGATGGTATAGGAGTCACGGGGGAAGTTGTCAATTCCAATGTGAAGGAGTGTGAAAGCGGCGTTTGGGGTTATTGAGGTATTGGATAGTGTCGAAATTAATTGGAAGACGCTATTCCAGAAGGATCTGAGTGATTTGCATGCCCATTGTGTGGGAAGTATTGAGCCTATTTCTCCGCATTGTCTCCAGCAAGAGGAGGAATGTTGTGGGTAGTATAGGGAGAGTTTGGTGGGTGTTAGGTACCATTGATGTAGAATTTTTATGTACGATTCCCAATGAGAGCTACATCGAGAAGTTTTATGGGTGATGTTGAAAGATTTTTCCCACGATTGTGTTGTTATTGGTTGTGAGAAGGTTTTCTCCCAATTAGTTAGGGATGTAGTTTGTAGGATAAATTGTGAATTTATTGAGTATGTGTAGAAGGTGGAAATACCTTTATCCGGGTATTGTGGTTTGTTAAAGAAATGGTATGCAGTGATAGGAATTCTCATGAAGTGAGGTATATTTTCCGTTTGTAAGCAGTGAGCCATTCTCATGTAGGTGAAGTATTCAGTGGTAGGTAGACTAAATTTGTCTTGAAGGATCTGGAAAGATTTTAGTTTGCGGTCTGTGTAGAGGTCCTTTATGTTAGTTAAGCCGCCATTTTCCTATTGTAGCAAATTTAAGGAGGGGTAATGAAGTGTAGTATGTTTATTGGGGTGGGGATATGTTTAGTATCTGTGAATTTAGTAGTTAGGAGGTCGTACCAGGCTTGTAGGGAGGCTTGGATACATAGGTGTTTTAGTCGACATTTGGTGTGAGGTGTTGGCGGTATTAAGAGTAGGTTTCGTGGTATAAGCGGGAGAAATGGGAGTGTTTCCATTGTGGACCAAATTTTTTCTTTTGTTGGGTGCCACTAAAAATATATTTGATCAAGAAGAGTTGCATTGTAGTAAGATTTTAGGTGTGGGAGGCCTGCTCCTCCTCTAGATGTTGGGCGTATTAGGAGATTTGTGGTGCATCTGTGTTTTTTGGAATTCCAGAGTAAAGTTTTATGTCTGTATTGAGTAATGATATTGGTCTATAGTTCTGGACAATTTGTGGATCTTTGCCAGGTTTTGGTATAGTCATAATTATGGACTGTAACATTTCCTTGGGAAATGTGCCTGTAGAGGCAGCATGGTTGAAGAGTTTGGTCAGATATGGTGGAGGTCGGAGGCGAATATTTTGTAAAATCGTTACTGAACACTTTTTTTTTTCCTTTTTACACCCCCTTCCCTTTTAGCCTAGAATAAGGGCATTTTTAATTTAACAGATTCAGCTCCCACTGATTTCGATCGATTCAATTTAGGCATCCGGAATTCCTTGAAGTTCGCTGAACCCTGTTTGGACTGAACCCATGGCAGAACCAATATCAAACAGCTAGGAAAACTTGCATTCACATTTTATATAATAAAAAGAGTATTATAAAGGGGTAACGGTGACCAGGCCAGAGGGGTTGAAGGGCCTGTACTTTTGTCCTTCACCTGCTTTTGCAGGTTAACTTACCCATTATGTACTGTATTTACTAGTTCTTTATTTCTAATAACAGAGTTATTAACCACTAGGGGACCACCCGCAGTACATATACTGCTACAAGGCGGCCCTTGTGCACAGGATCACGTATATAAAGGTGATCCTGCGTTCCAGGGTAGGGCACGCGCGAGAGGCGTGCGGCCACCCTACCCGCGGCACCAAACACAGCGGGTGTCAGTCATCAGGTTAAAGCCGATGATTACCTGCCGGAGCTCTGCGATTACCAGCAAAGACTGACGGGGAAGGCTGCATTGTTTTCAATGGAGCTTTCCTCCCTGTCAGCTTTCAGCACACTGTTCCAGGATCGCTGGACACAGCCTCCCGGAACAGTGTGTAACAGAGAGGTACACACTCCCACCCCCTAGTAAAATACTCCCCTCACACAGTTAACCCTTTGATTGTCTCCAAAAGTTAACCTCTTCCTCCCCAGTGCCATTGTTACAGTGTCAGTGGTTTTTTTTGCACTGATCACTGTATTGGTGTCATTAGAGATGTCAGTGACCCCAAGTCAGTTCCCCCCCAGTGTCAGAATGTCTGCCGCAATCCCGCCATAAGTCGCTGATTGCTGCCATAAGTCACTGATCGCCACTATTATTAGTATATAAGAAAAAAAATCCCAGTATATATACCGCCATTTGTAAACGCTATAACTTTCATGTACACCAATTAATTTACACGTATTGAGATTTTTTTTCAGCAAAGACATGTCGCAGAAAACATTTTGGCCGAAATTTATGACAAAATTTGATATTTACATTTTTTTACTGAACATGTTTTATAGCAAAAAGTCAAAAATATTGTTTTTTTCTCAAAATTGTCGGGCTTTTTTTTTTTATAGCGCAAAAAATGAAAAATGCACAGGAGATCAACTACTGCCAAAAGAAAGCCCAATTTGAGGGGAAAAAAGGATGTAAATTTCATTTTGGTGCAGCGTTGCATGACCGCGCAATTGTCATTTAAAATAACGACTTAACACAAACCGCTTATGTTACTGCTTCCTGACTGCCCTATAGCAGAAATACTGCTGCAGGACAGCACAGGTGCGCAAAATCACATATGTATAAGTGATTCACACTCCCGTGGTTTTCGCGCCCCTCCCAGATAGCGTCAGATTGCCAGTCAGTACACCAGTAATCACATTTAACCCCTTGATTGCCAGGAAGATGCTCATACACAATAAACCTCCATTACTAGTATAGTGTCTGAACGGATCAATATCTTTGATCAGATCAGCACTATGCCAGCGTTCACATTAGTATAGCGTCTCCAAAAACACAGCGTTAGCAGGATCAGCCCCGGCACCTGCCAGCACCTGCGTTTAGCCCCTATGCTTACCCCCCCCCCCTTCTCCACAGTGTTGGCAGAATCAGGTCTGATCTCTGTTAGCACTTGCCGGTAAATTTTTATGACTGTCATATGCAGCCAGTTTCAGTACTAGTGCCACGCTGACTTTTGGTGAACTGGCGAGCACCAGCGGTCTAGTACATCCTGGTCTTTCACATACCTCTTAGATTGTAAACTCCCAGGATCAGGCCCTCCTAACCCTCTTGTATTGAACTGTATTGTCTCCCGTTATATTGTAAAACGTTTAGCAAACTGTTGGCACTATATAAATTCTGTATAATAATACCAGCACTACAGTATGACTTGGTGACGTGGCGAGTCCCATAAGTGCAGTACAAGCTGGTGCGGTGGCAAGCACAAGTATTGTTCCACAACCACCAAGAATTTGCACACAGGCCCATAGAGCCCCTAGCATCCTTCCGAATGTGCTTGTAAATCCCGAATAGCAGCCCACAAATTCTGCAGCACCCGTACTTCCCCCATTCACTGCCCAACCTGGAATTCAGGTGGAAACAGCAAATTTAACTACTCCCCTTGATTTTTTTAAGCTGTTTTTCATGGAAGATCTGTATGCATTGATTGTGGATCAAAGCATTTTATATGAACAACAATTTATCGCCGCCATCCCAAATTCAAACCTTGCCCATTCACATTGAAACTCATTACGGTTTCCGAATTTATATTTTTTTGGGGCCTAACCCTCAACATGGGCATTACTAAAAAAAAATGAATTGCAGTTGTATTGTTCCACAGACCCGATTCATCATATGCCTGTGTTCTCTGCTGCCATGGCCAGGCATAGATATGAGAGTATAATGTGTTTTCAACGGCAATACACTCTGTCGTCTTTGAGGTGACCCTGAATTTGACCGGCTCCACAAAATTCAGCCCCTCGTAAATCACCTTAACCTAAAATTAGCAGATGTTTATACTCCCCAGCAAAACATCTGCGTTGATGAGTCCCTCATTATTTTTTCTGGCCGCCTTGCATTTAAACAATTTCTCCCCAGCAAGTGTGCCAGATATGGGGTCAAGATGTAGAAGACCTGTGAGAGGGCAACAGGCTAGACATGTAAGTTTCGGATTTACGAGGGAAAAGATAATTACATGTAGCCCCCCGGATGACCAGACTACATGGGGAGCAGTGGCAAGATAGTTTGGGACTTGGTGTCATCCTTTTTCCATATGGGGTACCACTTATATGTGGACAATTTTTATTCAAGCGTGCCACTATTTAGACATTTGTACAAGCTTGGAACTGGTGCATGTGGCACCGTGTAACCTAATGTGTGCCCACCATTAGAAGTGGGTGGATGCAGGGCGGTATATTTTAATGGTGGGCATACCACACATTTTTTTTTTTGGCAGAGATTTCTTCTCATTTTTCATTCAGTCCTCATATACAGTGGATATAAAAAGTCTACACACCCCTGTAAAAATCTCAAGTTTCTGTGATGTAATAAAAATAGACAAAGATAAATAATTTCAGAACTTTTTCCACCTTTAATGTGACCTATAAACTGTACAACTCAAATGAAAAACAAACTGAGGGGGGAGGGGGGGGGGGGGTAAACAGAAACAAAATGAAAATAATGTAATTGCATAAGTGTGCACACCCTCTTATAACTGGGGATGTAGCTGTGTTCAGAATTAAGCAATCACATTCAAAATCATGTTACAGAGGAGTCAGTACACACCTGCCATCATTTAAAGTGCCTCTGATTAATCCCAAATAAATTTCAGCTGTTCTAGTAGGTCTTTCCTGATATTTTCTTAGTCACATCCTACAGCAAAAGCCATGGTCCACAGAGAGCTTCAAAAGCATCAGAGGGATCTCTTTTTTAAAAGGTATCAGTCAGAAGAAAGGTACAAAAAATTTCCAAGGCATTAGATATACCATTTACAACAGTGAAGACAGTCATCATCAAGTGGAGAAAATATGGCGCAACAGTGACATTACCAAGAACTGGACATCCCACCAAAATTGATGAAAAGACAAGAAGAAATCTGGTCTGGGAGGCTGCCAAGAGGACTACAAAAACATTAAAGGAGCTGCAGGAATATCTGGCAAGTACTGGCTGTGTGGTACATGTGACAACAATCTCCAATATTCTTCATATGTCTGGGCTATGGGGTAGATTGGCATGATGGAAGCCTTTTCTTATGAAGAAAAACATCCAAGCCCAGCTAAATTTTGCAAAAACATAGCTGAAGTCTCCCAAAAGTATGTGGGAAAATGTGTTATGGTCTGATGAAACCAAGGTTGAACTTTTTTCGCCATAATTCCAAAAGATATGTTTGGCACAAAAATAACACTGCACATCACCAAAAGATCACCATACCCACAGTGAAGCATGGTGGTGGCAGCATCATGCTTTGGGGCTGTTTTTCTTCAGCTGGAACTGGGGCCTTAGTCAAGGTAGAGGGAATTATGAACAGTTCCAAATACCAGCCAATATTGGCACAAAAACCTCAGGCTTCTGCTAGAAAGCTGAACATGAATCTTTTAGCATGACAAAGACCCAAAGCATACATCCAAATCAACAAAGGAATGGCTTCACCAGAGGAAGATTACAGTTTTGGAATGGCCCAGCCAGAGCCCAGATCTGAATCCAATCAAAAATCTGTGGGGTGATCTTAAGAGGGCTGTTCACAGGAGATGCCCTCACAATCTGACAGATTTGGAGTGCAAATTTAGGGCAAAGTCTGAACACTGTCCTGGTGGAATAGCCCAGTAGGAGAATCGATGAATCCAATATTTGGGCTGCCGAACTGATGAGCATGTGCTTACTGAGTTATAAGACTTCAGACACTAAGGCTGCGTTGCGTTTTGCACCTGCGTTTTTGCTACGTTTTTGATGCGTTTTGCGGTTTTTTCTTTTTCTTGTTGCTAGGCAGATTTAAAACACAAAATGTATTAAAAAAATGCGTAAAAAATGCAGCAAAAACGCACTACATGATTTTCTGCAGCGTTTCCATGGAAGTCTATAGAATCGAAAACATAACTTTTTGCGTTCAAAAAACTCCCTGACCCTTTCCAAAAAACGCACCAGGTGAAAACAAGGAGATGTGAACCTGTCCCATAGGAAATCATGCTAAATGGACTGTACTGCATTTCTGCAAAACACTGCAGAAAACACTTAGGTGTGAACCTATGGTAAGGGGGAGATTTACTAAAACTAGGGCATGAGAAATCTGGTGCAGCTTGGCATAGAAATCAGCTTTCATGGTTTTTTTGGCAAAGCTTATTTGAAAAACCTAAAGTTAGAAGCTAATTGCTTACTATGCACATCTGCACCAGATTCTCAGTGCTCCTGTTTTAGTAAATTCCCTCAAGATTTTTTTTTTCCTGGATACAATTTTGTTTTGCTTTAAAATCTCACATCTTCTTTCCACATCCACAAAATAATAGTCCATAGCAATATATTAAAAAAACCTCTGTCTTTGGTATCGCCAACCTTTTGATGCGTTTGTTGTGCTTCAGCTGATAATTGTTAAAAAAAAGTCCTTAAAAATAATCTACTGTAATTTTCTCACATATAGCTATATACATGCGTTGTGACCTAAAATTGATGGGACAAGTGTGGGATGTCAGTAAGGACCAGGTGTCTATGATTGTCCATGAAAAATATAATATATCACCATATTAATAGCTATACCTGGAAAATTCCAGGGATTGAGAAGACTCAAGACTGATTTTAATGTCACAAGGGGGGCGATTTACTAAAACTGGTGCACACGGAATCTGGTGCGGCTGTGCGTAGTAGCCAATCAGCTCCTAACTTCAGCTTGTTCAATTAAGCTTTGGCAATAAAACCTGGAAGCTGATTGGTTTCTATTGAGAATTGCACCAGATTTTGCACTCTACAGGTTTAGTAAATAACCACCAAGATGGATAAAGTGGGTGAATGAACTGAATGTTTGGCAGAGTGGGCTTTAGGATATGAATTCTTCTTTATTTTTTAAATTCCTTTGCATCATTATGGTTGGTGCAAAATTACAGGAATACCCTCGAAGGAATCTGTCTTTACCAAAAGAGTTAATTGGGCATGCAGAGGGTGACAAATGATAGATAGTACTGTTTACACTAAGACTGTCATTGTCTATAATAATGTTTCAGTCTACTACAAAATTTACAGATTACAGGCCAATTATTTAGAGTAATTATCTGAACTGACCAGATGCAGAGTGCTGGTGACAGCTTCAACTCTATGCTGCTTTTGACAAAAAAGAGGTAAATAAAATATACAAAACAGGTAATATTTCACTGCAGAATATTCAGGAACAGCGTGATCTGGTTTCACATGCGACAGATTAACTGCAAAGCCTAACTCTAAACTTTTATCATTGAAAGATTTCCCCTCTCTTCATGTTTTGTATGCTTGTGCAACAAATGATAGAGGCTCTAACCCCCCTTCCCCCACACACACAAAATCTAAAACTAAAAAAAATATCTGATTGAAGTTGGACTTTAAAGCTGAATAGCAGTGGCTCTGTCCCTCCTCACAGGGCAGATTGACATTAGTGGGAGCTATTGGCTTCTGCTGCTGTTAATCAAATCCTGCTGAGGGAGTGGGAGGCAGAACCGAACCGAACCGCACTGTTTGTTCAGGGTTCAGGATTGAGCCTGCACATGTGCCACCCCCTCATAGGCTCAGAGTCCAATCAAAGCCAGTGCGGAGGGAGTGATGGGCAGGCCGGAGCTGTACTCTTTGTGTCAATGGACACACAGAGCAGGAATTAGGAGTGAGCAGACAAGCTGCTTGCTATGGTAGGTGGAGAGCACTCGGCAGGGAAATGTTTTGGCCACTTTGCTACCACACTTATTCCCTTGGTTCTATCTAAGATTATAAATGTAATACGTGATTACAATCTTTTTTCTATACATGAATTCAGCCAATCCTGATGTGGCTGATACCAATAAAGTTAATACCAAATGATAACAACTGTGCAAAAAATAAAGATCTAATTTATTTACACAGAAAAGAAGCTTGCTATTAATCAAATATAACAAAATATAATGTAGCCGGTATAACTTTAAAAGTAGTAATATTACAATGCAAATACAGAATGTTACCAATACAAATAGATGACTACAGAAAAGAAAAATAGAATAATACATTACGCAGACATCCTGATGAGTGCGCTTCCAAGGAGGAGGTGTGAGTCTTGATTTGGTGTTATATACTCTTTGCAAAGACCACTCCTAGACCCACCCACCCACCCAGGTAAATTCACACCCTTCCACATATCTTAATCTCTAATGGGTGCCTGGAGTTTGCATGTTCTGCCTGTGCCTGCGTGGGTTTCCGCCGGGTACTCCGGTTTCCTCCCACACTCCAATGACATGCTGGTAGGTTAATTGGCTTCTGTCTAAATTGTCCCTAGTATGTGTATGTATAAATGTGACTTATGGACCTTAGATTGTACGCCCCTTAAGGGTTATATATCCTTTGTTGGCAATGACAGAGGTCAAACGTTTCCTGTAAGTCTTCACAAGGTTGGCACACACTGTTGCTGGTATGTTGGCCCATTCCTCCATGCAGATCTCCTCTAGAGCAGCGATGTTTTGGGGCTGTCGCTGGGCAACACAGACTTTCAACTCCCTCCAAAGGTTTTCTATGGGGTTGAGATCTGGAGACTGGCTAGGCCACTCCAGGACCTTGAAAGGCTTCTTACGAAGCCACTCCTTCGTTGCCCGGGCGGTATGTTTGCGATCATTGTCATGTTGCAAGACCCAGCCACGTTTCATCTTCAATGCCCTTGCTGATGGAAGGAGGTTTGCACTCAAAATCTCACAATACATGGCCCCATCCATTCTGTCCTGTACATGGATCAGTCGTCCTGGTCCCTTTGCGGAGAAACAGCCCCAAAGCATGATGTTGCCACCCCCATGCTTCACAGTAGGTATGGTGTTCTTTGGATGCAACTCAGCATTCTCTCTCCTCCAAACACGACGAGTTGTGTTTCTACCAAACAGTTCTATTTTGGTTTCATCTGACCATATGACATTCTCCCAATCCTCTTCTGGATCATCCAAATGCTCTCTAGCAAACTTCAGATGGGCCCGGACATGTACTGGCTTAAGCAGGGGGACACGTCTGGCACTGCAGGATCTGGATCCCTGGCGGCGTAGTGTGTTACTGATGGTAGCCTTTGTTACGTTGGTCCCAGCTCTCTGCAGGTCATTCACTAGCTCCCCCCATGTGTTCCTGGGATTTTTGCTCACCGTTCTTGAGATCATTTTGAACCCACGGGGTGAGATCTTGCGTGGAGCCCCAGATCGAGGGAGATTATCAGTGGTCTTGTATGTCTTCCATTTTCTAATTATTGCTCCCACAGTTGATTTGTTCACACCAAGCTGCTTGCCTATTGTAGATTCAGTCTTCCCAGCCTGGTGCAGGTCTACAATTTTGTTTCTGGTGTCCTTCGACAACTCTTTGGTCTTCACCATAGTGGAGTTTGGAGTGTGACTGTTTGAGGTTGTGGACAGGTGTCTTTTATACTGATAACAAGTTCAAACAGGTGCCATTGATACAGGTAATGAGTGCAGGACAGAGGAGCCTCTTAAAGAAGAAGGTACAGGTCTGTGAGAGCCAGAAATCTTGCTTGTTTGTAGGTGACCAAATACTTATTTTCCACCATAATTTGCAAATAAATTCTTTCCAAATCAACCAATGTGATTGTCTGGATTTTTTTTCTCATTTTGTCTCTCATAATTGAGGTCTACCTATGATGCCAATTACAGGCCATCTTTTAAGTGGGAGAACTTGCACAATTGGTGGCTGACTAAATACTTTTTTGCCCCACTGTATATGTAAAGCGCTGCGTAAATTGACGGCGCTATATAAGTACCTGAAATAAATAAATAAAAAAATAAATGGGTGGGCTCAGGACACTAGTCATTTTAGTTTACCAGCTGCCTTCCTTCCCCCTCACCTCAATTGAGTCTTTTGAAGTGACATCCCCACAGAGCTATTTGTCATATTCCCCTGTAGTGCTATTTAACATGACAGCCAGAGAATTCCAAGGCTGGCTTATACTTAGACCCCTATCAAAAGTTCACACTAATGTTCAGAAAAGTAAAAATTATCATAGGCCCAAAATAGCCATTACAGAAAGGAGCCAAGAACACCTGCAGGGGATCCAAAAAGAAGAGGATGGGGCTGCTTTGTGTGAAACCATTGCACAGATAAGTTAAGTATGACATGTTTGTGATTTTTAAAAAAATATGGGTTTACCAATCACTTTTAATAAAGACTATCCTAAAAGCCCAAATTTTTCACCAAAATCTGTAGTCCACAGCCTGAATTCTCTTCTCTTCTTTCATAGAGCAAAAAGACATTCCTCTAGTCCAGAAGGGTCCTTCTTTAGATGTTCATATGGGTGACGTGGACACTTCCTATTGGCTGTCTAGCAGCGGGATCTTTTGAAGATTGCAGAGATTGGTGACATCTGGAAGATGCAAACAGTCTACTGTAATGCTAGATTGACTAACTATGGCCCCAGAACCAGCACGGGTGAGGGATACAGATGTAAACTTAAGTGAAGGTGCATCTAACTATAACAGTAGGCCAATGGTCAGTGGAAGGGTGGTGGGTGGAGGCCTAAATATCGTCTTTAGGGCTGCTGCTGTAAGTTACTGATGCTAAACTCTTGTTACGTATGAAAAACAATTTATTAAAAAATGAATGCATTTTTATAACTATAGAGTCGCCTCTACAGTATATGGTTCATGTACAGTTGCTAAATATTATAATTAGATCAAAGCATGGCACAATTGTTTTGTGCCTGTTTATTGGTGCTTTCAACCAGGGCTTAGTATTTTGGCCTGAAGAAATCTTCTCTAGTGCAGCTGTTAATGGCACACTGAGCAGCTGAATAAATAACCTACAAATTAAAAAGCCTATCATAAATCAATATGCAAAACTGAATGGCATTGATTTTTCACATGACTGGATTGTTAATATTCCCAGCTATGCTCTCTTTCTGAGGAGCAGGGTAAACAGAAAAGTAGTATTTTTCTGCGTTAGAAATGATCTAAAACCCAGTATGAAAGATGAAATGATGGATGAAGTTTGTGATGATGTGAAGGGTATAATGAATGGAATAACATGGGGATTTACAAACCTATAAATTCATTACTGGAGCATGTTACATGCACTAGAATAATAATAAGGCAGAAGATACTCAATGTCTGACATGAAAAGACTGTACAAGCACAAGGATAATAATGAGGGATTTTAAATGCCCCTAAAGTGTTACTAAACCCACAACAGTAAAAGTAGTCTGTATATGCAGTAAAGCATGCTTGTTATATTCACTGTGGTACCTAAGAGGGTTAATCTTCCACATTGTGTAAAAAGACAGCTTGATCCTGTCTTCTTTGATCCTTGCCTTCTTCTACTGTCCACAATCCATCTGTTGATAGTACAGAGCTCTAGGAATTACTTTGCACATGCTCAGTTTAGTGTGTATTGCTAGATAGTAGTTTTTTTTTTTGGGGGGGGTGCATGTGATCAGCACTGTCCAGACAGAGGACCAGGGGTTAAGCAGCCTTATAGGTCAGTCAGAAGAGAATGAGAACTCCTCCTACAAGCTTTAACCAGTGCTCAGCAGAACGCTAGTAGGAGTCACAAGACTACTATATACAGGTGAAACTCGAATAATTAGAATATCATGCAAAAGTTCATCTATTTCAGTAATGCAACTTAAAAGGTGAAACTAATATATGATATAGACTTATTACATGCAAAGCAAGATAGTTCAAGTCGTGATTTGTCATAATTGTGATGAATATGGCTTACAGCTCATGAAAACCCCAAATCCACAATCTCAGAAAATTAGAATATTACATGCAATCAATAGGATTGTACATAGAACAATATCGGACCTCTGAATAGTTTAAGCATGCATATGTACACAGTACTTGGTTTGGGCCCCTTTTGCAGCAATTACTGCCTCAATGCGGCGTGGCATGGAAGCTATCAGCCTGTGGCACTACTGAGGTGTTATGGAAGACCAGGATGCTTCAATAGCGGCCTTCAGCTCTTCTGCATTGTTCGTTCTCATGTCTCTCATCTTTCTCTTGGCAATGCCCCATATATTCTCTATGGGGTTCAGGTCAGGTGAGGTTGCTGGCCAATCAAGCACAGTAATCCCACGGTCATTGAACCAGGTTTTGGTGCTTTTGGCAATGTGGGCAGGTGCCAAGTTCTGCTGGAAAATGAAGTCAGCATCCCCATAATGCTCGTCTGCGGAAGGAAGCAGGAAGTGCTCCAAAATCTCCTGGCTTAATGAAGCACAGTGGACCAACACCGGCAAATGACATGGCTCCCAAAATCAACACAGACTGTGGAAACTTCACACTGGACTTCAAGCATCTTGCAGTGTGTGCCTCTCCATTCTTCCTCCATACTCTGGGTCCTTGGTTTCAAAATGAAATGCAAAGGTTGCTCTCATCATAAAAGAGGACTTTGGACCACTGGGCAACAGACCAGGTCTGTTTTTCCTTAGCCCAGGTAAGACGCTTCTGACGTTGTTTGTTTTTCAGGAGCGGCTTGACAAGAGGAATACAACATTTGAAGCCCATGTCCAGGATCCGTCTGTGTGTGGTGGCTCTTGATGCACTGACTCCAGCCTCAATCCACTGCTTGTGAAAGTCCCCAATGCTTTTGAATGGCCTTTTCCTGACAATCCTCTCCAGGCTGCGGTCATCCTTGCTGCTTGTGCACCTTTTTCTTCCACACTTTTCCCTTCCACATAACTTTCTATTAATGTGCTTTGATACAGCAATTTGGGAACATCCAACTTCTTTTGCAATTACCTTTTGAGGCTTTCCCTCCTTATGGAGGGTGTCAATGATGGTTTTCTGCACAACTGTCAGGTCAGCAGTCTTTCCCATGATTGTGATTCCTACTGAACCAGACTGAGAGACCATTTAAAGGCCCAGGAACCCTTTGCAGGTGTTATGGCTTAATTAACTGATTAGAGTAGGACACTTTGAGCCTAGAATATTGCATCTTTTCACAATATTCTAATTTTCTGAGATTGTGGATTTGGGGTTTTCATGAGCTGTAAGCCATAATCATCACAATTATGACAAATCACAGCTTGAACTATCTTGCTTTGCATGTAATGAGTCTATCTCATATATTAGTTTCACCTTTTAAGTTGCATTACTGAAATAAATTAACTTTTGTACGATATTCTAATTTTTCGAGTTTCACCTGTACTGCTGATAAGAAAAGGTATTTTGCAGTTTATATTTACTAAAATAATTGCATTTCCATGTTCTGTGTACTGTGGGAGACCAGATATAGTTAATGCAGGGTCCTGGGTTTAGTAACACTCTAACCACTTCCTGACCACCCTTTAGCAGATATACTGCTACAGGGAGGCACGGGTGTGCAAAATCATGTATATATACACGTTATTTTGCTTTTCCAGGTAGGGGGCTGTTACTCGCCGGTGCCCAGTGATTGCCGAGCTTCTCTGATGGGGAGGAGAACTGTATGTAAACAATACAGTTCTCCTCCCTGCCAACTAGTGCACACTGCTTTGGATGGCTGTGCACAGCACAGCCATCCAAAGCAGTGTGATTACAGTGAAGCACACACACACAGACACAAGTTAAATAGCACACAGCACACAGATATCCCTTTGATCGCCCCTCATGTTAACCCCTTCCTGCAAAGTGCCATTAGTACAGTGTCAGTGCTTTTTTCTTTTAGCACTGATCACTGTATTGGTTTCACTGGGGATGTCAGTGACACCAAGTCAGTTCCCCCCAGTGTCAGAATGCCCGCTGCAGTGACGCTATAAGTCACTGATTGCCGCCATTACTAGTAAAAATGTTTAAAAAACTCCAGTAACTATACCCCCATTTGTAAATGCTATAACTTTCACGTAAACCAATTAATTTACATGTATTGGGATTTTTTTTAGCAAAGACATGTAGCAGAATACACCTTGGCCAAAGTTTATGGCAAAATTTGATTTTTTTATTTTTTTTTACCGGACATGTTTAATAGTAAATAGTCAAAATTATAGTTTTTTTCTCAAAATTGTCAGTCTTTTTTTTTCTATAGAGCAAAAAATATAAAAAACACAAGCGATCATATACCACCAAAAGAAAGCTCAATTAGTGGGAAAAATGGACGTACATTTCATCTGGGTGCAGTGACAGCACAATTGTAACACAGCGCCAGAACGCAAAAAATGTCCTGGTCAGGAAGAGGGGTAAATCATGTGGAGGGCAAGTGGTTAAGCTAACTAGTGTATTGGTACTGTTAATCTTGCCAAATAAGTTTACTGGCACCACCATGAATGATTCTTTGTTTGGTCTGGTTAATCTCAAAGAATGTAGCTCTTAAAAAATTTAATTTGAAGGAACTAGGCAACTGTTTTCATAATTTGGATTGCTTAAAGTGACCCTTCTGCTAGATAGAAAAAACAGTAATACCAGTCCAGCAAGTTGTAATTCTGTCATGATTTTGTACTTTTTCCTACAGCCTATGCAGCTGGAGTACTCGTTGCCTCACAGCCAGGCACACAAACACAGTCACTTTTTGGCTCACTAAACAGTGCAGGGGTGTTCTTTTTGGTGTTTTTATTTTTAGGGGTAACTTGGATAGGAATTGGAGATGAGAGGAATGCTTTAAAAAGAACTATGTACATGATGAGGACACTAACTTTCTACTGCAGTACTTTAACCACCTCCCACCCACCATATAGTAATATGACGGACGCAAGGTGGTTCTCTCATTCTGGGAGGACGTCATATGATGTCCTCCCATTCTAACCGTGCATGCGTGGCTCCCTCGGACACAGCGGATCACCGATCCACGGAAAGAGCCGATGATGTCGGCTCGGTCATGTGATCAGCTGTGTCCAAGCACAGCTGATCACATGTAAACAGGGAAATGCTGGTTATTGGCATTTTTCTCCTCTTGAGCTGTCACGCTGACAGCTCGAGAGGAGAGGAGAGCTGGTAATCGGCATTCCGCGGAGGGGACATGTACACTGATCATCAGAGCACTGATGATCAGTGTAGCCCCAGCAGTGCCACCTGTCAGTGTCCATCAGTGCCAGCTGTCAGTGCTCATCAATGCCACGTGCCAGTGCCTATCAGTGCCACATCAATGCCACATATTAGTGCCTACCAGTGCACATCAATGCCACATATCAGTGCCCATCTGAGCTGCCTTTCAGTGTCACCCATCAGTGCCAGTCAGTGCCACCTATCAATGCCAATCAATGCCATCTATCAGTGCTGCAATCAGTGCCGCCTATCAGTGCGCATCAGTGCCGCCTATCAGTGCCCGTCAGTGCCGCCTATCAGTGCCACCTATCAGTGCCAGTCAGTGCCACCTAACAGTGCCAGTCAGTGCCGCCTATCAGTGGCAGTCAGTGCTGCCTATCAGTGCCATATATTAGTGCTGCCTTTCAGTGCCCATTAGTGATGCCTGTCAATGCCCATCAGTGCCACCTACCAGTGCCTCCTCATCAGTGCCCATCAGTGCCACCTATCAGTGTCCATCAGTGCAGCCTATCAGTGCCTATCACTGCACCCTCATTAGCACACATCAGTGAAGGAGAAAAATCACTTATTTACAAAATTTTGTAACAAAAACTAAGAAAAAATATTTTTTTTTCAAAATTTTCAGTGGTTTTTGCTTTGTTTAAGAAAAAATAAAAAACCCAGAGTTGATTAAATACCACAAAAATAAAGCTCTATCTGTCACAAAAAAATGATAAAAAGTTCATATGGGTACAGTGTTGCATGACTGAGCAATTGTCAATCAAAGTGCAACAGCGCTGAAAGCTGGAAATTGGCCTGGGCAGGAAGGGGGTATAAGTGCCCTGTAGGCTAGTGGTTAAGCACAATCCTTGTAGGGGGCCAGTAATAGACTTAGCTTAGTTGATGCAAAAAAAGACGCATGCACAATTTCCGTCTAAGCACCCCTGGTGGTGAATGTGGCAAACTTGCTCATCAGAATTGGAGCGGAGTTCCCCCTCAACCCTCGTTTTCGTGTTCTATCTGTTTATCTGAGGCATTTCTCAAATCACTCCTCACATCCCCCCTGCATTCCTGTGAGGCAAACGTTATCTTCTGGCAGATGGTGTGGGGGGTCAACCAGGTTAAGACATCCTGCGTCCAGCAGTCATAAAGGTTGTAAGTGTATTTCCTCCCCCATCTTAATCAAGATAAGAAAACTGCACTGTATGTTTCATATCATGGGGGATGAGTTGTAGTTAGTTTAGAGTTCCCCAATGACCACTCCCAAAACGTGTAGTCAGAGCCCCCTCCCTGCCCCTGAGAGGAACCTTTAAGAGAGTAAGTGCGTTAGTCTCACACACACAGACACACAGGGATCTCCGAGCAACATCATAACAGAGGAGATCAAAGAACCTTTCGGCTCACAACTTGAATTTGCTAAAACCAGGCAAGGCAAGTAACTTACCCTGTATTTTATCGCTATTCTATGTTAGCTGTGTCTTTATATACATATATATATATTCTTGTGATATCTCTTTGTTCATATTTATTTTGCATCCAACGCTTTTAGTAATAAATCTTTCTTTCTGAAAGTGTTAAACTGTTTCTAAGCGCTTACTTGCAATTCACGAATCCCTGCCTTTGAAGAGACGCTACTGTGGTTATATCTCTATATAGTAGGTCCGCGGGCCGTGCTATATAGATCAATATTTCAATCATTACAGTGTATATTTGGTAACGGGAGTTTCCCAGTCTCCGACAAAAGTGGTGGTGGCAGTAGAGGGTTAGTTGCGTAACTAACCCGACCCAGTAACAAGCGCATTTAGGCTGCAGGCACCGATTGTAGTCCATTAGCTGGGCAATCGCTGTGTAGGGTGCAGCTGGGTGGGGCCTTGGTACGCGCGTCACACCGCGGTTTTGGATCGGCCGGCCCTTCGGTCACCAGTTTGGTGAGAAGGTCTGGGGTCTGACGCCGTGGGCGTGACGTATTACTGTTAGTCGCGGCTGTGCGATTGTCGCCTGTTGGTGGCGGCGGCCGCGGGTCGTGACATATTGTTGGCAGCGTACGTGGGATAAATTGCAGTAAGAGCTTCAGTGCAGTGTTAATAGTTGGCTCTGTACTGAAGGATTGTAACCTTTGTGGAAACAGTCCTTAGAAACAAGCGGTGCATATTTTATTTTATATATATGTGTGTATAGAGAGACACATAGCAACAGCTCCTTCTTTTCCTACTTTTTTCTTCTATCTTTGCTTGCAATTATGCCTGGTGAAGCAGATTACGAGAAAATGAGCAAAGCTGATTTGAAAGTTGAATGTGCCTCACGAGGATTGGACGTCGGTCGCAAAACTCGTGAAGATTTGATTAGTGATCTAGTGGAGTATGATACCGGAGCAAATCAGAACTCGGGGGAACTTGAACATGGAGGGGTTCCCGTTACCCACACTGCCAGTGGTTCAGAGACGGCCTCACAGGATGGGCATACAGAGACTGACACTGGAGGATCACCAAATGTTAACGTCACACCACCGCCTGAGCGTGTTAGCACCGTGGTGCCTGGAACTAGCAGAGACTCCTCTCAGATGCAGGAGGCCTTGAAACGCCTCATGGAGACAGATCTGGAGGCATACCTGCGGTTCATGGAACGCCAAGCAGCGGCTGACAGAGAAACTGCGGAACGCCAGGCTGAGAGAGAGGAACGCCAAGCTCAGAGGGAAGCTGATCGTCGGCACGAGATGGAGATGGCAAGGCTCCAGCAGCGATCGGGTCAGAACCTCGGGTCCCTAGATCACAGGGACGGCACTCTTTCCGTAGGCGCAGCCAAGTTTCCAGTGATGGAAAAGGACAGTGACATTGACACGTACTTACTGTCCTTTGAAAAAACGTGCCGTCAGTACCATGTGCCCCAAGCTCAATGGGTTCGGTACCTGACACCAGGGCTACAAGGAAGCGTTTGTTGAATTGCCAGAGGGGCAAGATGATGACTATGAACGTTTAAAAAATGCCATTATCCGGAAGTACCAGATGACCCCGGATGTGTACCGCAAGCGGTTCAGGTCCATGCAGAAAGGACCTGGGGACTCTTACATGGATGTGGCAAGTCGCTTACGCACCACATTCCGACAGTGGACTAAGGGACTGAAAGTTGATTCTTATGAATCTTTGGAGGATCTCATGATCAGAGATCAACTCCTGCACATTTGTCCAGCAGACGTCAGACAGTTCGTCTTGGAGAGGGAGCCAGCATCTACTACAACTGCAGCAGACCTGGCAGATACCTTTGTCCACACGCGAGTGCCTGAACCTCGCAAGGCTCCTCCAAACAGCTGGAAAGGGGGGAAATCGTCCCTAGCAACCTTTCCTACTTTGGTGAGTCAAGCTTCACCTCCGCCCAACCCTGCAGCGCTTGGAGCCAAGCCATTCCTGCCTGACACCCGCAGATGTTTCACCTGTGGGAAAGCCGGACATCTCAGGACCCAGTGTCCTGAGCAGAAGCAGACGACATCACCTGGCCAGCCGGCCAGCAACTCTTCTTCTGTGCTGTTCGTTCGCAGGAAGATGCGGGTAACCCCCGAGAACTTGCAGCCCGTTACCGTGGGCAACCGGTCTGCAACTGGTTTCCGGGGCACCGGGGCAGACGTCACTTTGATCCAACCAGAGCTGATTGAGCCACAGAACCTCATCCCAGGAAAGTTCCTGACCCTCACAGGAGTTGGGGGGACCCGTTCACGCATACCCTGTGCAAAGGTATTCCTAGATTGGGGTGTGGGGAGGGGGATGAGAGAGGTGGGGGTCTCAGATGAACTGCCCACCCCTGTTTTGTTGGGTGCTGACCTAGGCACTCTTGTTTCATATTATGCCCCTGCCGAGAAGACCCCGGAAGGGCCCCCTGGAACTCTCTGGACAAGCCAAGGAACTGTGGACAGATATTGGGGTAATGTCTGGGCCACCGGTGGATGGACAGAGGGAGGGGGCTGGGAATGGTGTGGGGCTGCAGGAGTCTCCATTAGCTGGAGAACCAGAAGAAATCCCCTTGCCTGGGGAGGTATTGGACTCATGTGTCCCTGATATTATGAATAGAGATGAGCGAATCGAAGTAGGCGAAGTGGAATTCGTTTCGAATATTAGGAAAATTTTGATTCGCGTCGAATCCGAAAATAAGCAGACTTCGGATGCGCGAATCGAAATTTTTCCTAAAATGGCGGCGACATGTGCGGCGACGGAGCGGGGATGTCTGGGAAGGCGCGCAGACAAGGCGCGCTGACCCATAATGCATTCATTCATGACATGTGATCGCATTAGCCAATCAGCAGCCAGCCAGCCAGCACAGTGTAATGGTCGAGCTATAAATGGCGGCCATTTTAGAATTCTCCATTTGCCTCCAGTCATTCAACAGAGGCAGACCTGGCTGTATTCAGGGAGAGAGTTAGGGACAGAGACACGTTACTTAGGGACACAGAAACGTTAGTTAGGGCCACAGAATCGTTACTTAGGGCCACAGAAATGTTACTTAGGGCCACAGAAACGTTACTTAGGGCCACAGAATCGTTAGTTAGGACCACAGAAACGTTACTTAGGGACACAGAATTGTTACTCAGGGACAGACAGAATTGTTACTGAGGGATACAGTATTGTTACTGAGGGCCACAGAATCGTTACTTAGGGCCACAGAAACGTTACTTAGGGCCACAGAATTGTTACTTAGGGACAGACACAGAATTGTTACTGAGGGACACAGATTTGTTACTGAGGGCCACAGAATCGTTACTTAGGGCCACAGAAACGTTACTTAGGGCCACAGAAACGTTACTTAGGGCCACAGAATTGTTACTTAGGGACAGACACAGAATTGTTATTGAGGGACACAAAATTGTTACTGAGGGCCACAGAACCGTTACTTAGGGCCACAGAAACGTTACTTAGGGCCACAGAATTGTTACTTAGGGACAGACACAGAATTGTTACTGAGGGCCACAGAAACGTTACTTAGGGCATCAGAAACGTTACTTAGGGCCACAGAAACGTTACTTAGGGACACAGAATTGTTACTCAGGGACAGACACAGAATTGTTATTGAGGGACACAGAATTGTTACTGAGGGCCACAGAACCGTTACTTAGGGCCACAGAAACGTTACTTAGGGCCACAGAATTGTTACTTAGGGACAGACACAGAATTGTTACTGAGGGACACAGATTTGTTACTGAGGGCCACAGAAACGTTACTTAGGGCCACAGAAACGTTACTTAGGGCCACAGAATCGTTACTTAGGGCCACAGAAACGTTACTTAGGGACACAGAATTGTTACTCAGGGACAGACACAGAATTGTTACTGAGGGATATAGAATTGTTACTGAGGGACACAGAACCGTTACTTAGGGCCACAGAAACGTTACTTAGGGCCACAGAAACATTACTTAGGGCCACAGAATTGTTACTTAGGGACAGACACAGAATTGTTACTGAGGGACACAGATTTGTTACTGAGGGCCACAGAAACGTTACTTAGGGCCACAGAAACGTTACTTAGGGCCACAGAATTGTTACTTAGGGCCACAGAAACGTTACTTAGGGCCACAGAAACTTTACTTAGGGCCACAGAATTGTTACTTAGGGACAGACACAGAATTGTTACTGAGGGACACAGAATTGTTACTGAGGGCCACAGAACCGTTACTTAGGGCCACAGAAACGTTACTTAGGGACACAGAATTGTTACTCAGGGACAGACACAGAATTGTTACTGAGGGATACAGAATTGTTACTGAGGGACACAGAAACGTTACTTAGGGCCACAGAAACGTTACTTAGGGCCACAGAATTGTTACTTAGGGACAGACACAGAATTGTTACTGAGGGACACAGATTTGTTACTGAGGGCCACAGAAACGTTACTTAGGGCCACAGAAACGTTACTTAGGGCCACAGAATCGTTACTTAGGGCCACAGAAACGTTACTTAGGGCCACAGAAACTTTATTTAGGGCCACAGAAACGTTACTTAGGGCCACAGAAACGTTACTTAGGGACACAGAAACGTTACTTAGGGCCACAGAAACGTTACTTAGGGCCACAGAAACGTTACTTAGGGCCACAGAAACGTTACTTAGGGCTACAGAAACGTTACTTAGGGCCACAGAAACGTTACTTAGGGCTACAAAAACGTTACTTAGGGCCACAGAATTGTTACTTAGGGCCACAGAATCGTTACTTAGGGACACAGAAACGTTACTTAGGGCCACAGAAACGTTACTTAGGGCCACAGAATTGTTACTTAGGGACAGACACAGAATTGTTACTGAGGGACACAGAATTGTTACTGAGGGCCACAGAACCGTTACTTAGGGCCACAGAAACGTTACTTAGGGACACAGAATTGTTACTCAGGGACAGACACAGAATTGTTACTGAGGGATACAGAATTGTTACTGAGGGACACAGAACCGTTACTTAGGGCCACAGAAACGTTACTTAGGGCCACAGAAACGTTACTTAGGGCTACAGAAATGTTACTTAGGGCCACAGAATCGTTACTTAGGGCCACAGAATCGTTACTTAGGGCCACAGAAACGTTACTTAGGGACACAGAAACGTTACTTAGGGACACAGAATTGTTACTCAGGGACAGACACAGAATTGTTACTGAGGGACACAGAATTGTTACTGAGGGCCACAGAACTGTTACTGAGGGCCACAGAACTGTTACTTAGGGCCACAGAAACGTTACTTAGGGCCACAGAAACATTACTTAGGGCTACAGAAACGTTACTTAGGGCCACAGAATCGTTACTTAGGGCCACAGAAACGTTACTTAGGTCCACAGAAACGTTACTTAGGGACACAGAATTGTTACTCAGGGACAGACACAGAATTGTTACTGAGGGACACAGATTTGTTACTGAGGGCCACAGAACCGTTACTTAGGGCCACAGAAACGTTACTTAGGGACACAGAATTGTTACTCAGGGACAGACACAGAATTGTTACTCAGGGACAGACACAGAATTGTTACTCAGGGACACAGAATTGTTACTGAGGGACACAGAATTATTACTGAGGGACACAGAATTGTTACTGAGGGACACAGAATTGTTACTCAGGGACACAGAATTGTTACTCAGGGACAGACACAGAATTGTTACTGAGGGACACAGAATTGTTACTGAGGGCCACAGAACTGTTACTTAGGGCCACAGAAACGTTACTCAGGGACACAGAATTGTTACTCAGGGACAGACACAGAATTGTTACTCAGGGACAGACACAGAATTGTTACTGAGGGACACAGAATTGTTACTGAGGGACACAGAATTGTTACTGAGGGCCACAGAACTGTTACTTAGGGCCACAGAAACGTTACTCAGGGACACAGAATTGTTACTCAGGGACAGACACAGAATTGTTACTCAGCGACACAGAATCGTTTAATTAAAGAGTATGTCAGACAACATGCAGAGGAGTGGCAGAGGAGGCAATGTTTTAGGAGCGAGCAGACGTGGCAGCAGAGGAAGGGGTCGAGGCAGCACTATTCGCAGCCAGAGGCCAGTGCTCCCGGTGTCATCCAGCGGTCGTGTCTCCACCGACAACCCTGCCGTCATCGATTGGTTGGCTCGGTCGTCTTCCTCTTCCCAGGTCACCTCTGACACCTACAGCCAACGGTCGGTGGGTACGTCAGACACAACCGTTAGTTGGCATGGCCCGGGAGCAAGCCCACTGAAATCATGTGTCCTCTACCTGCCCCTGTCCTTTGGTGTTCCCTCACCAAGCGAAGTATCGCATGCTGTGGGCTCAGCCCCACTGTACAGTGAGGAAGAGCTAACAGAGGGCGGTCAGGAACGGGGGGAGACATCCGCCTCTTCAGCAGCCAGGCGAAGAAGTAGTGGCGAGGAGAGTGGCTCGGTAGCCGGTCTAGAGACAGGTCTGTCTCCTGACCCACACGCAGCCGAGGGGGCTAGTAGTGAGGCGGAGACCCTAATTGATGATGAGGAGGCTGATCGCACTTGGCAGCCTCGTCGTCATCAGGCTATTGCTTCCGCATCATCAGGAGAAGAGGGTGGCAGCTTGGCAGTGAGCGAAACAGTCGGTGGGTTGCCCAGGAGACAGCAGCAGGGTCGCAGCAGTGTCAGTGGAGGCAAACGGCCACGGAGTACAGCACCAGCTCCACTGCAGCCTACCACCACGGCCAGTAGTGGTGCCGGTGTGCACGGAGGAAGTAGCAGTCAGCCAGTGAGGAGTAGCGGGGGCAAAGATTCCTACTCGGCGGTGTGGCAATTTTTCGTCAAGCCGCCCGAGGAAGTAAACGTAGCCGTATGTCGACTATGTGGCCAGAAAGTCAAGCGTGGCCAGGGGGCCCATGTTGAGACTACAGCGTTGCATCAGCATATGCAGCGTCGCCATTCAGTGGCCTGGGAAAACCGTGATAAAGATACGGCGGTTCTGCCTGCCCCAGCCCAGGGTTCCATTTTGTCATAGGGTGCTGGCAGATTACGGGCCTCCCATTGCTGCTGCCAGGCCTTAATCTGCCATGGGCCCCTGTACCGCCTCCTCATGCTGCTGCCAGGTCCACAGTGTCTCATGGGTCCCTGAACCGCCTCCCATTGCTGCTGCCTCCATCGCCACACTCTGCCATGTGCCACTTTCAGGTCTCCTCACACTGCTGGTGTGTTACATTTTTTGTCATAGGGTGCTGGCAGATTACGGGCCTCCCATTGCTGCTGCCAGGCCCGTAATCTGCCATGGGCCCCAGTACCGCCTCCTCATGCTGCTGCCAGGTCCACAGTCTCTCATGGGTCCCTGTACGGCCTCCCATTGCTGCTGTCTCCATCGCCACACTCTGCCATGTGCCACTTTCAGGTCTCCTCACACTGCTGGTGGGTTCCATTTTTTGTCATAGGGTGCTGGCAGATTACGGGCCTTCCATAGCTGCTGCCAGGCCCCTAATCTGCCATGGGCCCCTGTACCACCTCCTCATGCTGCTGCCAGGTCCAGAGTCTCTCATGGGTCCCTGTACGGCCTCCCATTGCTGCTGTCTCCATCGCCACACTCTGCCATGTGCCACTTTCAGGTCTCCTCACACACTGCTGGTGTGTTCCATTTTTTGTCATAGGGTGCTGGCAGATTACGGGCCTCCCATTGCTGCTGCCAGGCCCGTAATCTGCCATGGGCCCCCGTACCGACTCCTCATGCTGCTGCCAGGCCCGTAATCTGTCATGGGCCCCTGTTGTCGCTTGTTGGCATATTCCGCTCGTTCAGATGCTCCTTCTCCTGCTACTCCTCTTCACGGATTCCGTCAGCAGTCTTTCTTGGAATCCGTTTCCAAGAGACAACAGTTTGCGAGCATGCACCCGACGGTGCAGAAGCTGAACGTCCTCCTGTCCAAGTTGTTGCTGCCAGGCTCGTAATCTGTCATGCGCCCCTGTACCGCCTCCTCATGCTGCTGCCAGGTCCAGAGTGTGTCATGGGCCCCCGTACCGACTCCTCATGCTGCTGCCAGGCCCGTAATCTGTCATGGGCCCCTGTACCGCCTCCTCATGCTGCTGCCAGGTCCAGAGTGTGTCATGGGTCCCTGTACGGCCTCCCATTGCTGCTGCCAGGCCCGTAATCTGCCATGGGCCCCCGTACCGACTCCTCATGCTGCTGCCAGGCCCGTAATCTGTCATGGGCCCCTGTTGTCGCTTGTTGGCATATTCCGCTCGTTCAGATGCTCCTTCTCCTGCTACTCCTCTTCACGGATTCCGTCAGCAGTCTTTCTTGGAATCCGTTTCCAAGAGACAACAGTTTGCGAGCATGCACCCGACGGTGCAGAAGCTGAACGTCCTCCTGTCCAAGTTGTTGCTGCCAGGCTCGTAATCTGTCATGCGCCCCTGTACCGCCTCCTCATGCTGCTGCCAGGTCCAGAGTGTGTCATGGGCCCCCGTACCGACTCCTCATGCTGCTGCCAGGCCCGTAATCTGTCATGGGCCCCTGTACCGCCTCCTCATGCTGCTGCCAGGTCCAGAGTGTGTCATGGGTCCCTGTACGGCCTCCCATTGCTGCTGCCAGGCCCGTAATCTGCCATGGGCCCCCGTACCGACTCCTCATGCTGCTGCCAGGCCCGTAATCTGTCATGGGCCCCTGTACCGCCTCCTCATGCTGCTGCCAGGTCCAGAGTGTGTCATGGGTCCCTGTACGGCCTCCCATTGCTGCTGTCTCCATCGCCACACTCTGCCATGTGCCACTTTCAGGTCTCCTCACACTGCTGGTGGTTTCCATTTTTGTCATAGGGTGCTGTATGGCCTCCCATTGCTGCTGCCTCCACCGCCACACTGTGGCTCCACACTCTGGTTTTGGCCCCGTGACTGCCCAAATGAGCGAAGTGTGCGGTGATTCTAAGATCGACGGCACTCATCTGCATGTCATACTGACTGTCAGTATTATTTCTCTTCCCCAGCAGACTCCAAGGGCATTTAAATTAAAGGTACAGTGTTCTGCACTAATATAAAGGCTCTCTGAAGCCTAGAAACACCCTTTTATAAGTTAAATTCGCAGCGAATATATTCGACTCGAATCGAAATTTTTCCACGAATTCGCTGAATCAGTCGAATCGAATTTTTGAATACTTCGCTCATCTCTAATTATGAACATGACTGTTGAGGATCGTTGTGGTGACACTGAGGGTGATCTTACTAATGTTAGTAACATTGGGAATACAGTCTGGAATGTCAGTAATAATATCAGTAGCATTGATAGGAATGTCATGGATCATATCAGTAGCATTGATGGTAATGTCATTGATAATGTTTGTATTGTTGACGGCAATGTTGGTAATGCTAACAATGAGATTTGTGATGACACAAAGGATGCGTTTTCAGTGTTGGGGGCTGAGGTACAGTCTCTGGGGGCTGAGCAAAGGGATGGTCTGGATAGGCCTGTCCCTTGCCCAGGCTCAGAAGATTGTGCCTTGATAAGTGCCCAGCCGTTGGCCTTGCATAGGACTAGGCAGCTGGCTGAGACTTGTAGTTCCACGCCTCAGGCAGCACTGAAAAGCGATTCCCAAAGGAGCTTCAGAGGCCCGCTAACTGTGAGTTGCCCTGCTAAGGAAGGCACACCACAGCTGGCTGGGACTTGTAGTTCCCCACTTCAGGCAGCCATGAAAAGTGAGTCTCAAAGGACCTTCAGAGGTAAGCTGGCTGGGACTTGCAGTTTCACACTTCAGGCGGCCCTGAAAAGTGAGTCCCAAAGGACCTTCAGAGGTAAGCTGGCGGGTACTTGTAGTTCCACACTTCAGGCAGCCCTGAAAAGTGAGTCTCAAAGGACCTTCAGAGATAAGCTAACCAAGCTTTGTAGTCCCACAGGGAAGACTGCTCTGGAAAGCCATTCAGATGGAAATTTTAGTCCAGGGCTAGGTGTGAGCCCCCCTGCTGGGAAGAGTAAACAAACTAGCAAGGAGGCTAGAATGACTGGCCTAGTCAGTGGGGGCTGGGAGCCTGAAAGCCTGTCAGTTAATCCCACTTGTCAAGGTGTGTTCACAGGCAGACAGACAGAGGTCAGAGGCAGCAGGCCTGGATTACGAGTGGAAGGAAGGTTGATGCTTGGGTTACAGAGAGAGGGCCTCCGGGCCCAGACCCAATCACCCTTCCCTAGCACTTGTGGTCCGGAGCAGCTGCCCAGGCCTCTGATAGATGGTGTCTGGATTCGGAAGGTGCTGGCTGATTGGGCCACAGAGGCAAAGGGAATGGCACAGTCAGGAATCCAGGGATCAGCTAGAGTCTGGGCAGTCCTAGTGGTCACGGTCCTCCAGCAGGATATGATGACCAGGCTTTCTGAGAACCTTGGGAAACTGAACACCAGTCCTGGGTTTGTGGCCTACCCCATGCCCAGGAGCCATGAGGCAATGGAGCATCCGGAAGGTGCCTACTGTTTTGCCATCATGGGCCTGAGCAAGGAGCATGGGCCACCATCTCTAACCCAGCAAGCTCCAGACGAGCCAGCCTTCACTACCCCATGTGGCTTGCCTGAATCCAGGGGAAAGCTAGTTGGGGTTGAGAAGGCACTGACCGCCACTCCCGCGGTCAGGAGTGGCCCGCAATGCGCAGTGGACCTGGGTGCAGTTGTCCACTTTAGGGGCCTCGTGGTGCTCGGCCCTGTCTGGGAAGAGCCACTTGGGCCCCTGTCACTAGGCTGGAACAAACCGCCTGTTCCCAGTCCGACAGCCAAGAAGGGTAACTGTCAGAGGGCCATGTCAGTGGTTCAGTTTAGGAACCCATCAGTAAAAAGAGACCCCCAGAGGTCTGGACGTGGGGAGACTGAGGCAGTTGAGGCCTGGTCTGCTCCCCAGGCCAAAAAGCAGGTTACGTCAGTCGCGGGTACAGCTGGCTACGGTAAGATGCCTGGATGCGATGATCATGGCTCAGCTGGACCTGTGACTGACCTGGCAGACAGGAAACTGGAGGAACTGGTATCCTGGATGCTAGCAGGTAACGAGGATTGTCCATCTTGGATGAAGGTACCTGCGGACACCACTGGGAGGCGAGGCCCAGAATTCGCCTGTCCGGTTCCGGTGCCCACGGGCGCTACTACCTTCAGGCCAGATGTAAGCCTAAGCCTGAGGAAGAAGGTAGGAGAGGGAAACCTTCTTCTCTACCTCGACAAGAAGCTACATATTAATATGTTAGCAAATGGCACCCCTGAGCCGAAGTGTTTTGTGAACAGGTGGGCACCCCGGCAGTTGCCACAGGATTCGGATAGCCACAGCCGACTGGTACCCACCCGTGACCACTCACTTGGTCGGCCCAGCAGTGCTGCTGGGGAGAACGGCTTCTGGTTCAGACGGAATTCGGTTCTCCCGCAGTACAGCGGTACCAGGACGTCCCAAGAGGAACCTCTGGACAGAGGTCGGTTGCGTCAGGAGAGAACTTGTAGCTCACTCCTTGGCAACCACTTAAGGGGGAGGTGTGGCAAACTTGCTCATCAGAATTGGAGCGGAGTTCCCCCTCAACCCTCGTTTTCGTGTTCTATCTGTTTATCTGAGGCATTTCTCAAATCACTCCTCACATCCCCCCTGCATTCCTGTGAGGCAAACGTTATCTTCTGGCAGATGGTGTGGGGGGTCAACCAGGTTAAGACATCCTGCGTCCAGCAGTCATAAAGGTTGTAAGTGTATTTCCTCCCCCATCTTAATCAAGATAAGAAAACTGCACTGTATGTTTCATATCATGGGGGATGAGTTGTAGTTAGTTTAGAGTTCCCCAATGACTACTCCCAAAACGTGTAGTCAGAGCCCCCTCCCTGCCCCTGAGAGGAACCTTTAAGAGAGTAAGTGCATTCGTCTCACACACACAGACACACAGGGATCTCCGAGCAACATCGTAACAGAGGAGATCAAAGAACCTTTCGGCTCACAACTTGAATTTGCTAAAACCAGGCAAGGCAAGTAACTTACCCTGTATTTTCTCGCTATTCTATGTTAGCTGTGTCTTTATATACATATATATATATTCTTGTGATATCTCTTTGTTCATATTTATTTTGCATCCAACGCTTTTAGTAATAAATCTTTCTTTCTGAAAGTGTTAAACTGTTTCTAAGCGCTTACTTGCAATTCACGAATCCCTGCCTTTGAAGAGACGCTACTGTGGTTATATCTCTATATAGTAGGTCCGCGGGCCGTGCTATATAGATCAATATTTCAATCATTACAGTGTATATTTGGTAACGGGAGTTTCCCAGTCTCCGACAAAAGTGGTGGTGGCAGTAGAGGGTTAGTTGCGTAACTAACCCGACCCAGTAACAAGCGCATTCAGGCTGCAGGCACCGATTGTAGTCCATTAGCTGGGCAATCGCTGTGTAGGGTGCAGCTGGGTGGGGCCTTGGTACGCGCGTCACACCGCGGTTTTGGATCGGCCGGCCCTTCGGTCACCAGTTTGGTGAGAAGGTCTGGGGTCTGACGCCGTGGGCGTGACGTATTACTGTTAGTCGCGGCTGTGCGATTGTCGCCTGTTGGTGGCGGCGGCCGCGGGTCGTGACAGTGAAGACAGGGAATGCTATGACAGCAGAAGGACGCAGGTACTAGGAAGTCAGTTAAATGAACGTTAACTTGGAGATATTGAGGTTGGATGAGCAGAAATGAAGAGTCAGATCACAAGTCTAATTCTGTAAAAGTAAGGCAGATAGGTAAAGAATCACGAGGTCAGAGTCAGGCAGGTGTCAGCAACGTGCTGGCAGTGAGGTACAAAATCAGCAGGTAGAATCTTAAATCCCAGTCGGGGTCGGTAACATGGATCAGTAGCAGATATAAGCAGGCACGGGGAATCCAAAGAATTGTCAGATGGAGCCAGGTCAGTGCAAAAATCAAGCAGGCTTCTCGAAAAACTGTAGACTGTAGTAAAACTGAACACCATCCAGCAATGATACTGAGCAGGCCTCAGGTTTAAATAGTTGCCCGTGCGTCCACATGTGCACTATCTTGCAATTCCAATTACACATCTATGCTCATGAGTATGGGCACAAACAAATTTATGTTCATGAGAATGAGCATTCATATGAAAATGAGCACATCCAGAGTGACACTGTCTCCCTCTATCATCTTACAGTCAAAAGAACCCACCTTTAGATGCAAAAGCTACCGTATTTTCCGGCGTATAAGGCGACTGGGTGTATAAGACGACCCCCTAATTTTCCAGTTAAAAACATAGGTTTTGGGCTATACTCGCCATATAAGACTACCCCCCTTCCAAGGAAACACCATTAAAAAACATCAGATTTTTTAACTGAAATGGTTATGACTTACCGGTACTTAAAATCCTTCAAAATCCTCATGTTCATCCTCTGATATCATAAGTTCATGAACAACATCTTGTGATACATTTGTAAGACAGTCATCATATGGATCAAATTCCAAATCAGATGGTTACCGCTGGATGTGCGGTAATACGGTAGCTTCGGCTACATACAGTATACAGTATATATACAGCCCGCTGGATGTGCAGTAATGTACATACAGTATACCGTGCTGAGCCAAGCTGGCTGAAAACAAATGTCCCTATGACAGATTAATCTGTCAGCCCGCTGGATGTGTGGTATATACAGTATACTGAGCCAAGCTGTTTCAAAATGTACCGGTACGTCCCTACTTTAATCAGCCCGCTGGATGCGTGTATGTACGGTAGCTGTGGCTACATACAGTAAACACTGGGCCAATCACGGCAAGCGATGTATTCTACTAATGAATACAAAGCCTGCTCGGATTGGCTGAAGTTGTGACATCATCAGCCCACCTCTCTGACTCAGCCAATCCGAGCAGGCTTTGTATTCATTAGTAGAATACATCACTTGCCATGATTGTACATACACGCATCCAGCGGGCTGATTACAGTAGGGACGTACCGGTACGTTTTGAAACCGCTTGGCTCAGCGCAGTATACTGTATGTACAGTATTGCCACACATCCAGCCAGCTTGACCCAAACAAACTCAAGGTTCACATTTTATACCCGGCGTATAAGATGACCCCCAATTTTTGGGGTATATTTTTAAGTATAAAAAGTAGTCTTATACGCCAGAAAATACTGTACTTCTTGCCAACTGGCATCTCAATGACTGGGTTTAGATCCATTTAATTTCTGTATCTCGCCAACTTTTAGATAGAAGGGAATCAATTACAACCTGCTGGGCTTAGGGGTGCATGCAGCACATGATCACAGGAGATCTCTTTTGGCAAAGAAAGTCATAATCATTCAAGCAGATACTATAAAAAAGCAAATGGGTCACGTAAGTTCATGATTGTAGGGTGCATATGTTTGTAAGGCTCATAAACAGATCTTTTCAAATTAATTTTACCTAACATTGAAAGCTGTGGAAAATAGCCTGATAGGATTTTATTCACAAAGATCTACTGCTAGCTAACAAATGCTGCCACCGTTCTGCTTTTGATTCTTTATTCATAACTACACATAGCATAATAATTTATATTTATCAGTTAATGCATTGTCGACACTTTGTATAAGCGTACCCGATTAACAAAATCATTTTTAATTTGTTATTTAATACTGATGTTCCTTCCTTCTATAATGAACCTTCATTAACATATGGGTTAATATGAATAATGAAGGCTTGTGAACACATATTACTGACCCATCTAAATTGCACATGTATTCAAAAACAATATGCTCTGTTGTTTTTATACATATAAACTAGATACATCTGTACAATATGTTCACTTCTAAGAACACAATATTATGTTTCCCTTGTTAAGTCATTATGAAACATCCACATTTCTAATGACTTACCAACAACTGATTAGGAAAGCAATACAGAATAATTAGAGTAATCTAACAGATCAACAAATGTTGTTTTTGATTAATTAACATGAATGCGCTATGCTGTTATTAATGAAGTTCTTTAAATTTTGTAGGTTCAATCATTGATCGTTTTTTTTACTTTTAGCCCTGGTTCACACTGATGCAAATCTGATGCGGTTCTGATATGTTCAAAAGCGCATAGATTTGCATGTTAAGTGAAAATACCTTGTTTTCATGAAGGCCATTCACATTCATGCAGTGCGATTCTGATGCGGTTAAAAAAATGATCTTGTGCGTAATCAGTGTGGTGCAATTTAAAGCTCCTAAGCATGCCAGGATCACATCTGAAAAGCACAAATCGCGACACAGATTTGCACTGCACTAGTACTCCAAACCACATGTAAAATCGCACAGCATCTCGCTCCATCAGTCTGAACCTAGGCTGAAGGAGAACTTTATCTCATAAAGAAATCACCCATCAACACCTTCACTTCTGAACTATATACATGAACACGGAATGACCCCTTTCTGATTTAATTAACATTGTAAAGTTCATTGTTTGTATCGTTTTACAATAATGCATGTATTCTAATAGTTAAGGCCATCTTTTCTGGAGGAGATGCCTTTAGGTATAGCTAAACCCAAACCTTTTATTTAAATTTTGAACAGAGTAGGAATTTGTTAAAACCCTTGTCAGGTGTTTTGCCATCGGTGGCCCATTTAGTAGTTACTTTCACTTCCTGTTCTGTAGATACATAGTTACATAGTCTGGCCGGAAAAAGACAAAAGTCCATCCAGTTCAACCATAAAAAAAAAATGTTTTAATCCTACACCCACAGTTGAACCAGAGGAAGTCAAAAAACCCAGCTAAGCATTATCAAATTTGTTTCTGCAGGAGAAAAAAATTCCTTTCTGATCCCCCGAGAGGATTTTCCCTGGATCAACTTTACCTATAAATGTTAGTATCCAGTTATATTCTGTGTATCCAAGAAACAATCCAGACCTTTTTTAAAGCAATCCACTGAGCTGGCTAGAACCAACTCTTGAGGGAGTCTATTCCACATTCTCACAACTCTTTCTGTATTTGGAGATTTAATTTCTTTTCCTCCAGACGTAAAGAGTGCCCCCTTGTCCTCTGTGATGACCTCAGGGTCAATAACTCTACTTTGAATTCACTATATGAACCACTGATGTATTGATACATGTTGATCATATCCCCCCTTAATCTCTTCTTCTCAAGAGAGAATAAATTCAGTTCCTCTAATCTTTCCTCATAGCTGAGCTCCTCCATGCCTCTTATCAGTTTGGTTGTCCTTCTCTGTACTTTCTCCAGTTCCCCAATGTTCTTTTTGTGAATTGGTGTCCAAAATTGAACTACATATTCCAGATGAGGTCTTACTAATGATTTGCACAGGGGTCAAATGATATCTCTCTCTCTGGAGCCTATACATCTTTTAATACAAAAGAGGATTTTGCCCGCTTTAGAAACCGCAGCTTGGCATTGCATGCCATTATTAAGCTTGTGATCTACCAGAACCCCCAGATCCTTCTCCACCATTGATTCCCCCAGTTGTACCCCCGTAGTATGTAGGATTCAACTAGAATTAGGAGGCAACCTCTCCAAAATGATGTAAATCCCCTATTAGACAGTTTTCAAAGTAACAAGTGTCCCTAACGGAAAATTTTCTTCTATTCATGTTCTAAATGCTTGAATTCCCTTGCTTTTAGTCATATATATAACTATGGTCACCAGAACAGATAGAGGGAGTAAATCCCTCTGCCAGTGACACACATAGCAATACAAATCTGGCAGTCATTCTAACCCCTCACCTCACTACCTGAAACACAACAATTCCTGTTATAGGGTGGCAGTGCACTATTTTTGTCTGCCAGTTTTGTTCCTGCATTGTCATCCTATCACTTGGGCTTCCCATGGAATCTACAGATGGCTATTTCAACACAAATTACCCTGACATTGTCCACTGTTGTCACAATAGGAAACCTATCCTAAAGAATGCCATGGAGCCAAGGCTGGAATGCAATCACATAGACAGAAAGTTGCTGCAGGATATAAACAGCAAAACAGCACTGACATACAACAAAGCACAAGAAAAAGGTAAAAACAAGTAGCTTATAAAAAAAATATATAAACTGTTTATAATAGTGCATAAGCAAACTAAATGTCATTCAGTCAAGGTTTGCATTTACTTTTTTTTTAAGCAGATTATATTTATAAAAGGTTTTTTCGAACTATCAGGTACAAAACCATAGAAAGAAAGAGAGCAGGTTGCTTCACAGGGCCTCATAGCACCATGTATATATAATAACTCCACCAGGTACATTCCAGAACCAGCATAGAATGCACAAAACAAATATATTGCAGGTAAATTGAAACAGCAGTGGGCCAGAGCTCTTCATAGAGCAACAGCTGTCATTCCAGGTATAGTGACGTAAACATGACCATACTTAAAGTTTCACTAAACCAGTGTTTCTCAACTCCAGTCCTCATGGACCCCCAACAGGTCATGTTTTTAGGATTTCCATTATTTTGCACAGGTGATTTGATCAGTTTCACTGCCTTAGTAATTACCACAGCTGTTTCATCTGAGGGAAATCCTGAAAACATGACCTGTTGGGGGTCCATGAGGACTGGAGTTGAGAAACACTGCACTAAACCAACATCATAAAAACTATCAATAAATGCTTTTACAAGCTTTTATTACACACTCACTATGGTATTTCTTTTCTATATTCTGAAAAAAAACCTGGTTGATCCTACTGTTCTCTATCTTCCCCCTCCTGTTTCATGTCCTCAATACAGCTAGGGATTTTGCAGAGCAGTGTTGGCAGCTACTGCCTGTGCTCAGTTTTCAGTGAGTTTCTATGCTGAGCATTTCCTTCCTATCACCCTTCCTCTCTATCTGAGCACCCCATGTGACTATAGAGTCACACATGTGGGCATATACACAGTGGTAAAAGTCAGCCCACTCCCTCCCTCCTCCTCCATGCCCACTAACCAGCTAAACACAATGGGGACAGGATACTACATATAGATTATTGGAGAAATCACCTCCCTCTTATTCTAAGACTCAGGCTGGAAGGCCTGAGTCTTAGAACCGTTTATTGATACGATTTATTTATTTTTACTAAGTATTCCAAAGACTGTTTTTTTTTTAATATTGAACATATGACCAGCAGTAGAGGACTAGAAGCTCATTCTGCCACTGTTTCCCTGCAGACAGGCTTGGAAAGAGCTGGGTCATGTGACAGCTGTATATCGATTAGGAAAAAGATACTTAGATGTTTTTTTTTACATTAAAATATTTACAGTGCAATTATCCACATACAGAAATAGAAAGGATAATGTAAATTAAACACTGTGTGTTTAGTGTCACTTTATTATACAACAAAAAGACAGATTACGTCTATCCAGTTAGCCCAGATCTTTTTGGATTTGCGAGGGGCATTACGTAGAGTATAGGTGTAGTTTTCAGATATAACATATTTATTCATCTCAGATATCCTTAAAGCTACTTTAAATGAGTATCTTCTGTGTCATTGTCCTTCCAAATGTAGCTCTTCTATTTCTTAGATCAAAATTAAACTCTGGTTTATTGTAAAATTTCAAATTGCAGTGGCTTCCCCCCACTCCAACGGTTAAATGCTTAATTTATTTAACCACCTTAAGACCGCCCACAGTACTTTTGGGTATGAGCAGGTCCAGTAATATATAAATATACACCCCATATACAGCTCCTATAACTACTCCTATAACTACTGTGTCCATCAGACACAGTGGATTATGGTTTCCGGTACCCGGCCACTTTGAGAGGCCAGAGAATCATGTGATTGCTATGCAGTCACAAAGTGTACACAACTGTTATGACTGAGTTTCCTTCATAACAGCTTTGCTTTCTGTAGAGGTGCTGTGATTGGCCCAAAGCTATCACACAATACCTGGGCCAATCATAGTACCCTGTATCATGAATGGAAACCCATAATAGTTCAGACAATTGCTGTTACAGTGTTCATTACTGTAACAGCAATCACAGTGTACAAACAAAAACTTCTGATACCCCCCCCCAGAGTAGTACAGTATCACTATGGTGACACTGACCTACTACAATGAAAGTGTGCAAAAATGTTTAAAAAAGTTAGTTTAAAAAAATTATTATTATTTTTTTTTTACATACTGTCTCACCAGTCAGAATCCCTGATCACCACTGTGCCAGTAAAATAATAAAGAATTGTGACAAAAAATTAAACTTAAAAAAACTTGCCATGCCTCTTGGATCGGATTATCTACTTTCCAAAAAGGGGAAATGTGGGGTGTATTTGTATTGTCCTTGCATTTTAGGGGCCTCACAAATTGAGATAGGCCATCAGAACATCACAATTTTTAAATATTAAAAAAACATAGTTTTTAAGCTCTATAACTTTAATACAAACCAATTGACATACACTTACTGTTTTTTTTTTTACATTTTGATTTTATTGGACATGTTTTAAAAGTAATAATTTTTTTCAAAATTTTTGATCTTTTTTCATTTAACGCAAAAAATTAAAAACCCTGTGGTGATCAAATACCAGCAAAAGAAAGCTCTATATGTGTGAAAAAATTATATAAATTTCATTTGCGTACAGTGTTGCACGACTGTGTAATTGCCAGGTAATGTAGCATAGTACCGAATAGCAAAAAATTATCTAGACATGGGAGGGGGGGGGGGGGGGTAAAACCTTCTGGAGATCAAGTGGTTAAAGGGACATAAATAAGCACAGTACTTACCTTGCTACCCTGGCAGCCAGCTTTCTTCTTTGCTCTTCAGTGCTCTTGGTATGTGGACAGCCCCTCACATCTCCCTAGCTGCGCATTGTGTATGATGATGCTGAAGAGGAAGGATTAAGGTATTTTTTTCATCTTACCCATTAGAATAAATTATCATTTAACCCTTTCACTGTAGGCAGTGGGGAGCCACTACAAGATAAAAATTATACAGTAACCTTAAGTTCTGTTTACTTTTTCATCTTTAATGTTGACTTAAGAACACTTTGTTACTAGACTCTGCAGAGTCATAGGCCATAGAAATCATACTACATCTTTAAAAGAGACAAAAAGCAAAGCAAACCCTATCCAAACATAAATATAGCACAACCCCAGCAGGAGCTGCTTGGTAATTTGGATTCTCTGTTCTGCGCCTTGACTCCAAGAACAACCTCAACCCCTCTGGCACACCTGGTCGGGTGAAGGATACTGCATGCACTTATAGCAGTGTTTCTCAACTCCAGTCCTCATGGACCCCCAACAGGTCATGTTTTCAGGATTTCCATTATTTTGCACAGGTGATTTGATCAGTTTCACTGCCTTAGTAATTACCACAGCTGTTTCATCTGAGGGAAATCCTGAAAACATGACCTGTTGGGGGTCCATGAGGACTGGAGTTGAGAAACACTGATATAGGAACACAAGTGTGGATACCTTTAACTTGACTGTGAATTAGTATCAGGAAATAGGCACAAGAGTTTTTATTGGTAAATTAAATGTATTTGTATGGGTTAGAGCAGGGTTTCAAACTGACAGCCCTCCAGCTGTTCCAAAACTACATGTCCCATCATGCCTCTGCCTTTAGGAGTCAAGCTTGTAACAGTCAATTTTGTAATGCTTCATGGGACTTGTAGTTTGGCAACATCTGGAGGGCTGCCAGTTTGACACCCGTGGGTTACAGTAAATGGTGGTTTGAGGATAGATGAGCATATAAAGAAAAAGGTTCAGGCACAGCCTGCTAAACAATGTGATCTCTAGGCCGAAGGAACTTAGGTTAGAGTTCTGTACCACTAGACTGGAATCAGCTAATAAATCAGAAAGATCAGCAATAAGCAGTGCATATAAACATTAACTGCACTGCGAATAATAATATCATAACTAATCTAGAGTGCACTTTAGGAGAATAGCTAGGATATGGTGCAATGTCTCATTAGAGGTATCTCTTAGCATAAGCAATAGGTGAAGGTATCTGTGTAGCAGCTGTAAAGGGGCAATCATTAGTCCTAACTCTTCAGCTGGCTAGTGTCGGGGCTCAGTTGTACCATTTGTGCACATTTTCACAGTTGCTCCAGTCAAGTCTGCAGGCAGCAATAAAGCTAGTTCTGTCAGGACATTTGAACGTTTAATTAAGTCAGTGATATTGATTGTTTTATCAAATAATGTATGACAGTGCCTCCAATATGAAAATAAACTAATAAAAATAATTATGCTGACTAATCCTGAAATTCACTTTTCTATGCAGATATTCTTTTAAGCACAATAAAATTGTGTGAAAGTATGGACTACAAAACTAGTAAATAAATAAAAAAAATGTTTACACTTAAGTCACTAACAACTAACATAGATATTATATATCTACATACACCAAGGAACTGACTGACAATGATGCTGTTTGAAGGTGCCCCTGTGCTCCTTCATCGAGAGTGGGGACATTCTAATACAGGTAGTGTGTACTGGACAGACTGTTACGTGAAAACAGAGAGAGAAAAGCCTAAAAAAATATAACTAAAGCAGCCACCACATCTAAAGACTGGAGAGTGTTAGTATATTACATTTTTGGTTTTGGGCTAATACCACGTTAACAAATCTCTTCTTGGTATGTGTCAGATTTTTTTTTTTTTTTATTATTATTATTATAAAGCAAGAAATGCCTGAACTATTTCTGTAATAAGCATTGCATATTTTACACAAGTATTGCTCATATGGTGTAAATACAATCTCCATATTTGTGATATCTGTTTATGGCTTTCTGTTTGCTCCTTTCACTGCTATAAAAAATAAATATGAATACAAATAAAAAAAGTCCTATGGAAGGTCTTCTTTCATTAATCTAGTTATCTTTCCCACATCAGGAAATTTGTTCCTGTTAGAATATTGCCACAGTGAATGATTCTGCTTTGGCTGACTGTGTTTATTAATTGGATGAACTAAAAGATCTCTTGAGAGCTCAGGGCTATGACTCTGAAAGAGTAGGTTTATCAGAAAGATTTAATGAGGAATTGTGATGATTTGCTCTCCACACATTATCTATCAACTAAACATAATGGATAACATGCTGTGGAAGATGTATTAAGCAAGTTACTTACAAAATCAGGCACATTTATACTGAAAATCGGGCATCTGCTCATGTAGAAAAGTATTTAAATTTGATTTTGCATTTAATACTTGCATCTATAACCCCGGGCAGCCAAATGCAGCTGTTAAAATGATCTGAGAAAAACTGTCATTAAAACATGTGCGACCCTTTAGAGGTGGTTCTGCCTTGGTTGTTGCTGTGCCACTGAGTTCTAACCCAAGTTGCCCAGATTCCATACATAGGGAGCTGTGGGTGGAGTCAGGTAGTGATGGCGTGGTGCAGAAAGAGCAGTGAGGAGGAACTTTTCTTAGGCTGGCCATAGATGATACAATTTTCTTTCCTTCCACCACAGAAAGAAGATTGCTTGTTGCCTCCTGCTGCACTACTGTATTCTGCGGGGGGTGCAGGGAGAATTCCCAGATGGCAGAATAGCTGCTGGCAGTAACCGTATGTAGAAAGATCCAACATGCTGGATGTACCAAAGAAGACAACTTGGGTACAATCAGTCTGCCTATACATGGATTGAGATTTGATCCATGTATGGTCAGCGTTAAACAAATACTGTATGTAGGTAATTTGGGCTTAGACTGCTCCTGCGAGGGAGCATGATTACTTTGGCCTGGGGCAGGGGGTGAAAAATGGAGTTTTACCTCCGCAGTATGGAGTGAAAAGAACTGCGTGGGCACAACTTTTCTCTTGGAAAGAACTGTTTCTTGTCTATTGATGAACGTAAATCCTTGTTGAAACTCAAGTTACAGTAAGGTTTTTGTTGTTAAGCAAGACCAACCAGGGTTTGACTGATTGTTATTCTGGGGGCTAAGAACCTAATGTTCTCGTGACTACAGACTGGCTGTATGTCCCACTGGTCAAGGGCTAGGAATGGAACTCAGCTTCTGGTTATTGGTTGTCACATCCACTGGAAGGCTGTGTGTGACCTGGGATAACCTGACCTTGTAAGATGGAACCCACTGTATCAGCTGGGGAACAGAAAGTGGTATTAAACTTGTAACGTACTGCATTAATACTGGTTGCAGGAAGTTAATTAAACACAAGATGGCAGTGTTCTGTGGTTCAGCTGTCCAGACTCTACTGAAACAAAGCCTTGTTGAACTTGTATACCGGTAGCAGGACTTCTGCACTCAGACAAGAAGTGAACAGACTATATTTCCCAGACGAGCTGTCAAAGGGGCTGGAGCATATATATTGAGAAGCCTAGGAACAATACAGGAAGTAGATGATGAGAGGCAAAGGACAGGTGTCTGTGTGTGTAGAGAAGGCCATTCAGGACTCCGGAGATCAACTCTGCATCGGAAGGAGAGAAGGTCCGCAGGCAGACATCTTCTATCACTGATGAGCAGGACAGATAATAATGCGGGCAGGGGAATCAAACTGCTGTCATCGGCATCACTTCTTAACAGAGGGACCAAAAGAACATGCCCCCCTACCTCTTACACTGCAAAGGTTACAAACCGGGTGACAGGGGTCCATAACCCAGATCATCACAAGTTGCAAGTGACTAGTTTCATTTCAGTTGCTCAGTTCAGTACACCTTACCCCACAGATTATCACAATGAGACCCAGACTGCCTAGCCCATTATGTATTACGGCCTCCTACTGCTTTAGTGTCTCACTAAAAGCCTGAAAAGGCAAGACATGCCCCCTGCAGACAGGATTACAATAGTATCTCATTTCAAGCCTCGTCTAGCTTCAAATGAACTTGCTTTACCAAACTAGTTCACCATCTTTAGGAGTTCAATCTTTACTGATGTCTTCTTCCTCCCCTTTCTTCAATTTTAGTTAATTCTTGCCTTCATCCTTTGTGTTAAAGAGACCTTACCCAGTCTCAACATCACTGGAAGGGGGGATCTTTCTGTGACTATACCATCTTTAGGAAATCTTGCTCTTACACGAGTAGGGATCTGAACCTTAATGTGCACCAACAAGAGTCCCATCAAGTGCGCAAAGATTTGTCACCATTCTTTAAATAGATACAAAAGGGGACACTGCTACTTAAACAAAAGTATTCATCTCAAGAGTTAAACCCAATTACCAGCAACTGAGAATCCAAGTGAGTTAGCCTGACATCTGAGCCTGACAAATTCCGACCCTGCAGGACATTCGAGGTTGCTTAAAGGGATACTTTGCTGAACCTTTTAGAGTGTTTAATTTTTCTTTTATGCATATCTACTGTCATTCTTGTTGTCCTTGCACTCTCTATACTCTGACCTCAATATAATCAGAATATTTACTCACCTTAAATTGTGTTTATTTTATGGTGCAAAGCCAAGGAGTCCTCCTGGTCAAAGTTTCACAGTGGTGTCAGCAAAGGCTGTACTTCCAAAGCAGACTCAGAACGGACAGGGAACCCAAAAATACCCAGCGGCCCTCAATAAGGTAATGCTACAAACCCAAAACCTATTTGCAGCTTACCATTTCCTAAATGTGATGGCTGCACTCTTTTTCTTTTTTAAGCTTCTATTTTCATCTGGTGATCCAGCTAGTATATCTGTTGTTTTTTTAAAAAATAACAAGCTCTCCAGCAAATATATCAGTTACAGAGATGAGACAAACCATTTAACACTAACAGGGGTGCTTACAATGATAAGCCTTTCTTTTTTTATGTAAACCTTTATAACAAAAGGAAAAAAAATCTGTTTGCTGTAACTGCTTATAAAGTGTTACCTGGAGTTTGGCCTCAATTTGTTAGACTTTTCAAATCTACTAGAACATATAACACTCCCCTCACCCCAGACACACAAAGCTGCTCTCCAAAGGTGTCCCCTGTGCTCTTTCATCCTGAGTGGGGACGCTGTAATCCATGTAAGTAATCAAGTGGTCCAGAGCATGCTTCCTCTTTCATATAAATCAGGCTGTAATTACATGGTAAACCTGTCTTATTGATCCAGTTTAGTATGGACTGGCTCTGCAGCAACATTAATAAATACCATAAGACTTGCCAAATAAATCCTTGTGGGTTATTGTTTGTTTGTTTTTTTTTGCAAAACTTTTAAATGTACAAATTGATCACTTTAAGAGAACACAATTCTTCTTACAGGTTTGAAGGGCAGGCAACCACAGGTTCTGGGAAGCAAAGCCTTACTACTTCCAAGTAGTATTCCTATGCCTGCATTTCAGCTTTAAGGAGGTGTTATATAGCTATTGATACTCTGGTTAGTAGTGAATTTTAAAGCCAAACAAATAAATAGTTAAAAGTGTTGAGAACGAAATGGAATGCCCAGTTTTGCAATTGTCCCCAATACAAGATCTTTCAGAAGTGTGTGATATATGATGGTGATAGCACATATTATATTGCCATCTTAAAACTGAATTTATGACAGATATCATGTTAGCCTTCAGATTTATCCCTGTGTCTCTGAGGACCCACTTGGTTCCTGGTGCTTGGTTGTATGTTTGGCTCAAGGTGTACTAAATTTACAATTAAACCTCAGATACTTATGCAGCTTAGCCCTCTCCTGGCATCCATTTATCAAATGCCAGAACTTCAGTGGGCAGTAGAGATTCTAGAATGTTTGCTAGTTTATGGACATGGATATGGATTGTGTTTACCTAGGGAGGCTAGTTCTTGAATTAATTGTAAAGCCAAATTTTTTTGCATGCTGGCGGAGCCAGACTATGGCCGTCCATAGACATACACAGTTCAGGTCGGCCACATCCCCATGCCTCCTCACAGGATTTGACTGACAGCTTTGGGGGAGGGGGGGGCACAAGTGGTCAAATATTTTTTACTGAAATGCAGGAGATGCATTAAGGTAAACATTTATAACTTTAGAACCACTTTAATGTCAACATGGGTGTACATTGACCCATTAACATCTGAGTTTGAAGATTTTTTATGTTTTTAAAGAATTTTGCAAGCTTTATTCATGTGTTTTGACATGTGAATCAAGTTTTCAAGTTTTAGACATTTGTTTTCTGGGCTGAGTAATCAGCAGAGAGCAATTCTAGATGAGGAGTGGAGTTTTTCAGGAATAAAAATGTATGCAAAAATGCATTAAAATGCTCCCATTGATGTCTATGAGGCCAAAAACACTAGAAAATGGTCATTAAATAACTCAAGTATTTTTTTTGACCATACAGCATTAGCATACAGGCAAATTAATATTAAATTTTGAACAGGCACAATTACAATTCGAATATTGAGCATAGTCAGGCACAGGTAAACATACTACAAAATGCTCAGGTGAGAGGACTGAGGCCACATGTACAACCTAGGCATAAGATCTAAGGGGATTTGTTAGGGACTGGTAGGACAGTTTAGCTCATGATCATTACAACATTGTTAATAAAAGACACCCACACTTGTATGGATCACTCACACCATACTCCAATCATAGATGGCCTATAACACTATACAGTTTTTGGTATCTTTGATTTGAATAAGATGATAATAAATTAAACTGCAGCTGTCCTACTAAATGCCCTCTGTTTTGTGACCATGTAAATGGTAACAATAGTTTTATAATAGACTCTGTTTAGTTACTAACGCTACATCCTAGTGAGATGAGTAGGCAAGCTCTTCTGCTACGTTGGGTACTCCCAAAAATGTTTTAATCTTTATTTCTTAAGGACTAATCTGAAAACTAACACAGGTACTTGTAAGTTTTTTTTTGCCAAAATGGGATTTTAGATTTTGGTGGATGTTTCTGGAACACCATTGTCCTATCGCTGCACCCCACCCCACCAACTGGGCCAATACAGTATGTTGGGTACACTCTTTATACAACTAAACTATATTACAACATAAACAGTTTGGGTAAACAAATGGCAGCAGCTGGGTCAGAGACAAGAACTCCAGCAAATAGAGTTCATTTTTCCCTGCACATTAGTGTTAGAGTTATTTCATGAACCTTGAAAGCTCATGGACATGCCACTTCTCCTTTGGATCAATTCTTTCTGGACTAAATGCTACCAAATGGCATAATATTTTTCTTATACATGTCCACACAATGTTCACTTCAATTATTTTTCATTTTACAACCTCTTTAAACTGCTCTTGTTTTGTCACTTGTGTTTTATTTTTCTGTTTTCCATTTATTCCATCTGATTACTTGGGAATATACAATTTTTTTGTTTTGCATGCTTTTCTTTTAGTGATTATGCAATCTTATTATATCATTATACTTGATATGTTTGATTTTTCCACTGTTTTGGATAGTTAGACTGTTGTACAGTTTTCCATTTTACACTGCATTCCACGTAAAACCTTTTGCAAATAAATGTCCTAACAGTTGACACAACAGGACCTTTACGGTAAAGGTCATCTGACACCCAAAGTGAAAATGCTATGTGTCTTCCTATCCTGAGTTAAAAGATAAACTATATAACTGACATCCACTGTCAGCTTGCTCTATAATTATCACATTTTGGTCCATGGTAAATTAAATGGGATGGGAGACATGTGACATATTGTGTGTTGTGAGATTTAGTGAAAATGAGCACAGTAAAAGAGAGACAGATTTTCTGTAACATTATGATGACTGAGTTTGTTCTTCTGCTCTATCTGGGATCAAATTATCCAAGTGCAAATTTTATTTTGTGATTTATCACTTTTATAGAGGCTCTATATTCATGCTTCTAGTACAATGCTTTTTTTTTTTTATAAAGAGATGCCCGTAGCAAAAGGAAGAAAAAAGAAAATAGCGCAGGGCAGACATGACTAGGTTAAGAGGGGGGTAGGAAAGATAGGAAAGGGTTAAAGAAAACAGGTGGGAGTTAGAATATGGACAATTTACCTGATTGGTGACTGGGGATGCAGGGTGGGGTCTTCGACACCTTTGGATGTGGATGGGGAGGGTCGTCCAGTTCAGAGCAGGAGGAGACAGCGGTGAGTGAGCTTCCAGCTTTCCCTTTCCAGGTGTTCAGGGAGTTCAGTGCCCGGGGGCCTTCATGGATGTGGAGGGGCTGAAGTCCCAGCTGCGGGAGGCTGCTGCTTCCCGGGGCCCTGCCTGGCTGCAGAGTCAGATCTTGGCAGTGCTGGGGGACCTGGGCTCGGTGCCGGCAACAGGGGGGCGGGAATGCCCACGCGGTCGGTGGTCTCGGCCTCCGGAGTGGTTCAGTCTGGGCTTCTCCCCCAGAGCTCGGCGCCAACCTGGAAGCCCTGATCAAGACCTCTGCTGGTGGGGTGGTCGGGAGGAATCCCTGTCCACGGCGGAGCTCGGCAGTCCCTCCCCCTTGCCCACATGGTGGAGTGGTCGCCATGGCAACGGCTCCTCCCCTGATGAGGTGTCAGTCAGGGAGGAGGTCCGGCGAGGGAGACCCTCAGCTATGGCTGCCAGGCTGTCCCCTCAAGCGGCCAGCGGTCTCTCAGGAGGGTTGGGAGCCTTGACAGGCAAGTCTTGGAAGAGGAGCAGCGCTGGGCAGAGAGCAGCTGGGCGCACAGCTGGTCGACGGTCCAGGACGTCAGTGGGTGAGTCTGGTGCCAGGAGGCGGAGTTGTGAGCGGCACAGACCAGCGGAACCCATGGCTCCTGGGACTGGGTGGCCATCCGACTTAACTGGAAGGTGGTGGTTCAGCACTGCGGATGGTATGTTTTTGTCTCCAAGCCGGTGCGTTGCGGCTGGAGGCCTAGTTATAATATAGGTTCTGCAGGAGGATATTGGTTTCAGTTTGGTGCCTTTGAAGACCAACAACTTCTCCTGTATCTTTCTGTTTGAAGGAATGTTTTGTGTATCGAAGTTGAAGTGTTAATAAAAGGTCATGTTGGCCATTTTACTCCAATCGGTGTTATGCTTTTCTTCAATGGTATGTTAAGGGGGTATGTGAGAGAGTGAGAGGTTGGTGTAGGGGGCCTTAACTAGCCTATCTCTTGTGCACTAGTCATGCACTGCTACATTTTTAAACAAAACACACATTATAAAAGTTTACACTATTTGCAAAACAAAATCAGCAACAGCAAGAAAAGAGCGGAAATACTGAGCTAATAAAAACTAATGTAGTCAGGTGCTTGGCTAAGAATGGAGAGTGAGAGAAACACAGACTGCAGCTGCACTCTATAGCTGCTGCCCTGCGGTGCTGAAATGGATAACAGCTATATCAGCAAAAGGAGGGAGCTACTGAGCAGGAAGAGTTTAATAGACTAGAGTCAAGCAGCACTACACTGTGGAAACTGTAGTCCAGAGGAGAGAGACTGTAATCAACAGCTTTTGAACTGTATTTCCCAAAGAGAGATAGCCAGGAGGTGGGGAAAGAACTGTATTTTCTCAAGCTGTACAAGATGAAGCTTCTCTTGCCATGAGGGAGCCCAGAGAGTGCACATTGCTGTCCAGTGTGCACCACCACTGCTGCATAACGGCAGCCTGAGCATGATCCAGTTGTGCTGAAAGCCAGACAGCCTGGGTGTGGAGCAGAGAGTGGACTAATTGTTTTGTGCGACTGGGTGGCAAGCTGCATTATTGCTAGGACTGGAGAGTTGCTGCTGTGGGGATTTACTATCTCTTGCCAGATAAAGAGACTGTGCCCTTTAGGAACTGACCATACAGCTATCTAGTAGTCTTATTGCTGCCTGCAGGCTTAACTGGGAATATTCTCATGTGAACCAATGGCACAACTTGGCCCCAAAGTTAGTCGGCTGAAGAGTTAGGACTGATGACTGTCCTTTTACAGCTGCTACGCAGAGATCTATTCTTCACCTATTGCTTTTACTAAGAGGTAACTCTATAGGAACATTGCACCATATCCTAGCCTTTCTCCTAGAGTGTACTCTAGATTACTTATAGTATTATTATTCACATGGCAGTTAAGGATAATATTCACTGTTTATTGCTGACTTTGCCGATTTATAAGTTAATTCCAGTCTAGTAGTACACAACTCTTTTTTAAGTTACCTTGGCATAGTGATTGCACTGTCTAGTGGATTGTGTCTGAACCTACCTTCTGTGCATTAATTTATGATCAAACCACCATTTATTCTAACTCGTGTCTATTTCCTGGTGCTAATTCATAGCCGAGTTAAAGCCGAGGTATCTATAGTCATGTTCTCATAAGTGTTTGTAGTAACTTTCATTCAACCAGGTGTGTCAAAGGGGCTGAGGGTGTTTTTTAAGTCAAGGCACTAAATAGAGAACCCAAAATACCAAGTGACTCCTGCAGGGGTAGCATTACACTAATAATAAGTCATAAAGAACTTTTTTTAAAAAATACAAATTGTTTACAACAGCAGCTGTGCCATAACAAGCCTCATCTGCAAATCATTGGATAATATTCTCAAATACACAGCAATACCTGAGCCGCTCTCCCTAATTAATATGTAGGGCTAGGCTGTCAGCCTGACAACAAGGTTCTGCAGGGTGCAAGAGACAGCTGGCCTGTGCAGAGCTGGTAGAGGCTTTTATTATAGCTGTGCACCCACAACCAAAGTGAACAAAAATCTTGTTTTGCCTTTGTGTTTGCCTAGTTCTGCCTCCAACTACCTGTATTGGAGAGAAAACACTCTCCTGTGGCTTTCTCTGATTCAGTTTCATGCTGCTACTGGGTCCTAAGCTTTATGCTTAATCTTTCCAACTGCCATTCCTCTATCCTATTAGGGTGCCCTTACTGTTCAATAAAGCACTCCTATTGGACAGTGTAATGTAAGGGTGAACCTGCAAAGTCAGGTAAGGTTAGATTACAAACTGAAACTAAGTTAAAAAATGACACCAAATATGCTCTTCTGGCTCCAAAAAAGTAATAGCATGCAGCTTGTTGTCTCCGCCCTTAGGCAGATTTTAATTTTAAAAGTTTGAAACAGAGCACATGTTCCCTTTGACAGTGTTCTGTGAAATGGTGAATACTGAACTTAAAAAACAAATCACACTTTGGTCGTCTGTGCAGTTAAAAATCTTTACAGCTAAACAGTTTTAAAGTATATTCCTTTTTACCAAAAAAACAGCAAAGTATATCATTTTCTGTGCATATTTTTGGGAGTCGCATTTGTATTACACAGATAGCCCCTACTCGATGGAGGTTTATTTTTCATGATGGATTATTGTTGCATAAACAGTGAAAACGGGGGTTAGAATGAAATATGGAGCATATGAAGATAGTTTCACCACAGGGAATTTATTCTCTCATTTTCATGATAATCAATGCAGAATATCCCTTTTGTTTAATTAATTGGTTAAACAAACACTGAAGCTAGGGCGAAATATATGCTTGATTATTTAACACCAAAAATCAAGAGGTCTAACTGAATAACAACTGCACAATTAGTACACACAATGGAGAACATTTTAGACTGAATTAATATTCGCCATTACTTTAAATGCTGTTTTCAATTATTCCACAGTGTTCTGGATAGATTACATTTTTTCTTATTTGCTTTTTGATGGAGCTATGGAATGTTAGAGTGAAAACTATCTGATGGAATACATTTATCATTGCATCTTTACTTAAATATAGTACATAACCTAAGAACGATAAGTGTATCTTTATCCAAAATTAAATAACAATGTAGTGCCACACTCCACTATCAATAAATAAAGAACTTAAATCATCTAACAAATAATCTAATAAATAAGTGTCCATGCAGGATCCATGTTTTTTTCCATTCACTGTTACAGTCATGGCCGAAATTGTTGGCACCCTTGATATTTCTCCAGGAAATCATGTATTTCTCACGAAACGTATTGCATTAACACATGTTTTGCTATACACATGTTTATTCCCTTTGTGTGTATTGGGACAAAACAAAAAAAGGGAGGAAAGAAAGCAAATTCGACATAATGTCACACAAACCTCCAAAAATGGGCTGGACAAAAGTATTGGCACCCTTTCACAACTGCGGATAAATAAGAATGTTACAAGCATGTGATGCTCCTGTAAACTCACCTGGGGCAAGTAACAGGTGTGGGCAATATAGAAATCACACCTGAAAGCAGATAAAAAGGAGAGACGTTCACTTAACCTTTGCATTGTGTGTCTGTCTGTGCCACACTAAGCATGGACAACAGAAAGAGGAGACGAGAACTGTCTGAGGACCTGAGAACCAAAATTGTGGCAAAATATCAACAATCTCAAGGTTACAAGTCCATCTCCAGAGAACTAGATTTGCCTTTGTCCACAGTGCGCAACATTATCAAGAAGTTTGCAACCCATGGCACTGTAGCTAATCTCCCTGGTCGTGGACGGATGAGGAAAATTGATGAAAGATTGCAACGCAGAATAGTCCGGATGGTGGATAAGCAGCCCCAAACATGTTCCAAAGACATTCAAGCTGTCCTGCAGGCTCAGGGAGCATCAGTGTCAGCGCGAACTATCCGTCGACATTTAAATGAAATGAAACGCTATGGCAGGAGACCCAGGAGGACCCCACTGCTGACACAGAGACATAAAAAAGCAAGACTACAGTTTGCCAAAATGTACTTGAGTAAGCCAAAAGCCTTCTGGGAAAACGTCTTGTGGACAGATGAGACCAAGATAGAGCTTTTCGGTAAAGCACATCATTCTACTGTTTACCGAAAACGGAATGAGGCCTACAAAGAACAAAACACAGTACCTACGGTAAAATATGGTGGAGGTTCAATGATGTTTTGGGGTTGTTTTGCTGCCTCTGGCACTGGGTGCCTTGACTGTGTGCAAGGCATCATGAAATCTGAGGATTACCAAAGGATTTTGGGTCGCACTGTAGGGCCCAGTGTCAGAAAGCTGGGTTTGCGTCCAAGATCCTGGGTCTTCCAGCAGGACAATGACCCCAAACATACGTCAAAAAGCACTCAGAAATGGATGGCAAAGAAGCGCTGGAGAGTTCTGAAGTGGCCAGCAATGAGCCCAGATCTAAATCCCATTGAACACCTGTGGAGAGATCTTAAAATTGCTGTTGGGAAAAGGTGTCCTTCCAATAAGAGAGACCTGGAGCTGTTTGCAAAGGAAGAGTGGTCCAAAATTCCGGGTGAGAGGTGTCAGAAGCTTATTGATGGTTATAGGAAGCGACTGATTTCAGTTATGTTTTCCAAAGGGTGTGCAACCAAATATTAAGTTAAGGGTGCCAATACTTTTGTCCAGCCCATTTTTGGGGTTTTGTGTGACATTATGTCATATTTGCTTTTCTGCCTCTGTTTTATATTTGTTCCAATACATACAAAGGGAATAAACATGTGTATAGCAAAACATGTGTTAATGCAATACCTTTTTTGTGTGAAATACTTGATTTTCAGGAAAAATATCAAGGGTGCCAACAATTTCGGCCATGACTGTATGTAAAAATGGAATGCTTCTTAATTCACCTCGTGTAATGTATTCAGACAAATATGTGTTCACCTTCAAGACTTATACTCTCACCTTATGTATATGACCACTAAGTAAGGTCATACACAGCATGTGTCCCTTATTGCACTGTAATGAGATGGTAATGCTGTCAGTGGGTCTGGGTCTCCTTCACTGCCCCAGTAATTCTCCTCCATCAGATCAATGTCAAAAAAGATAACCAAAACATAGTGCTTTATCCTTACAAAACATTTATTTTAAAATATGCAGTATTCCACTCACATGTAAAACTTTATCTGCACCAGGAACTAATTTGAGCATATTTGCAAAGCTATGTTACTGGTGTTTTTCAGTCCACTGAACCTTGCTAACTTGGACTATGTGTGTATTGATGTATATAATTGATATGTTTTACCTCTGCCTGTTCGCTAAGCATGGTAAAATCTTTTAAAACAGTATATATATATATATAATATATATATATATATATATATATATATATATATATCCAATGGGTTTTATACAATGTACCATAGTTTTACATATAAATGTGCATACAATATATACAAAAATACAATATAAAATTAACTAAAAGTTTAATAAAATTAAATTTAAAGACCTACACTTGTACAGGGGAGGTGGGTATAAATACACCACCTCAAATATACAATTGTAATGAAAACAGTAGGACTATAAATTTCACCTGCAGTTTATATATACTATTGTCATGTATTACTAATAAAACAGGTCAAATCAAACCCCTTATTTAAAACTAGTGGTGCTAAACTTTTAATTTCATGAATCCACCTTGATTCTTTTTTGCTGAGTTCCCTAATTTTATTATCTCCCCTCCAGTGGCTAATATATTTCTCTTTACCCCACAATTGTAGTTGCCTGGCATCACTATTATGTGCTATGTGGAAAAGCTGTGATAGATAATGATGTTCATAACTTCTATTCATAATAAATATATGTTCCTTCATTCTATCATTTAAGGCTCTTTTGGTCCTACCTATATAAATGAGGAATTATTTTGTAAAAAGTGCTTATTCACGTGCATGGACACTTATTTATTAGATTATGTGTTAGATGATTTAAGATGTTTATTTATTGATAGTGGAGCAGGGCACTACATTGCTATTCAATTTTAAATAACACATTTGTATGGGTATGTGTATGGTGTGAGCGATTCACAATTATTTACATAGAATTTATATTGTTTATATTAGTATTTGGTACTTGCACCTAGAAAAGCAGCTCACAAGATTTTTTCTACATATATTGGAATTTATGTTATCATACACTTTTTGTAGCAGCTATGGAAGCTTTTTCATATTTAGATAGAAGGGAATTTAATATAGAGGATATATTTAGTTGAGAGGATGATAAAGACACTAATATCACTTGGTCACGTTATGGATAAAAAAATCAATATATGGTGGGATCTCGTCACTAGAGATGAGCGAATCGAAGTAGCCGAAGTGGAATTCGAGTCGAATATCGGAAAAATTTCGATTCGCGCCGAATCCGAAAAATAGCCTACTTCAGACGCGCGAATCGAAATTTTTCCGAAAATGGCGGCGGACATGTGCGGCGACGGAGCGGGGATGTCTGGGAAGGCGCGCAGACAAGGCGCGCTGACCCATAATGCATTCCTCAATGACATGTGATCGCATCAGCCAATCAGCAGCCAGCCAGCCAGCACTGTGTAATGGTCGAGCTATAAATAGCGGCCATTTTGGAATTCTTCATTTGCCTGCAGTCATTGAACAGAGGCAGACCGCTCTGTATTAGGGACAGAGTTAGGGCCACAGAAACGATACTTGGGGACAGAGAAACGTTACTTAGGGACAGAGAACCATTACTCAGGGACACAGAATTGTTAGTGAGGGCCACAGAATCGTTACTTAGGGACAAAGAAACGCTAGTTAGGGCCACATAATTCTTACTCAGGGACAGACAGAATTGTTACTGAGTGCCAGAGAATTGTTACTTAGGGACACAGAAACGTTATTAGGGCCACAGAATTGTTACTCAGGGACAGACAGAATTGTTACTGAGTGCCAGAGAATTGTTACTTAGGGCCACAGAAACTTTAGTTAGGCCACAGAATTGTTACTCAGGGACAGACACAGAATTGTTACTGAGGGCCACAGAACTGTTACTTAGGGCCACAGAAACGTTATTAGGGCCACAGAATTGTTACTCAGGGACAGACAGAATTGTTACTGAGTGCCAGAGAATTGTTACTTAGGGCCACAGAAACTTTAGTTAGGGCCACAGAATTGTTACTCAGGGACAGACACAGAATTGTTACTGAGGGCCACAGAACTGTTACTTAGGGCCACAGAAACTTTAGTTAGGGCCACAGAATTGTTACTCAGGGACAGACACAGAATTGTTACTGAGGGCCACAGAACTGTTACTTAGGGCCACAGAATTGTTACTCGCACAGACACAGAATTGTTACTCAGGGACACAGAATTGTTACTGAGGGCCACAGAACCGTTACTTAGGGCTAAAGAATTGTTACTCGCACAGACACAGAATTGTTACACAGGGACACAGAATTGTTACTGAGGGCCACAGAACCGTTACTTAGGGCCACAGAATTGTTACTCAGGGACACAGAATTGTTACTGAGGGCCACAGAACTGTTACTTAGGGCCACAGAATTTTTACTCGGACAGACACAGAATTGTTACTCAGGGACACAGAATTGTTACTGAGGGCCACAGAACCGTTACATAGTGCCACAGAAACGTTAATCAGGGACACAGAATTGTTACTGAGGGCCACAGAACCGTTACTTAGGGCCACAGAATTGTTACTCACGGACAGACACAGAATTGTTTCTTGAGGGACACAGAATTTTTAATGAGGGCCACAGAACCGTGACTTAGGGCCACATAAACGTTAATCAGGGACACAGAATTGTTACTGAGGGCAACAGAACCGTTACTTAGGGCCACATAAACGTTAATCAGGGACACAGAATTGTTACTGAGGGCCACAGAACCGTTACTTAGGGCCACAGAATTGTTACTCACGGACAGACACAGAATTGTTTCTTGAGGGACACAGAATTTTTACTGAGGGCCACAGAACCGTTACTTAGGGCCACAGAAACGTTAATCAGGGACACAGAATTGTTACTGAGGGCCACAGAACCGTTACTTAGGGCCACGTAAACGTTAATCAGGGACAGACACAGAATTGTTACTGAGGTACACAGAATTGTTACTGAGGGCCACAGAACCGTTACTTAGGGCCACGTAAACGTTAATCAGGGACAGACACAGAATTGTTACTGAGGTACACAGAATTGTTACTGAGGTCCACAGAACCGTTACTTAGGGCCACATAAACGTTAATCAGGGACACAGAATTGTTACTGAGGGCCACAGAACCGTTACTTAGGGCCACATAAACGTTAATCAGGGACACAGAATTGTTTCTTAGGGCCACAGAACCGTTACTTAGGGCCACAGAATTGTTACTCACGGACAGACACAGAATTGTTTCTTGAGGGACACAGAATTGTTACTGAGGGCCACAGAACCGTTACTTAGGGCCACATAAACGTTAATCAGGGACACAGAATTGTTACTGAGGGCCACAGAACCGTTACTTAGGGCCACAGAAACGTTAATCAGGGACACAGAATTGTTACTGAGGGCCACAGAACCGTTACTGAGGGCCACAGAACCGTTACTTAGGGCCACATAAACGTTAATCAGGGGGACACAGAATTGTTACTGAGGGCCACAGAAACGTTACTTAGGGCCACATAATTGTTACTCAGGGACAGACACAGAATTGTTACTGAGGGACACAGAATTGTTACTGAGGGACACAGAACCGTTACTTAGGGCCACAGAATTGTTACTCAGGGACAGACACAGAATTGTTACTCAGGGACACAGAATTGTTACTCAGGGACACAGAATCGTTGAATTAAAGAGTATGTCAGACAACATGCAGAGGAGTGGCAGAGGAGGCAATGTTTTAGGAGCGAGCAGACGTGGCAGCAGAGGAAGGGGTCGAGGCAGCACTATTCGCAGCCAGAGGCCAGTGCTCCCGGTGTCATCCAGCGGTCGTGTCTCCACCGACAACCCTGCCGTTATCGATTGGTTGGCTCGGTCGTCTTCCTCTTCCCAGGTCACCTCTGACACCTACAGCCAACGGTCGGTGGGTACGTCAGACACAACCATTAGTTGGCATGGCCCGGGACCAAGCCCACTGAAATCACGTGTCCTCTACCTGCCCCTGTCCTTTGGTGTTCCCTCACCAAGCGAAGTATCGCATGCTGTGGGCTCAGCCCCACTGTACAGTGAGGAAGAGCTAACAGAGGGCGGTCAGGAACGGGGGGAGACATCCGCCTTTTCAGCAGCCAGGCAAAGAAGTAGTGGCGAGGAGAGTGGCCCGGTAGCCGGTCTAGAGACAGGTCTGTTTCCCGACCCAGACGCAGCCGAGGGGGCTAGTAGTGAGGCGGAGACCCTACTTGATGATGAGGAGGTTGATCGCACTTGGCAGCCTCGTCGTCATCAGGCAATTTCTTCCGCATCATCAGGAGAAGAGGGTGGCAGCTTGGCAGTGAGCGAAACAGTCGGTGGGTTGCCCAGGAGACAGTAGCAGGGTCGCAGCAGTGTCAGTGGAAGCAGTGTCAGTGGAGCCAAACGGCCACGGAGTAGAGCACCAGCTCCACTGCAGCCTACCACCACGGCCAGTAGTGGTGCCGGTGTGCACGGAGGAAGCAGCAGTCAGCCAGTGAGGAGTATCGGGGGCAAAGTTTCCTACTCGGCGGTGTGGCAATTTTTCGTCAAGCCGCCCGAGGAAGTAAACGTAGCCGTATGTCGACTATGTGGCCAGAAAGTCAAGCGTGGCCAGGGGGCCCATGTTGGGACTACAGCGTTGCGGCAGCATATGCAGCGTCGCCATTTGGTGGCCTGGGAAAACCGTGATAAAGATACGGCGGTTCTACCCGCCCCAGCCCCCGCTCCATCACCCGCTCCGTTACTTGCTCCGTCACCCGACGTCAATCGCCCTCCATCAGCCAGTCAAGGCTCCAACACCTCTGCTGAGGGGAGTTGTCGCTCGTTGGCATCTTCCACTCGTTCAGATGCTCCTTCTCCTGCTACTCCTCTTCACGGATTCCGTCAGCAGTCTTTCTTGGAATCCGTTTCCAAGAGACAACAGTTTGCGAGCACGCACCCGACGGTGCAAAAGCTGAACGTCCTCCTGTCCAAGTTGCTGGTGCTGCAGTCCCTCCCTTTCCAAGTGGTGGACTCAGCACCTTTCAGAGAAATGATGGCCTCTGCCGCGCCGCGGTGGAGAGTGCCAAGCCGTCATTTCTTCGCCAAAAGGCAGTGCCAGCCCTGCATTCACATGTAGAAGACATGGTGGGCCAGTCTTTGAGCATGTCGGTCTCTGCCAAAGTGCACGGCAGCGCCGACGTGTGGAGCTGTAACTACGGTCAGGGACAGTACATGTCATTTACGGCCCACTGGGTGAACGTGGTGCCGTCACAGCCGCACCAGCAACTTGGACAGGTCACGCCGCTTTTGCCTCCACGTTTGCACGTCCTTGGTCCGGCAAAGATGTCCGCCTCTACCACCTCTTCTTCCGCCGTGTCCTCAGCCGCCACCCCCGTGCCAAGTCCCATTACCCGACCGGCATATCACATGTGCAGGGCGCAACGGTGTCACGCTGTTCTGCACCTGGTATGCCTTGGCGAACGTAGTCACACAGGGGAGGAACTTCTGAGTGTAATGAACAGAGAAATCGACAGATGGCTGTCTCCGCGCAAACTGAAAATCGGAACCATGTTGACCGACAACGGAAAGAACATGGTGTCTGCTCTGCGTCAAGGAAGGTTGTGCCATGCGCCATGCATGGCTCACGTGTTCAATCTGGTTGTCAAGCGGTTCCTAAAATCCACCATCCCACTGCAAGACATCCTTAAAATGTCACGTAAACTTTGCATGCATTTCAGCCATTCCTACACCGCAAATCACACCCTCCTTGAGCTGCAGCGGCAGAACGGAATTCCACATCATCGCCTGATCTGCGACGTTGCAACAAGGTGGAATTCAACCCTACACATGTTAGACCGCCTTTACGAGCAGCGAAAGGCCATCACCGATTTCCTGATGTTACAAGCGGATAAAGGTACTCCCTGTGTAACTTCGATGTCAGCCATTGGCAGCTCATGCGTGACACCTGCCGCTTGCTCAGGCCCTTTGAGGAGGCCACGCTATTCGTGAGTCGGCAGGACTATGGGATGAACGGCGTCATTCCTCTGTTGCACGTCCTTGAACAAATGCTGTTAACAATGGCTGGTCAGGGTGCGGTAGACGTGGCGCACAGATCTCAACGCCACATGACCCCTGTGGGGGCAGGACAGGAAGAAGAGGAGGAGGTAGAGGAGGACATTTGTGCTCAGGAATTATTGAGTGAAATGGGTGGTTTTTCCACTCAGCGGACAGGAGTGGAGGAGCAGGAGCATCTGGTAGAGGAGGAGGAGACAGAGGACCCAGACGCACCGTGGCAGTATGCTGTGGAGATGGAGGCAGGGAGTCCCTCGCATTCCTTGGCACAAATGGCCCATAGCATGCTCGGTTGCTTGCGTAGCGACAGCCGAATAATAACCATCAGACAGAGGGATGACTTTTGGCTGTCCACCTTGTTGGACCCTCGCTACCATTCAAAAATGGTGGCCTTTTTCACACCTGCTGAGAGGGAGGCCAAAATAACGTACTATAAAAACCACCTATGTAGTCAGTTGGTCTCTGCCTTTGTGCGCCAACGTCCATCCTCAGACACTGTGGGCCCTGTGCGCTCGCGTTCCGCTGCCATGGCAGCAGGGGAGGGGTGGGGTGGTAGGAGCAGTGGCAGCTCCACCAGCAGCGGCTGCCTCAGTCTGCAGTCGATGATGAGTAGCTTTCTTCACCAGCGCAGTGAGGAAACTACTAACCAGCCGCAGCAGCAGCATCAGGTGGACCTGGAGCAGGACCTCAAACAACAGGCTTGGGCCTACTTGGACAGCACCCTGCCAACCGAGGTAGACAATCCCCTTGACTACTGGGCAACGAAACTTGACCTTTGGCCCCAACTAGCTGAATTTGCCCTTGAAAGGCTGTCATGCCCGGCCAGTAGCGTGGCATCGGAGCGCGTGTTTAGTGCGGCAGGAGGTATTGTAACTCCGCGGAGGACACGACTGTCCACCCAAAGTGTGGAGAGACTCACGTTTGTGAAAATGAATCAGGCGTGGATTAGTCTGGATTTCAAACCACCAGTTCCTGACACAACTGACTAAATCCGCCATGAATCATGCCTCAAACATGTGCCACTTTCAGGTCTCCTCACACACTGCTGGTGTGTTCCATTTTTTGTCATAGGGTGCTGGCAGATTACGGGCCTCCCATAGCTGCTGCCAGGCCCCTAATCTGCCATAGGCCCCTATATACCGCCTCCTCATGCTGCTGCCAAGTCCAGAGTCTCTCATGGGTCCCTATACGGCCTCCCATTGCTGCTGTCTCCATCGCCACACTCTGCCATGTGCCACATTCAGGTCTCTTCACACTGCTTGTGTTTTCAATTTTTTGACATAGGGTGCTGGCAGATTACGGGCCTCCCATAGCTGCTGCCAGGCCCCTAATCTGCCATGGGCCCCTATATACCGCCTCCTCATGCTGCTGCCAAGTCCAGAGTCTCTCATGGGTCCCTGTACGGCCTCCCATTGCTGCTGTCTCCATCGCCACACTCTGCCATGTGCCACTTTCAGGTCTCCTCACACACTGCTGGTGTGTAGAATTTTTTGACATAGGGTGCTGGCAGATTACGGGCCTCCTATAGCTGCTGCCAGGCCCCTAATCTGCCATGGGCCCCTGTACCGCCTCCTCATGCTGCTGCCAGGTCCAGAGTCTCTCATGGGTCCCTGTACGGCCTCCCATTGCTGCTGTCTCCATCGCCACACTCTGCCATGTGCCACTTTCAGGTCTCCTCACACTGCTGGTGTGTAAAATTTTTTGACATAGGGTGCTGGCAGATTACGGGCCTCCTATAGCTGCTGCAAGGCCCCTAATCTGCCATGGGCCCCTATATACCGCCTCCTCATGCTGCTGCCAGGTCCAGAGTCTCTCATGGGTCCCTGTACGGCCTCCCATAGCTGCTGTCTCCATCGCCACACTCTGCCATGTGCCACTTTCAGGTCTCCTCACACACTGCTGGTGTGTAGAATGTTTTGACATAGGGTGCTGGCAGATTACGGGCCTCCTATAGCTGCTGCCAGGCCCCTAATCTGCCATGGGCCCCTATATACCGCCTCCTCATGCTGCTGCCAGGTCCAGAGTCTCTCATGGGTCCCTGTACGGCCTCCCATTGCTGCTGTCTCCATCGCCACACTCTGCCATGTGCCACTTTCAGGTCTCCTCACACACTGCTGGTGTGTAGAATTTTTTGACATAGGGTGCTGGCAGATTACGGGCCTCCTATAGCTGCTGCCAGGCCCCTAATCTGCCATGGGCCCCTATATACCGCCTCCTCATGCTGCTGCCAGGTCCAGAGTCTCTCATGGGTCCCTGTACGGCCTCCCATTGCTGCTGTCTCCATCGCCACACTCTGCCATGTGCCACTTTCAGGTCTCCTCACACACTGCTGGTGTGTAGAATTTTTTGACATAGGGTGCTGGCAGATTACGGGCCTCCTATAGCTGCTGCCAGGCCCCTAATCTGCCATGGGCCCCTATATACCGCCTCCTCATGCTGCTGCCAGGTCCAGAGTCTCTCATGGGTCCCTGTACGGCCTCCCATTGCTGCTGTCTTCATCGCCACACTCTGCCATGTGCCACTTTCAGGTCTCCTCACACACTGCTGGTGTGTAGAATTTTTTGACATAGGGTGCTGGCAGATTACGGGCCTCCTATAGCTGCTGCCAGGCCCCTAATCTGCCATGGGCCCCTATATACCGCCTCCTCATGCTGCTGCCAGGTCCAGAGTCTCTCATGGGTCCCTGTACGGCCTCCCATTGCTGCTGTCTCCATCGCCACACTCTGCCATGTGCCACTTTCAGGTCTCCTCACACACTGCTGGTGTGTAGAATTTTTTGACATAGGGTGCTGGCAGATTACGGGCCTCCTATAGCTGCTGCCAGGCCCCTAATCTGCCATGGGCCCCTATATACCGCCTCCTCATGCTGCTGCCAGGTCCAGAGTCTCTCATGGGTCCCTGTACGGCCTCCCATTGCTGCTGTCTCCATCGCCACACTCTGCCATGTGCCACTTTCAGGTCTCCTCACACACTGCTGGTGTGTAGAATTTTTTGACATAGGGTGCTGGCAGATTACGGGCCTCCTATAGCTGCTGCCAGGCCCCTAATCTGCCATGGGCCCCTATATACCGCCTCCTCATGCTGCTGCCAGGTCCAGAGTCTCTCATGGGTCCCTGTACGGCCTCCCATTGCTGCTGTCTCCATCGCCACACTCTGCCATGTGCCACTTTCAGGTCTCCTCACACACTGCTGGTGTGTAGAATTTTTTGACATAGGGTGCTGGCAGATTACGGGCCTCCTATAGCTGCTGCCAGGCCCCTAATCTGCCATGGGCCCCTATATACCGCCTCCTCATGCTGCTGCCAGGTCCAGAGTCTCTCATGGGTCCCTGTACGGCCTCCCATAGCTGCTGTCTCCATCGCCACACTCTGCCATGTGCCACTTTCAGGTCTCCTCACACACTGCTGGTGTGTAGAATGTTTTGACATAGGGTGCTGGCAGATTACGGGCCTCCTATAGCTGCTGCCAGGCCCCTAATCTGCCATGGGCCCCTATATACCGCCTCCTCATGCTGCTGCCAGGTCCAGAGTCTCTCATGGGTCCCTGTACGGCCTCCCATTGCTGCTGTCTCCATCGCCACACTCTGCCATGTGCCACTTTCAGGTCTCCTCACACACTGCTGGTGTGTAGAATTTTTTGACATAGGGTGCTGGCAGATTACGGGCCTCCTATAGCTGCTGCCAGGCCCCTAATCTGCCATGGGCCCCTATATACCGCCCCCTCATGCTGCTGCCAGGTCCAGAGTCTCTCATGGGTCCCTGTACGGCCTCCCATTGCTGCTGTCTCCATCGCCACACTCTGCCATGTGCCACTTTCAGGTCTCCTCACACACTGCTGGTGTGTAGAATTTTTTGACATAGGGTGCTGGCAGATTACGGGCCTCCTATAGCTGCTGCCAGGCCCCTAATCTGCCATGGGCCCCTATATACCGCCTCCTCATGCTGCTGCCAGGTCCAGAGTCTCTCATGGGTCCCTGTACGGCCTCCCATTGCTGCTGTCTTCATCGCCACACTCTGCCATGTGCCACTTTCAGGTCTCCTCACACACTGCTGGTGTGTAGAATTTTTTGACATAGGGTGCTGGCAGATTACGGGCCTCCTATAGCTGCTGCCAGGCCCCTAATCTGCCATGGGCCCCTATATACCGCCTCCTCATGCTGCTGCCAGGTCCAGAGTCTCTCATGGGTCCCTGTACGGCCTCCCATTGCTGCTGTCTCCATCGCCACACTCTGCCATGTGCCACTTTCAGGTCTCCTCACACACTGCTGGTGTGTAGAATTTTTTGACATAGGGTGCTGGCAGATTACGGGCCTCCTATAGCTGCTGCCAGGCCCCTAATCTGCCATGGGCCCCTATATACCGCCTCCTCATGCTGCTGCCAGGTCCAGAGTCTCTCATGGGTCCCTGTACGGCCTCCCATTGCTGCTGTCTCCATCGCCACACTCTGCCATGTGCCACTTTCAGGTCTCCTCACACACTGCTGGTGTGTAGAATTTTTTGACATAGGGTGCTGGCAGATTACGGGCCTCCTATAGCTGCTGCCAGGCCCCTAATCTGCCATGGGCCCCTATATACCGCCTCCTCATGCTGCTGCCAGGTCCAGAGTCTCTCATGGGTCCCTGTACGGCCTCCCATTGCTGCTGTCTCCATCGCCACACTCTGCCATGTGCCACTTTCAGGTCTCCTCACACACTGCTGGTGTGTAGAATTTTTTGACATAGGGTGCTGGCAGATTACGGGCCTCCTATAGCTGCTGCCAGGCCCCTAATCTGCCATGGGCCCCTATATACCGCCTCCTCATGCTGCTGCCAGGTCCAGAGTCTCTCATGGGTCCCTGTACGGCCTCCCATTGCTGCTGTCTCCATCGCCACACTCTGCCATGTGCCACTTTCAGGTCTCCTCACACACTGCTGGTGTGTAGAATTTTTTGACATAGGGTGCTGGCAGATTACGGGCCTCCTATAGCTGCTGCCAGGCCCCTAATCTGCCATGGGCCCCTATATACCGCCTCCTCATGCTGCTGCCAGGTCCAGAGTCTCTCATGGGTCCCTGTACGGCCTCCCATTGCTGCTGTCTCCATCGCCACTCTGCCATGTGCCACTTTCAGGTCTCCTCACACACTGCTGGTGTGTAGAATTTTTTGACATAGGGTGCTGGCAGATTACGGGCCTCCTATAGCTGCTGCCAGGCCCCTAATCTGCCATGGGCCCCTATATACCGCCTCCTCATGCTGCTGCCAGGTCCAGAGTCTCTCATGGGTCCCTGTACGGCCTCCCATTGCTGCTGTCTCCATCGCCACACTCTGCCATGTGCCACTTTCAGGTCTCCTCACACACTGCTGGTGTGTAGAATTTTTTGACATAGGGTGCTGGCAGATTACGGGCCTCCTATAGCTGCTGCCAGGCCCCTAATCTGCCATGGGCCCCTATATACCGCCTCCTCATGCTGCTGCCAGGTCCAGAGTCTCTCATGGGTCCCTGTACGGCCTCCCATTGCTGCTGTCTCCATCGCCACACTCTGCCATGTGCCACTTTCAGGTCTCCTCACACACTGCTGGTGTGTAGAATTTTTTGACATAGGGTGCTGGCAGATTACGGGCCTCCTATAGCTGCTGCCAGGCCCCTAATCTGCCATGGGCCCCTATATACCGCCTCCTCATGCTGCTGCCAGGTCCAGAGTCTCTCATGGGTCCCTGTACGGCCTCCCATTGCTGCTGTCTCCATCGCCACACTCTGCCATGTGCCACATTCAGGTCTCTTCACACTGCTTGTGTTTTCAATTTTTTGACATAGGGTGCTGGCAGATTACGGGCCTCCTATAGCTGCTGCCAGGCCCCTAATCTGCCATGGGCCCCTATATACCGCCTCCTCATGCTGCTGCCAAGTCCAGAGTCTGTCATGGGTCCCTGTACGGCCTCCCATTGCTGCTGTCTCCATCGCCACACTCTGCCATGTGCCACTTTCAGGTCTCCTCACACTGCTGGTGTGTTGAATTTTTTGACATAGGGTGCTGGCAGATTACGGGCCTCCTATAGCTGCTGCCAGGCCCCTAATCTGCCATGGGCCCCTATATACCGCCTCCTCATGCTGCTGCCAAGTCCAGAGTCTGTCATGGGTCCCTGTACGGCCTCCCATTGCTGCTGTCTCCATCGCCACACTCTGCCATGTGCCACTTTCAGGTCTCCTCACACTGCTGGTGTGTTGAATTTTTTGACATAGGGTGCTGGCAGATTACGGGCCTCCCATAGCTGCTGCCAGGCCCCTAATCTGCCATGGGCCCCTATACCGACTCCTCATGCTGTGACGTTGCAACAAGGTGGAATTCAACCCTACATATGTTAGACCGCCTTTACGAACAGCAAAAGGCCATCACAGATTTCCTGATGTTAAAAGCGGATAAAGGTACTCCCTGTGTAACTTAGATGTCAGCCATTGGCAGCTCATGCGTGACACCTGCGCTTGCTCAGGCCCTTTGAGGAGGCCACGCTATTTGTGAGTCGGCAGGACTATGGGATGAACGACGTCATTCCTCTGTTGCACGTCCTGGAACAAATGCTGTTAACAATGGCTGGTCAGGGTGCGGTAGACGTGGCGCACAGATCTCAACGCCACATGACCCCTGTGGGGGCAGGACAGGAAGAAGAGGAGGAGGTAGAGGAGGACATTGGTGCTCAGGAATTATTGAGTGAAATGGGTGGTTTTTCCACTCAGCGGACAGGAGTGGAGGAGCAGGAGCATCTGGTAGAGGAGGAGGAAGAGGAGACAGAGGACCCAGACGCACCGTGGCAGTATGCTGTGGAGATGGAGGCAGGGAGTCCCTCGCATTCCTTGGCACAAATGGCCCATAGCATGCTCGCTTGCTTGCGTAGCGACAGCCGAATAATAACCATCAGACAGAGGGATGACTTTTGGCTGTCCACCTTGTTGGACCCTCGCTACCGTTCAAAAATGGTGGCCTTTTTCACACCTGCTGAGAGGGAGGCCAAAATAACGTACTATAAAAACCACCTATGTAGTCAGCTGGTCTCTGCCTGTCTGCGCCAATGTCCATCCTCAGACACTGTGGGCCCTGTGCGCTCGCGTTCCGCTGCCATGGCAGCAGGGGAGGGGTGGGGTGGTAGGAGCAGTGGCAGCTCCACCAGCAGCGGCTGCCTCAGTCTGCAGTCGATGATGAGTAGCTTTCTTCACCAGCGCAGTGAGGAAACTACTAACCAGCCGCAGCAGCAGCAGCATCAGGTGGACCTGGAGCAGGACCTCAAACAACAGGCTTAGGCCTACTTGGACAGCACCCTGCCAACCGAGGTAGACAATCCCCTTGACTACTGGGCAACGAAACTTGACCTTTGGCCCCAACTAGCTGAATTTGCCCTTGAAAGGCTGTCATGCCCGGCCAGTAGCGTGGCATCGGAGCGCGTGTTTAGTGCGGCAGGAGGTATTGCAACTCCGCGGAGGACACGACTGTCCACCCAAAGTGTGGAGAGACTCACGTTTGTGAAAATGAATCAGGCGTGGATTAGTCTGGATTTCAAACCACCAGTTCCTGACACAACTGACTAAATCCGCCATGAATCATGCCCCAAACATGTGCCACTTTCAGGTCTCCTCACACTGCTGGTGTGTTCCATTTTTTGTCATAGGGTGCTGGCAGATTACGGGCCTCCCATAGCTGCTGCCAGGCCCCTAATCTGCCATAGGCCCCTATACCGCCTCCTCATGCTGCTGCCAAGTCCAGAGTCTCTCATGGGTCCCTGTACGGCCTCCCATTGCTGCTGTCTCCATCGCCACACTCTGCCATGTGCCACTTTCAGGTCTCCTCACACTGCTGGTGTGTTCCATTTTTTGTCATAGGGTGCTGGCAGATTACGGGCCTCCCATAGCTGCTGCCAGGCCCCTAATCTGCCATGGGCCCCTATACCGCCTCCTCATGCTGCTGCCAGGTCCAGAGTGTGTCATGGGTCCCTGTACGGCCTCCCATTGCTGCTGTCTCCATCGCCACACTCTGCCATGTGCCACTTTCAGGTCTCCTCACACTGCTGGTGGGTTCCATTTTTTGTCATAGGGTGCTGGCAGATTACGGGCCTCCCATAGCTGCTGCCAGGCCCCTAATCTGCCATGGGCCCCCGTACCAACTCCTCATGCTGCTGCCAGGCCCGTAATCTGACATGGGCCCCTGTTGTCGCTTGTTGGCATATTCCGCTCGTTCAGATGCTCCTTCTCCTGCTACTCCTCTTCACGTATTCCGTCAGCAGTCTTTCTTGGAATCCGTTTCCAAGAGACAACAGTTTGCGAGCACGCACCCGACGGTGCAGAAGCTGAACGTCCTCCTGTCCAAGTTGCTGCTGCCAGGCTCGTAATCTGTCATGCGCCCCTGTACCGCCTCCTCATGCTGCTGCCAGGTCCAGAGTGTGTCATGGGCCCCCGTACCGACTCCTCATGCTGCTGCCAGGCCCGTAATCTGCCATGGGCCCCCGTACCGACTCCTCATGCTGCTGCCAGGCCCATAATCTGTCATGGGCCCCTGTACCGCCTCCTCATGCTGCTGCCAGGTCCAGAGTGTGTCATGGGTCCCTGTACGGCCTCCCATTGCTGCTGTCTCTATCGCCACACTCTGCCATGTGCCACTTTCAGGTCTCCTCACACTGCTGGTGGTTTCCATTTTTGTCATAGGGTGCTGTATGGCCTCCCATTGCTGCTGCCTCCACCACCACACTGTGGCTCCACACTCTGGTTTTGGCCCCGTGACTGCCCAAATGAGTGAAGTTTGCGGTGATTCTAAGATCGACGGCACTCATCTGCATGTCATACTGACTGACAGTATTATTTCTCTTCCCCAGCAGACTCCAAGGGCATTTAAATTAAAGGTACAGTGTTCTGCACTAATATTAAGTCTCTCTGAAGCCTAGAAACACCCTTTTTAAGTTAAATTCACAGCGAATTTATTCGACTCGAATCGAATATTGTCCACGAATTCGCCGAATCAGTCGAATCGAATTTTTCATTTCTTCGCTCATCTCTACTCGTCACCATGGAAAAATACATTAAAGATAAAATGATCCCTAGAAAGTTGAGATGAGAAGTACCTATTAATGATAGTTTATTAATTATTTATTATTTCAATGAAATACACGTCCTTATTAAAAGAAAACAAAGGAAAATGCGGAAAATCGCTTACTAATGAATTTAAAGAGAAAATAGAGCCACTAAAAGATCAAGCTGAATTTGGAAGATTAACGAATGAATTGAGTAAAAATATGCAGAAAAAGAATTTAGAGAACAAAAATAAGAAAAAAAAATACCTTAGAGTATTACATGATCACCAACAGAAGCAGGTATTTAAATTGCAAGTAAAATTAGTCAGCAATAAATAAAACTCAGCCAATTCAACACCAGAGAGAGAAACACCCATAGATTCACTGCAAAAGAAAAAAAAGTTTGGGCTTTAAAACCCCGGAGCAACACACACTCAGGAGAGACCCGCATAGGGCCACTCACACCTATAGGGAATATTACGATGAACATACACCATATAAATACAAACAGGGTAACAATCATTGGAGACCACTTCACGTTCCATATAGAACACCACTACATAATCAGCCATATGGTGGAAGACCACAACAAGAGAACTCATGCAGAGGAAACCCATACAAAACCCATCAAGGGTACTATAATAATTATGTACCATATAATAATAAATACCAATGGTTTGGACATCAAAAACCAAAACCACAGAGACCCAATTTAAAAAAAACCCTTATAGACCATATCAGATCCCCACACATAATAGGTATTTACCTGTAGCACATGAGGAATTGGAATTCCCCACTCCAACTCCTTTTTTAGGATGGAACCAATTTAACCTCCCTAGCAGTCTGATTATGTCCATATTTCTGTGCTCAAAGCAGTAAATTTTTTTGCATGGAAATATGTATTTTTTTTATTGTAGGTCTGCAATTTTTAGGAATAACTCACTGAAATCTGTCCGAACAAGAGTCTAGTAAACATCCCGGGTAGGATAAAACTTGAAACACGAAATCATAAATTATAATTTAATAAATAATCATAAAAAATAATAATATAATAATACATTTAATTCAATAATATAATCAAACCAAAAACACTGACATTTGAAATAGTGCGCCAAGTTCGCACATCACTGAGCAAAGTCGCAAAATCGTTTTCAGTGTCTGATGACGAATTTCCCCACAAATCATTATCACTCAATTCTGCAAGTAGTTCTAATTTACTATCGCTATTCTCTAGCTGGTCTAAAACCAATTTTGACATAAAGGGACGCTTTTTGGACGCCATGGACATTTCTCAGTTTCCAGGCAGAAAGAAGAGTAAAAATGCAGGCAGGGCACAGAACAAAGCACTCAGGACAAAATGTATGTGAAATGGTTTGATACAGTAATGTTTTACTATGTGATTTTAGTGATTTTAGTGAATGTCACTTTTTGTCATTTTCAAATTTCCCGCTGTTCCCCGTACGTCCCGACGCTCGCAGGGGACGGAACCCAGATGACAGATGCCGGCATCCGCTGGATTATATTGCCAGAACACTGCAGGAGGGACATCGCGGGAGCGCAGGACAAGGTAAGTGATCAAGGGATCGCGGAGCAGCGCTGCATGGTAAGCCCGAGTGTAGCTCAGGGTTACCGCTTGTGGTACAGCAACTTTACCCCGAGCTAAACTCAGTAATACCGCTAGGGAGGTTAAAGGAAAGGGGGAACACAGAGAAAGGTTGCAGGGGAGGAAGAAGAACACAACAAAAAAATAAGGCAATAATAGGTGAAGATATCTTTTACCTTAGTGGAATATCACTCACTAAGGAAGAGATACAGGTTCAGGATAAGGGTTTAAAATTCACTCCAACCAAAGGCCTTAATAAGTTTGAAACTTATGTTAGCGTCCAAAAATTAGTAAGGAATCTTAAGATCAAAAAATATTAAGCTCAAAATCCCACTCATAATGATGGTAGAATAGGAGAGTATCATACACATCTTAAAAACAGGTCTACATTCAATTCAGTGGCTGCAGATAATAGATATATAGACATGTTCAAGAAATTAGTTATTGAGGATTTAGATAGTTACATAGTTAGTGTGGCTGAAAAAAGTCAAAAGTCCATCCAGTTCAACCATTAAAAAAAAAAAGTTATAATCCTATACCCACAGTTGATCCAGAGGAAGGCAAAAAAAAAAACCCCCAGCAAAGCATGAACTAATTTGCTCCTGCAGGGGAAACAATTCCTTCCTGATCCCCCGAGATATTCGGATATTCCCTGAATCAACTTTGCCTATAAATGTTAGTATCCAGTTATATTCTGTGTATCCAGGAAAGAATCCAGGCCTTTTTTAAAGCAATCCATGGCGCCTGCCAGAACCAACTCTTGAGGGAGTCTATTTCACATTTTCACAGCTCTCACTGTAATGAAACCTTTCCATGTTTGGAGATTAAAGTTCTTTTCCTCAAGACGTAAAAAGTGCCCCCTTGTACTTTGTGATGACCTCAGGGTGAAGAGCTCTACACCGAGTTCACTATATGAACCACTGATGTATTTGTACATGTTGATCATATCCCCCCTAAATCTCCTCTTCTCAAGAGAGAATAAATTCAGTTCCTCTAATCTTTCCTCATAGCTGAGCTGCTCCATGCCCCTTATCAGTTTGGTTGCCCTTCTCTGTACTTTCTCCAGTTCCCCAATGTTCTTTTTGTGAATTGGTGCCCAAAACTGAACTGCATATTCCAGATGAGGTTTTACTAATGATTTGTACAGGGGTAAAATTCGATCTCTCTCTGGAGTCTATACCTCTTTTAATACAAGAGAGGATTTTGCTCGCTTTAGAAACCTCAGCTTGGCATTGCATGCCATTATTAAGCTTGTAATCTATCAGAACCCCCAGATCCTTCTCCATCATTCATTCCCCCAGTTGTACCCCCGTAGTATGTAGGATTCAACTAGAATTAGGAGGCAACCTCTCCAAAATGATGTAAATCCCCTAATAGACAGTTTTCAGACCCTATATCATTTATATATATATTAAAAAGGAAGGGTCCCAACATTAGACCTTAGGGTACACCACTGAAAACCCTAAACCATTGAGAGTATGACTCATTAACCGCTACTCTCTGAATACGATCTTTTACCAGTTTTCTAGCCATTTACATACAGATTTTTCCAAGCCTGTAGACTTTACTTTACACATTAGCTGTGTGTGGGGAACTGTGTCCAATGCTTTTTCAAAGTATACCACGTCCACCACCTCCCCTTTGTTCAAGGTTTTGCTCACCTCCTCATAAAAAAAAATCAGATTGGTTTGACAACTTCTGTCTTTCATGAATTCATGCTGTCTGTTGCTTAAAATATTTTTTCCAGCAAGAACACATCTATGTGGCCTTTTATTAAACTCTCCAGTATCTTCCCAACTATAGAAGCTAAACTAACAGGTCTATAATTACTTGGTAAAGATTTTGACCCCCTTTTAAATATTGGCACCGCATTGGCCTTACGCCAATCCAGTGATACTATGCCAGTTATTAAGAGTCCCTAAAAATGAGAAACAATAGCTTTGAAATGACAGAGCTCAATTCTTTAAGGACCCGTGGGTGTATGCCATCCGGCCCAGGTGCTTTATTCACCTTTTATTTTGACTAACATTTTTTGGATCATATCAATTGTGAGCCAATGTGGATCATCTAGAGCTGTGTCAATACCATGCCCATTATGGACAAGAGTTTCCCCTTGCTCCTTTGTAAACACATAGTTGAAGAAGGTATTTCATAAATTTGCCTTCTCTTTGTCCCCAGTCACCCACTCTAGAACATTTTGTAAAGGGCCTACATGCTCGGATCAGACCTTTTTACTATTAATATATTTGAAAATTTTTTGAGGGTTTGTCCTGCTATCTTTTGCAATCTCTCGTTCATTTTCAATTTTTGCGGCCTTTATTTTCTTTTTGCATATTCTGTTCTATTCTTTGAAATGTTTAAACCATGATAGCGTTCCTCCATTTTTATATTTAATAAAAGCTCTTTTATCTAGGGCTTTTTTAACTTTGGCCCTAAGCCACATAGGTTTGATTTTTAGCCTTTTAAACTTGTTGCCCATGGGAATATATTTTGCAGTGTGTTCACATACAGTATTTTTGAAGAATTCCCATTTCTGTGTTGTGTTCATTGATACCAATATTCCCTCCTAGTCTAAGTCTAAGTCTTGGAGAGCAACTCTTAGCCTTAGAAAATTAGCTCTCTTAAAATTGAGCTTTTTTATTTTTCCCGTATGTGCTTGCTGTTAACAATAAATGAAATCATGTCATAGTCACTGCTACCCAGATGTTCTTTTATATGGACATTCATAAAAATCTCATAGTTTGAAATCCAGCAGATCATCATTCCTAGTTGGGGTCTCTATGAACTGTACCATACAATTGTCCTGTAGTAGGTTTAATTTTTTTTCCCTTTAATTGTACCTGTAGTACCACTACTCCAGTCAATTTCCAGGTAGTTAAAATCCCCCATTATTATCATTGTCCCAGCCCTTGCAGCCCTTTCGATCTGTGCAAGGAGCTGAGTCTCCACCTCCTCATTAACACTGAGAGGCCTATAACAAACAAAGTTTACCCATCAAAAAGTATAAAGACACTTTAGAAGTTAAGAGGGGTATAGAGACATTAAGAAAAAGGAAGGATATAGTCATCTGACCCGTGGATAAAGGGGGAGGGATAGTTATATTATCAAAAAAATACTATGAACAGGAAATTAGTTAAAATGTTGAGTGATATTAACACATATGCTATTTTGAAAGAGAACCCTACCAAACTATACAAAAAAGAACTGGAAAAAATAGTGACATATGCTAGTAGGAAGGGTATATTAAATAAAAAAGAAGAAAAATATTTCATTCCATCTACATGTAAATTAAATTTAAAGTTATATTCATGGTCCCAAAAATTCATAAAGATAGTAAACGCCCCCCCCCCCCCCGGAAGACCCATTATTAATGGGATAGATTTCTTTTCAGAAAGAATGGGGTAGTATGTGGATTGTTTTTTACAACCACTAGTAACACAAACTCCAGTGTATCTTAAGGATACAAAACACATTATACAACTAATTCAGAATATAGAGTTAACACAACAGACCATTCTCATTACAGCTGATGTATCAGCATTATATACAAATATATATATCATGAAGGGGCAATTCAGGCAGCTAAATGGGCTTTAAATAAATATTCCACATTAATGGATAAACATCAAAGGTTTATTATAAAATGTTTAACATTCTGTCTTAAACACAATTATTTTTGGTACAAGGGAGAATATTACTTGCAAATAGCGGGAGTAGCTATGGGAGCAAAGTTTGCTCCCAGAATTGCAAACTTATATATGGCTAAATGGGAAGAGGAAACCATTTTTGAAAATGCTAAGGAAGAAATCACCCTGTATAGGAGATTCACTGACAATCTCATTATAGTATGCAAGGGAGAACAAAAATTCCTACATGAATTTCTGGAAAATCTGAATAATAATGATAAAAATATAAAATTAAGTTGGGAAATTAGTCCTCATAATATACATTACTTGGATATAGAAATCATTAAAGATAAGAATGCAATTTACACAAAAACATATTTTAAAAATACTGATAGAAATGCTTACATCCCTATTGATAGTTGTCATTTCAAACCGTGGCTTACAGATATACCTAGGGGACAATTCCTGCATATCAAAAGAAATTGTAGTACATCTCGAGATGATGAAACACAAAGTCAGATCATAGCGAATAGATTCATACAGAAAGGTTATCAGAAAAAAGAGATTGAGAAGGAAATAAATTAAGGGAGCTTAATAGAAATATAATATTTTCAGATAATAAACCTATAGATAAGGGGGAGATGAATATACCGGTAGTTTTGGAATATAATAAACAGCATAAAGCAATAGAGCGTATTTAGAAGCATTTAGGAACAAAGAGGCAGACAGAACTGACACTTACAGACTTGGAAGAAAAAAACCCAAAATGAACTTAAATTGTCAAAACCATGATGCACCATACGTTGGAAGTCCTTATATATGTTCGATAAAGGTTTCACCAGGGAGACATGCCTGAGAAGAGATTCCATGTCGCAAAGGCATAGAGTCAAAGCAATTGTTCCAAATTGGGCAGCATAGGCATTGCAGAGCTGGAGGAAATGGAAAGCGTAGGGGACAAGACCCCGCCAAGCTTAATTTGAGTTACTTGTTGTCGATATAATATCGATGTACGTTTACAAAAAACGGGGCCAAATCCAAATTCCTCTATATATATGGCCAGGCAACAGTATCAAACGCCATTTCCAAGTCTAGTGCCACCAGCACGCTAGCACCCTGGTCCTCAGAGGGGATCTGTTTATGAGTAAGGACTCTACAGAGATTAACATTTGTTAACCTGCCTAGCATAAAGCCAGTTTGATCAAAATTCACCAAAGATGGGATGATCTTCATGAACCTGGTAGCAAGAAGTTTCTTTAAATCATAATTAAGAAGTGATATGGGCCTATATGAAGAACAGGAGTTATTTCTATCTTGCTACAATTTCTAAAGTTACAGAGATCACACTTTCAGTGCTTAGACTGGAGGAAGCAGAACAGTAAAAAAAAGCCTTGATAGCTCGGGAATATACTGTGGGATGTTATAGATGAATGCCATATGTACTGTACATCAGTTTTGGATATTGTAGCCTTTGTCAAACAAGCCTGTATATGCCAGCAAGCTAACATCAGCTTAGCTTGTAAGACAGGTATACTGCAGTGATTGTTTACTAGAATTGTGTCATGTGAATCAGTTTGTGCGTCATATACATATAAAGTAGTAGCTAGGTGAATTATCATTCTGATTCCTGCCCACGATATACTGCAAAATAAGTCAGACTGAAACATGTCTATATTGCCTTGCAAAGCACAAGCTCTGCAAACTCCCAGCTGAATCTAGATTGATACATTTCTCTGCTGCTAAAAAGCTTTGATTGCCAGCACAATATCTCAACAAGGCACTACACATTCTGGTGAAAATGATCCACAGAAAGAATCAGAATTCCAACCAGATCAGGAAATAAACCCTGAACCAAATAGAAAATCAAAATGCCCAACTAAAAAGAAATATTGTAAAGAACTATGAATACTGCTGTCCAGAATCAACCACATATGGTCTGTTAAAGAAGAAATATCATTTATTTTGTTTGTTCCTTTCCACTAAAGAGGAAAATTCATGTAGCACTTTGTCTCAGCTTTCTACATGATCCCCAATCCGAGCTATTGTGGTTGTCATCTAACCCCCACCACTCTCTGACCACGCATGTTTCCAAACGATAACACTGCTGCCAGGCCACCACCTTAATAAGAGGAAGCTGTGCTATAATGACCAAAGAAATGACAGTGAGGGCAAGGGAATTGGGTAGGATCCCTCCCTTGACATGTCCTCCCCTAGGTACACTCACTGAATGGGGGCAACTGTGCTCAAAGTTTGAATCCCCATAAATCAGGCTTTTAATAGGGGAGGAGCAGAAAAGCAAGAAAGCAAGGAATAAAGGGATTTTGTTCATATCTCATTGGGGAGGCTAATATAGGAATTTAGTCATAAATATATGAACCTGTGCTCTCTGCCCCCCCGTCGAGTGCAGTACGTGGTGTGTGAGGTAAGGCACTACTGTACTGCAACTTTTTAAAGGATAGTATATATGTGTGTGTGTTCATGTGTGTATGTGTTTACATGTGTTTGTATGTGTACAAATGTTTGTATATGTGTGTATGTATCTACGTACACGTGTTTGTGTGTGTGATTGCGTGTGTATGTATATTACTTTTAATCCTTACCTCCTATTCTTGTACTACCTAAAAACTGCTTTTTTTGTTTTATATGTAATAGCAGCAAGGATTTCTACTCCTATGAAAAGCAATCCCTGCTCAGATTGCTTTTCAGAGGCATTTGACAGGCAGTGAAGAGGAAATATGTTGACTCCTCACTACCTGTTTTAACCAGTTAAGTGCAGCAACATGACAGTGCAGCCTCATTCACCTGCGGGTATACTTCCAGCCATGGTCACAGCCAGGGGCGGACTGACAACTCATGGGGCCCCCGGGCAATAGGGGATCATGGGACCCCTGTGTCCATGCCCAAACTCAAAAAAGCCTATGAAAAAGGTACCAGGGGCATCTCATGAGGCCCCCTACTGACCCCCGGCCCTCAGGCAGTGCCCGAATTTCCAAATGGTCAGTCCGCCCCTGATCACAGCAAGCGTTCATCCCCAGATGATGCCTCTGCCACTAAAGGGGGAGCAGTTGGGGGTGGTAAAAACAGCTCAAACACATGGTTTTGCTGCCTTCCAACCTCACATTTGAACAAGCTCTTGCTTCACATCTGTGCAGCTGCAAGCTGCGTGTAGTGCAGCCCATTCATTTCAGTAAGCTGCCCTACCCACAAAGATGAAGGGAAATAAGTCCCTGGCCCTTTTTTTTAAATTGGGCTACACCAAAAACACCCCACTTTTGCCAAAAGAATTAATGACACCCCAAAGAGCAGAGAATTTGTCTACGTATCAGGAATGAGCACAATTTTGTGTCTTCCACAACACGCAGTAACATGAACCAAGCTGAGGTGCCTCGAAACTGAAAATATTTTTCAACGGTGAGAAAAAGGTTGAGAAACACTGTCCTAACACTCAACCAGCTTATGAGGCATTGCAACTTGGGGGTGCTCTTTAACAATTCATTGCTACCTATGAAAGCTACCAGTGACAGTGGTGCTTTATACAGATAGAGATATCTCAATACTACAAAGAAAGACAAATGCAGAAGCGATAATCACACAGCTTCATGAATCCAGATCTCCTTATTCTGCATATAGTAGACACTCTGCAAGATCATCCAGGTATCAATAATCAAGATATTCCACCCTCAGCCAAAACTAATGTTGAAACGTGGAAAATGAAGACCAGCTAGATCACTTCATGCTGGCCCCTTCTGCAATTATAGCTATGTAAATCATTAAAATGATGTGCCTATACTGTTCAAAATCCAGTTATATACTGTCCCACTCTGATCTGCACATGCTCAGTTGCTCTCTGTTTTTTGGCACTGTGCCGAATTTGTGCAGCCCAATCTGTTGACAGCCTAAAGATTTTCTGCTGCTCAGGGCTTTGGGCTTCTGAAAAATGGTAGCCTTCTGCAACAAGAAACAGGAGCAACACTGCATTAAGAGCGACTTTATCAGGAAAATAGCTGACACTAAGAATAACCCAAGTTTCACCTATCATCCATTATGTTATGATATGTTCTACCTGCAGCCACTACAGTTCCTGAACGTACTGATCAAAACAACAAAATTGAGAACTTAATTCACCAACGTCTCATACGTAACACACTGTATTTGCTTAAAAAATGTACCAACTTCGCAAAAAACACTCGCAAGAAATTAAAGAAATTTTAAAGAAATATGGCGTTTGTGTTCAAAAGTTGTACTATCACACAAAACCATGATAAAGACTGTAAAGTAGCCCATAGATTATACAATTTTCTTTCCACTTTCACTATGAGTGAAAGGAAAGAAATGTGCTTGATTCCCCCATCAACACAATCAGTGTTGATGAGGGAATCCCTCCCGCAATGCTATTGTGTTCTGCCGGCGAGGAGAATTCCCTCAGCTGAACACGATGATCACTGCTGGTGGCTTTATCCGCCAGCAGTGATCGCATGAAAAAATCCAACAGGCCGGTTGTACTGAAGTTGATTAATGGATAGACTTCAGTACAACCAGCCTGCCCATAGATGGATCAAATCTCGGCCAGTTCATGCGATCCATCTATGGCCAGCTTTAGATCATTATTAAATGCATAGAATTTCAACACAGTTTCATTTCATTCACAGATAAATCTTGTGCCAAAACAAATACAGGAAAGCACAGTTCAAACAGTGCCTCTGACGGGACATGGATCACCTGCTGGTGGCACTGTGATTCCTAGACAGGAAGGTTGTAGTTCCAGTGTCCACCAGCGAGTGTCTACCAGCAGCCAGCTGATCCCAATAATCAATTCCCACCTGATGCAGGCTGCTGGGAGGGTAGTTAGACCCTCCTCTACTAGTACCTTTCACTTCAGTGTTTTGCTCTGCTAGCCAGGTACTGCTTGCCATTGATCCTGACCCTGCTCCTGATCTTGTTTTTGCCTTGTACCTATACCCTGTACCCTGCTGCCCTGTATCTACTTCCTCTTGTTTATAATCTCATTCTTGGTTCCCCTTTCCTGTCTGTTTCTTGCACCCCCAGTATTACCTTGCTTATTCGTGTTTCTCATTTTGTACATATTGTATATAGTTAGTTTGTTAGTTAGGCTTTCTCATACTCAGATTGCTGGTTAGGTATTTTGTTATATGGTTAAGGCTCCCTTGTATCTTCTTGTTTGCTGTGTTTCCTGTGTGCTGTTGTTTGGATGTCTTTTCTTTTACTATTACATACACTATATACTATTACTATTACATTTGACTTTAAATATATATTGGCTGATCTTAGTTTCCTAAGTGTAGCACAGAGATCTGGCCATCCCTGCTGCTGATTCCTGGCAGACACCTACACCAGTATCCTCTACATGAACTAAACTTTGCTGTAAAAATTCTATACCAAAAAATGTCTGGTTCGTCTGTATCCTAGCAGTCAAACTAAAGGGATTGCAAGACTATATACTATTCTAGACAATCAAAGAAACTTATATCTGGCATAATCAAAGTTTTTGATCTGTTAAACATAAAAGGAGATACTCCACCTTACACCCTGGAGATATGTGCTGCCACTACGGAAGTCTCAGGTAAGAAAGCCAGTGGGCTTATAGTTGTTCCTCTTAACAACAGCATAGAAATACCACTGCCCTCTCTCATCAAGTGCAACCAGATTCTAACCAACAGGAAGTAGATCGTTAAGTGTTAAAGTCCCTGCATGATGAGCATGGTCATCCAGGACCAGAGAGGACTTTCCTGTTGGTGAGATTGTTTCTACTGGCGTTGAATAAAGTCGGAAGTAGAGGACCACCCTTTAGTAGAGAAATTCTTAGTGCACTATGGACAAAGAATTTACTCAAACCAGGGCAGACTTTGAGAGCAAGCATATTAGGGAACCGTTGACCCTCTTGAGTATACAAAATGTCTAGAACTACTCCCTATCACCCAGAAGGTGACCCTCAACTAGACCGGTTTAAATAGAATGCTCCGAAATATGCTTGGCACCTTGCCACTTATGCACTCATACAACTCAGTGAAAATGACTCTACAGGCTATTCACCATATCATTTAAAGTTTGGACAGGAGGCAAAACTACCCATAGATCTAGCCTTTGGTACAGCCCCTGATCACCTTGCCTCTTCATCGCATCAAGGGTATGTGGAGAGGCTGAAGCACCAGTTAGAGACTGCTTATGAAAAAGCTAGAAAGGCTTCCAAAGTGGTGGAACAGAGGAACAAGCAACATTATGACTCTACAGTAAAATTGCAAGACTTAAAGCCAGGAGATCGAGTGTTATTGAGAAACCTTGGAGTCCCAGGCAAACACAAAATTGTAGTCTACTGGAATTTGCAGCCCTATGTCATCTGTAAAAAGTTATCAGACTTGTCATTCTATCAAATTCTCCCAGAAGGCAGGAGGGGATCAGTAAAATTATGGCACCAGAACCATCTGCTGCACCTATCTGATGCTGTGTGGGTTCCAACTCCAACAGAAGACCCTCCTGCTGGTGGGACTTGCCACCCCCGACCTTCCCCATCCCTTCCCCTTCCTGTCCAAGATTCAGAAGAGGAAGGGATTGATTAGGAAAAGGGAGTTGAGATGGGGTTTGATTGGCAGACAATCTTATCTGCCATCAGAGACAGTATTCTGGCACTGACCTCCAGTTCAAGCCTACCAGTTCCCCAGTTTGACTCAAACCCCAATGTCTCTAGACCTTTCAGGATGTGTTGGGCTAATCCATCAGCTAGACTCAGGCCACAGTGACTCTACCCTTCCTGAGCCTGAATCTGATTTTTCAGGATGTATTGAAATGGAGAATTTAATGGAGCATGTGGCTAGAAGACACTCAGAGATTGTGTTGGAACAGGAGAAGGCCACAAAGGCAAAAGATGAAGTAAATTTTCATGCTGAACCAAGAGAAAGGAGAGACATAAAGCCACCCAAAAGACTGACTTATGACACTCTGGGTGAGAGCTCAGAAGAAGCATTCCATGCTAGCCAAAGAACGTTTGAAGCTCCTGTGCTTATGGGAGTGTATTCTAGAACTTGCAAGCACTCTTGCTGACACCATCAAGGAGGATGTTTGTAGAATGATGACCCTTCCTCAATACCAGTCAGAGTCTGCCAACCCTTGTTGGGAGTCTTTTTTGCAAAATTGGCTCAATAATGAACACTTACCAATTATTGTCCCTCCTGATTGATAAAGATATATCTAAATCAGTTATCTATATGTTGTTTCAAACTCTGTTGGTTTGATTGTTAGTTCTTTGGTGACCAAAGACTTTAAGTGGGGGGGGGGATGTAACACTGCACTACTACTGATTGCAGGATGCTAATTAACCACAAGATGGCAGTGTTCTGCAGTTCAGTTATTCAGACTTTATTGAAGCAAAGCTTTGTTGAACTTGTATACTGGCAGCAGGACTTGTGCACTCAGACAGAGTGAACAGACTACATTTCCCAGAAGAGCTGGCAAAGGGGTGGGAGCGTATATATTGAGAGGCCCGGGAACTTTACAGGAAGAAAGCAGATGGCGAGAGGCAGAGGATGTGTGTGTGTGTGAATAAGACCATGTGGGACTTAGGGGATCCAGGCTGGATCAGGCCACCTTGCGGAGAAGGAAGGAGGGACGGCAGACTGCTGGTATCACTGACAAACAGAACAGTCAGTCCTGCAGGCAGGTGGATTGTAGTTCAGTTCAGTACATTTTACACCACAGATTATCACATTGAGACACAAACTGCCTAGCCTACTGCTTTACTGTCTCCCTATTATCCTGAAGCTACAGTATGTGCCCCCTGCAGACAGGATTATACTAGTATCTAATTTCTCTTCCTGCTCCAAAGAAACTTACTTCACCAGACTAGTTCACCAAACTTAGAGGTTCAACCTCTGCTGAAGTCTGTTTCCGCCCCTTTCTTCAATTTAAGCCAATTCCTCACTTCATTCTTCATTCTTTTGTGTTAAAGAGACCTTACCCAGTTTCAACACAGCTCAAAGGGGAATCTTTCTGTTGCTTTACTATCTTGAGGAAATTTTGCACTTACACAAAAAGGGATCTTAACCTTAATGTGCGTCAACTAGGGCCCCATCAACCGCACAGAAAATTTGTCACCATTCTTTGAGGAGATACAAAAGGGGACATTATTGCTTATAAAACAAAAATCACCTCAAGAGTTAAACCCAGTTCCCAAAAGTGAGCTAGCCTAGCATCTTGATAGTCCACTTCAGCTCATCAGTAGAGAGATATGTCATAAGCTGGGATTCTTCTTTTAATTCTGTTCCTGCTGGACATTTGAGTCTGCTTAAAGTGATAATGTGCTTTATTATTTTGTTAAACCTTTTAGAGTGTTTAATTTCTATGCACATCTTCTGTCATTCTTGTTGTGCTTGCATTCCCTATACCCTAACCTTAATACATTTAGACTGTTTGCTCACCTTAAACTGTGTGTTTATTTTATGGTTCAAAGCCAGGGAGTCCTCCTGGTCAAGGTTTCACAGTGATGTGAACTCTGCGGTTCTTAAGGGGTTAGCGCTACATCCAATTTAGAGACACCTCATCTCCCCTTCCCCCTTTTTCTTCCGAATAAGTAAAACACCAGATCTAGGATCTTGCCTGGATGGCAATCCTTAGTGACATGTGACATGAAAAATGTACAAATATATTATCTCTTTTTGACCCACCTGTGCGAGATGTATTTGGAATATATGATTTACTTTGTAGCACTAGCCCTTAGGAGTCGCTAGAAGATTTGGGTCCCCCTATAGTCCTGCACAGCCAGGCATCACACAACTTCATAAAGGCTTGCATCCAGAGTCAGAAATCGGTTCTTGAGCTTTGGTTTTGTTGTTTTATTTAGGAAATTTGAACTGGGATAGGGTTTAGGGTGTACAGGATGCCCAAGGGAACTGGTGAACAGAGGACAACTTCCTTGAATTATTTACAAGCCTTCTGTGCAGCACGGTCTCTGTTGGAGAGCTAGCCAGCATCTCCTTAGTGTACAATACCAGAACCTAGATGAACTCCTCTTCACCTAGCAATCTGGAGACTTTCTTTCTGAACAGGGGATCTGGTTCCTGTCACTTTAAGAGATAAACAGTCACTGGTAGGTGACCAATCTGCTCCTTCCACCCAGGGGGTGCAGGGATACTCACTCAGATCCTCTCCTGTACCACTTGTGTGTTGGTGGCTGCTACCAGGCCTATCAGCTGGGCCGATCCTCCACTGCCTCCTCGCAGCCTCCTTCCTACAGCCTCACATCTTCCTCTTTATTTTCCACCCAAACTCTTTGTCCCACTGAGCAGGCTCCAACACTTTTAATGGTGTTCCAGGCCCTTGTAAACCTCCTGTTGGGGATTGGCCAGGATCCCGCAACAGTGCAGCCAGCCACTTCTCAGATCCACCCACTGCCTCTAGGGCCTTCCTCCAAAGCCTTAGAGCAGGAGCAAATTCCAGAGGGGCTGGCCTACAGGGCCTCTTAGCACCTGACCCTTCTGGCTATTACAACCATGCTGCTACTCAGCCTTCCTTACTAACAATTAAACACTAGCTCCCCCTAGCTAAACTAGCAGTTTTCTGTGCTGATAAAGCTACCGTATTGTTTGCCGTATAAGACGCACTTTTTCTTCCCCAAAACTGGGGGGGAAATGTCAGTGCGTCTTATGGAGCGAATATGGAGCGGCCGGTCCGGTATTTCCATCGCGGCTGTGTCAGAATACCGGGCCGGCCGCTCAGCTCTGCAGCGAGCCCTTACCTGTTCCTCTATCCAGCGGTGTGCTGTCTTCCCGGCTTCTGTAGTGTGGGCACTGGGCATGACAGCCGGGTGCCAAGTGCGCATGCGCAAGAAGCGGTGCTTTTTGTGAACGGTAAGGCGGTACCTGGGACACATGACAGATCCTAGAAGCCGCCGGACCAATCACAAAGAGCAAGTGCTTCGCGCTCATGCGCACTGGGCACCCGGCTGTCATGCCGAATGCCATTACAGGAGCCGGGAAGACAGCGCGCGGCTGGATCGAGGAACAGGTAAGATCAAACAAAAACTCTGCAGAAGTAAGAGCGGGTACCTGTCAAATTCAGGTACCCGCTCCCCACCTCCCCAAAGGTCAGCAGTCATCTGTACTGTCCGCAGTCTCTGGTCATCCCTGTGCTGTCCGCAGTCTCTGGTCATCCCTGTGCTGTCCGCAGTCTCTGGTCATCCTTGTGCTGTCTGCAGTCTCTGGTCATCTCCTGTACTGTGTCTGCAGTCCATTAGTTCAGAATTTTTTTTTTCCTGTTTTCTGCCTCTAAAACCTAGGTGCGTCTTATGGTCAGGTGCGTCTTATACGGCGAAAAATACGGTAACTATAACCCTATAGAGACTTAAGACTTTGTTTGAGCAAGGTTATTGTGTACTTATAAAACAACTTATAAAATATCTATAATGCAAATTCCTACTGTATGTATTTGTGATCCTACTGATTTTTATAAATAAGGAACCTGAAAAAAACAAAGGTAGGTAGGGAACATAGACAGGCAAGGGTAATCCAAGAGCAGATCATATGAAAGCTGGTTCATTAACAGGGTCAATTTGATTCAGGATCAACGATAACAGAAACCCAAGCTGAAAGTCCTTTCATCAATGATCTCATGCCGGATATGAAAAAACAGCGCTATTCACTCACTTGATAAAAAAAGTGCATCCAGCTGTGCAATAACAATTAACAATGTAGAGAAAAACACAAGTAAATGTATGTACTTCAATGTATTGTATAAACCTACAGTATCTAATACTCCCCCCCCCCCCCAAAAAAAAATTGTCTCGTGTGTAACATGTGAATTTCAAATAATGTGGATTTCCTAAGATTCTTCCTTCCAGCTTCAATAGTGCTCTTCCCAACACATTTCACACTCCAACATACAATGGTACTATAAAGATACCCATGATATTTTGTCACAGAAGGTCACAGTACAGCATAATATTTTATCCAGCATTTCAATTTTTCTGTAGTCTCCAGCTCTCCTTCACAACCCAGAAGTAATCAGTATGACTCCAATTTAAATTTGAAGGGCATGTAAGAAAGGGGACTAGATAGTGTGACATTAATTTCTATTTGGCTCAGTAAAGAAATAAAATTACACTTGCATTTTCAAAGTGTATCATAGCACTGTTGGTGCATGCAGACTTCAAATGTAAAATGTATCCTACAATCTTACCAGCATTCTTAGTATCCAATGTGGCACCTACAGAGGTAACAAACACCCAGCAGACATCAGGGATCCAGCAGAAAATGACAAAACTTGTAGAGCCTGGAGTTTGTTGATATGTCATTTCCCTTTTCTGTTGGATCCCTGATGTCTGCTGGGGGTTTGTTACTCCAGTAGGCTCCAACTAGGATACTAACAGTCCCAGTAAGATTAGGAAACCATGTGGCTAACAAATATATTTTGATGCTAATGTGCACATCAGATACTGGGAAGGGTGTGGCTGGTATGTAGGCAATAATCAATACAAACAAATTGCCTTGACCTCACAACCGCATGACTAGTTCAGTGAATAGCAGCTCAACTGTGAAGGTTGCAGGACAGTCAGTTGGTGTTCTGGTGCTCCACACTTGGACTTAAAGCGGAGCTCCAGTCTCCTGTAAAAAAAATAAGTCAGCAGCTACAAAAACTGTAGCTGCTGACTTTTAAAAACAGAAAACTCACTTGTCCCTTGATCCAGCGGTGTCCTCACCCCAGCTGGGTTCACCAGCTGTCCTCTGTTCCCAACCCTGGCATCTTAAGTGTGGTCACCCGGCTGCAACAGATTGCGGCTTCACAGCTGGGTGCCCACTGCGCATGCACAAGCAGTGCTGCACATTTTGAATGGTCCCACAGTCTTCTGGGACCTATCAAGTGTCCCAGAAGACTGTGGGGGAGGGACAAAAAATCCACTTCCAATCACCTAAGCGTCCAGGGCAGAATTGGGAGTGGGTACCTGTCAAAATCAGGTAACCCCCCCCCTTCCCTGGCTTCCCAAAGGTGCCAATCCTTAACAGGGAGTGGGGGACGAGTTGTTAAAGCGGAACTTCCCCTTTGAGGTGGAGCTCTGCTTTAAAGCTCAAATAAAGCCTAATTTTCTTTAATAAATAGTAATGTATAAAGCAAAGAGGCACATCAAGGCTTGACAAAAAGGAATCCTCTTGCAAATGCATTGTCTAGCAACCACCTACTACCAGGAAGTTTTTTTTTCTAAACCAGATCCGAAGGCACCGCATCTTTGCATTACACTCGATAGATTAGCAGGACCTGCGTTTGCTATGTTCTCCCATGGTTCATCCAGTATGGCTAAGGCCTAGTTCACAGTAGTTTTGAAAGCAGGCATTTGAGGCACATTTTTAATGTTCCTCAAACACTTATGTAAATGATACTATAGACAGCTCACAGTGCTGTTCACATTATCAAAACATGAAGTGTTAGCACTGCGTCACTTCAAAATGCAAGCCTCATGTCGAGTCTGAAGGAGTTTGAAGCCTTTCCATGCCTCCCATTCAAGTCTATAATAATGATCTGCAAACACGCTGGCAGACGTTTGTGGGGCGTTTGCAGTGCGGTTGTGGTGCAGTAATAATATTACAGTTTATTATAGGCATTTGTGGTGAGTTTTTAACGATTGTAAAGCGCTTATAAAACGTATCAAAATTGCACATTGAGCATTTTTAACTCTTGTAAAACCTCAACCCAATGTTCATACTAAAGCACCTTAATGCCCGTCGAAGGCCCACACTAATGTGATAGGAGCATTTGTTAATAGTTAGAAATTTTGTCAAGTGTGAACAAGCCTTTACTCACACTATCCTGCTCCAATGGGAACTAACAGCTTACTGTTTCCCATCTAAGTTCCTGACAGATAATGATCCTGCAGTCTTTACTGTGATTTCTTTCATTCTTTTCTGTTGCTCAATCCATTCCTTTATTGCATTGCATGCATCTCCTTTTATTGAATATTGCAACTAAAAGCTATTGCAGTCCTGTCAGATTTACGACTGCAAGACTTTAACCTTATTTCCAAGTATCCTGGCACTTATTTGTGCAAGTCTCAGCTGTGTTTTTTATGTTACATGTTAAACTTTTTTAAGGTTTGGACAGAGTAGGAAAGGATGAGAAGCTGTTAGCTTTTTATTTCTGTCTGTCTGCTAGGTGTAGGATAGATCATCAAGCAGGGAGATTCTCCCCAATGGGGGACAGAAAGCAGTAAAAACACTCTTTTTACTAGAAAGATTAAGATATAGGCTCCATGCACACTGAGCATTTTAATAACACTGGTAACGTTAGTTGTGTCAAGTCAAGTTAAAAACGTGAGTTTTTCAGCGTTTTTGCATTAGCGTTTAGCGGCATTTTGCCGTGTTTTTTCGTGTTTGCACTTTTAACGTTTTTTAGCATTTTTTTTACCCCAAAAAAGTTCAAAAATGCCGGTTTGCTGCGTTTTACTGCGGTTTGCTGTTTTTCAGCGTTAGAGCGTTTTTCCAGCTAAAACACTCCTCTAGAAACCCACTAGTTCTGGGTTTTTCTTCCAGCCAAAAAACACCCCTGCCAAAAAATGTTGATTGCATTCTGTGTGTGCATGGACACATAGGATAACATGCTGGGGAGTTTACTGGCTGTAGAGAAAAACCTCAAAACCAAAAAACAGCAGCTGTAAAAACGTCCAGTGTGCATGAGGACTTAGATCTCCTATCAGGATGTCACCTTTTTCCGTCACTTTCCATCTAGGTGACAAGTGTCAGAAAGAAAAGGAAGGGAAAAGTTATCTCCTTTATAGGAACACAGACAGCATGTAATCCTTTTTTGCTGCCAGAGCCATTTTTTTAGTTTTTTGAACACGTTGAAATCATTTTAGCCCTGAGGATTAGTCAGAGACCTGACAGAATAAACTGGTGGTAGTTCCAATTTTTGTATTTGATATGATATTAGCGCAATCATTTATCAAGTGCAAAATTTCACAAAAAAATACACTAACGTTAATTTTAGTGCACACAAAAATATTACCATTTTTTGGTAAAATATAAAAGACGAGGTTGCACTGAGTAGACAGATACCTGACATGTTGAGCCTTAAAATTGTTTGCATCTGTAAAAAAACAATGAACTTCCCCAAATATTCCACTGGCAATGCTTTAAATGCCCTTGCAGGTCATCAGTTTAGAGTTAACCATAAAAATGTCCCTAGAATTGTTGCTCTCACTCTGGCGTATGCCATGATTTATAACGTTTAACTCATGTGACGAAATCCTGGTCACTTCCAGGTTCTTACTCGTGGACATCGCTAGCCTCCCTTTCCTGAACCTGGTGACACATGCAGGGCCTTGGCCTGCAAATGGGATAGCTAAGCCCAGAAAACATGTTGGATGGCAGTAAAAAGGTTAAAACGCATTCAAGATTCTAACCCTTTTCCATTCTTTCTTGAAAAAAAACCTCACCAAAGTTAAAATGTAGTGAAGTTTAGTTGAAGGTGTGTGTGTGGGTAACATTGATCCTTCCACAGTCACTGACCACCATCCTGTGCAAAAGATTACACAGGTCTGCAAAAAATTTTTTTTCAAGAGCTGTTTTGGTTATTCTACGTAATCTTTGTTTTTTGGTGCGCTGAATCCGAAAATGACCTCCATTTTGTCATAGGACATCACATTTCCTGACAATTTAGGTAACTATGTCAAATAAGGCAATAATACCTCAAAATAAATGGAAATAGACTTATAAAATTTAAGTTTTATTACAATTTTTTCATGAGAATCCCTTTTTGAACTGAAATGAGCTGACCTACATACACTAAACTCGATTCTTCTTCCCTGTGAGGCTCTTCTTGGTGCATTTACTCTTGTGAGTAGCATCTGGAATGTCTCTCTGAAGGATCCAACAGTAGTCTGCCATCATTGTAATGCTCCATTTTCCCTGGTATCTCCTTTCCATCTCTTTAATGTCTTGGTGGAATCGTTCACCTTGTTCCTCACTCACAGCTCCCAAATTTTCAGGAAAGTAGTCAAGGTGGGACTGGAGGAAATGCACTTTCAAACTCATCAGGCAACCTAAAGCTTGAAATGCTTTCAGCATTTGTCCAACGATCTTTTTGTAGTGAGGATCTTTGTTATTGCCTAAAAAGTTCTGTATGACTTCTTTAAATGCAATCCACCCTTCTTTTTGAGGATCCGTCATGGTATTGGCAAACTTTTAATCAACTATAAGCCTTCTAATGTCTGGTCCGACGAACACACCTTCCTTCAATTTTGCCTCCGACAGGCCTGGAAACTTGGTGACCAAGTATTTGAAGCATTCTCCATCTCTTGGAAGTGATTTTACGAATTGCTTCATCAATCCCAATTTTATGTGGAGAGGCGGTAGAAGAACTTTATGGGAAGGTACCAAAGTTTCTCGGAGGACATTTTTTTCACCGACTGTTAGCACCCTCGGCTGCCAACTCTTCTTGGTCCAGTGATTTTGTCGGTCTCGACTGTCCCATAGACACAGAAAACAAGGGTATTTGGAATACCCAGCTTGTTGCCTGAGCAGCATGCACAAGACCTTCAAGTCACCACACACTTGCCAACCATGGTCTTCATATTTAAGTTTACGAAGAACCAATTCCAAGTTCTCGCAGGTTTCCTTCAAGTGTACGGAATGACCTACAGTTATGGGAGCATATAAACCACTGTTATGGAGTAAAACTGCTTTGAGACTTCTTTTTGAAGAATCTATAAAAAGACGCCATTGCTCTGAATCATATTGGATTTTAAATTGACCCATCAGACCTTCCACATCAATGCAATAAACCAACTTGTCTTCCTGGGCGAAGTAAGGAACGAACTCCTTTTCACGATATCTGAACCATGAAGATGACACTCCTGGCAACAATAAATTCCTGCTTTTCGGCCTTGATTCGAGTAACTCAGTGGCATCTTTGGGAATATTCAAGTCTCTTACCAAATCATTCATCTCCTCCTGAGAAAACTATTTTGGTCTTGTATCATCTTCAAAGTCAGAACTTGATTCGTCATCTGGTTCAGGTATGACTTCACCTTCATCGGAGCTAGGTATCTCTTCCAAGGTAGCAGGGGGCTTGGGTACTGGTATATCTGTGCCATGGGGGATGGGACAAATTGCTGAGTGAAGATTGGGGTATGAAATGGAATGCTTCCATTTGAAATTAAACCCTTTCACATCGCATGAACAAAAGTAACAGTCGTCACTATGGTTCTTTTGCTCTTGCCATACCATAGGAATCCCATAACGGAAAGATTTTTTCTTACCCTTGAACCAATTTCGGAGGTCCTCAACACACCGTTTGCACACTTTATGAGGCGCCCAAACTTTATCTTGATCTTTATGCAAAGCTTACTTTTTTCACAAAGTCTGTAATATTCTGCTGTTGCTTCAACACTGTATATTCACCACAGATGAAACAGAAACTGTCTGGCGAATTAATACACTTTCGCAGAGCCATAACATAACGGTTGAAGAATGACGAGCTAACACGAACTGCGATGAAAAAGTGTAAAGAGCCTAGAACCAAAAACCTGATGATGATTCATGCACAAGTGTGGACTGAAGGAGAGAGCAGCTCTGTATCTGTAAACGAGACGTCACAGTGCTGGCCATGCCCCCCTGCACTGACCGGAGCTGCTGCTATCTGCCCTGTGTCTCCCTCCCACTGGATTCTTCAGATTAACCCCTTCTACCATTAGAAGCACAGACTCAGGGCTGAGGCTTACACATACAGCATGCTGCTGAGTATCCCAGTAGTCAGACATGTCACTCAGAGCAGCACTTGTATTCACCCCCTTTGCAGGGGGGGGGGCAAGGATCGTTTACCTGCAAATAACAACAAAGGGCCAGAAGAGAACTAGGGAAATGAGGAAATATAATTTTTTTCCCTAAAACTTGCTTAGCTTATGTATATATTGCTGACCATCAGATTTACAGTGCTATTTTTATTTTTTTTTACATAACTCGGACAACCCCTTTAAGGTTTTTTTGGCATTTTATATCTTAAATGCGCTTATGTGAATTAATTAATTAGTCATTTGGACTTTAAATTTGGTTAAAAACCCATAATATAAAAAAATTACCAAAAATTAAAAAAATTTGATAAATTTGAAGACAATTTAGCATTTTGTGGCAAATCATGACGTCTAGGAGTTTTTTCAATATTTTATTTGTTTTCAGCACACCAAAATACATGGAAATTAGATGAAAATAATCAGCAAAAAACTACCATTTGAATGGATAGAAGAATAGCCAAAATGGCAAGGACTCAGCCAACAATCAGCTCCAGGAAGATCAAAGAAGGTGTAAAGTTACCTGTGAGTACTGTTACAATTAGAAGACGCCAAGCTATCTGCAAGAAGCCCCCGCAAAGTCCCACTGTTGAAAAAAAGGCATGTGCTGAAGAGGTTACAATTTGCCAAAGAGTACATTGACTGGCCTAAAGAGAAATGGCAGAACATTTTGTGGACTGATGAAAGTAAGATTGTTCTTTTTGGGTCTAGTGACCAGAGACAGTTTGTCAGATGACTCCCAAACACTGAATTCAAGCCACAGTACACTGTGAAGACAGTGAAGCATGGTTGCGCAAGCATCATGATGTGGGGATGTTTCTCATACTACAGTGTTGGGCCTATTTATCGCATACCAGGGATCATGGATCAGTTTGAATACATCAGAATACTTGAAGAGGTCATGCTGCCTTATGCTGAAGAGGAAATGCCCTTGAAACGGGTGTTCCAACAAGACAACGACCCCAAACACACCAGTAAACATGCAACATCTTGGTTCCAGACCAACAAGATTGGCGTTATGGAGTGGCCAGCCCAATCCCCGGATCTTAATCCAATAGAAAACTTGTGGGGTGACATAAAAATGCAGTTTCTGAGGCAAAACCAAGAAATAGAGATGTACAGCAATTCCCAGAAACAGTGGTTATACAACTAAATATTAATTAAGTGATTCAAAGGAAAGCAAAATCTTCAAACATTTTTCAGTTTATATAGTGAATGTTTGAGCTTGTAAAGAACAATACAAACATTGCTATTTTTTTGAACAGTCTGGACTGGCTACCATCTAAGATTTGGACCTAGGAATGAAGGATTTATTTCTTTATCACCCAAAGCGCAACAATGCCTCTAGGCTCCAAGAATTTAATAATCTCTGAGCAAATAAAACTGTGTGTGTATGTATATATATATATATATATATATATATATATACTATATTGCTGAAAGTATTGGGATTCCTGCCTTAACACACACATCAACTTTAACCAATTTCCTACTGGACACTTTTACCCCCTTCGTGCCCAGGCCAATTTTCAGCTTTCAGCGCTCTCATACTTTGAATGACAATTGCGTGGTCATGCAACACTATACCCATTTGAAACTTTTACCATTTTTTTCACACAAATAGAGCTTTCTTTTGGTGGTATTTAATCGCCACTGGGTGTTTTATTTTTTTGCGCTATAAACATAAAAATAGCAAAAAATTTAATGATTTGCATTGATGAGGCTGCACTGATAGGCAACATTGATGGGCACTGATAGGCAGCACTATTGGGAACTGATGAGGTGGTATGGATAGGCAGCACTGATGGGCACTCATAGACTGCACTGATGAGGTGGCACTGATGAGACGGCATTGGTTGGCATTAATGAGGAGGCATTGATGATGCTGCAACTGATATGCAGCAATGATGGTCACTGATAGGTGGCACTGATGGGCACTGATAAGCGGCACTGATGGGCGACACTGACAGGTGGTGCTGACAGCACTGACTGGTGGCACTGCTGGGCACTGACTGGCAGCACTGATGGGTGGCACTGCTGGGCAATGATGAGGTGGCATGGATAGGCAGCACTAATGGGCGCTGATAGACTGCACTGATGAGGTGGCACTGATGAGACGGCACTGGTTGGCATTGATGAGGAAGCATTGATGATGCTGCACTGATTTGCAGCAATGATAGACACTGGCAGGCAGTGCTGACTGACAGCACTGACTGGTGGCACTGCTGGGCACTGACTGGCAGCACTGATGAGCGGCACTGCTGGGTGCAACAGCTGGGCAGCACTAATGGGTGGCACTGCTGGGGTGCACTGTTGGGCACTAGTGGGTGGCACTGATGGGAGGCACTGCTGGGCACTGGTGGGTGGCACTGCTGGGCAGCACTGATCATCAGTGCCCTGATGATCAGTGCTGTTCTGGTCTGTGACAGCATGAGGAAGAGCTGCCGATAACCGGCAACTGTTTTTACTCCGTGATCTGCTTTGTTATTGGACACAGCTGATCATGAGGTAAAAGGTTGTGATTGGCCTTTTACCTCATCATGTGATCAGCTGTATCCGTAGGACACAGAGCTCATGGAGATCGTGGGAGGGCGTGTTCTGGGAGGACGTCATATGACTCCCTCCCAGACAGTGGCGGACTGACCATTCAGACACTCGGGCACTGCCCGAGGGCCCAGGGTCAGTCGGGGGCCCCATGATATTCCCCTGGTACCTTTCATAGGCTTTTTTGGGAGTGGTTTGAGTGTGGGCGAGGACACAGGGGCCCCATAATCCCCTATTGTCTGGGGGCCCCATGAGTCCGCCACTGATACCAGAACTGGATAACTGTGCTGTAGCCATCATTCGGCTATAGCAAGGTTAGCAAGTGGTTAATGGCATCCCAGTCTTAGTCCGTAGGGTTCAATATTGAGTTGGCCCACCCTTTGCAGGTATAACAGCTCCAACTCTTCTGGGAAGGCTGTCCACAAGGTGTAGGAGTGTGTCTATGGGAATGTTTAACCATTCTTCCAGAAGCACTTGTGAGGTCAGGCACTGATGTCAGACGAGAGGGCCTAGTTCGCAGTCTCTGCTCTAATTCATCCCAAAGGTTTTCTATAGGATTGAGGTCAGGAGGTCTGTGCAGGCCAGTCAAGTTCCTATCACAGAACCACACTTAAATTCAATGAGCTCCTGGTAGCGACCCATTCTTTCATAAATGTTTTTTAGAAGCAGTCTGCATGCCTAAGTCCTTGACTTTTATAGTTTATATTGGAATTCCTGAATCCAATGATTTGGAGGGGTGTCTTAATTCTTTTAGAAATATAGTGTGTGTGTATAAATATATATATATATATATTTATACAGTGCCTTGAAAAAGTATTCATACCCCTTGACATTTTGCACAATTTGTCATGTTACAAATCTAGGCTTTATGGAAGAGTGGCAAAAAGAAAGCCATTGTTGAAAGAAAGCCATAGGAAGCCAAAATTGCAGTTTGCGAGAAGCCATGTGGGGACACTGCAAACATGTGGAAGAAGGTTCTCCAGTCAGATTAGACCTAAATTTTACTTTTTGACCTATGCTATGTGTTGTGGAAAACTAACACTGCACATCACCCTGAACACACCATCCCCACCGTGAAACATGATGGTGGAAGCATCATGTTGTGGGGATGCTTTTCTTCAGCAAGGACAGGGAAGTTGGTCAGAGTTGATGGGAAAATGGATAGAGCCAAATACAGGGCAATCTTAGAAGAAAACCTGTAGAGTCTGTAAAAAGACTTGAGAATGGGGCGGAGGTTCACCTTTCAGCAGGACTCCAAAAATACAGCCAGAGCTACAATGGAATGGTTTAGATCAGTGGTCACCAAACTACAGCCTGGGGGCCAGATGTGGCACTTAGCCCGCCTTTATCTGGTCTTTGAGGCATTACTCCACCAGTGATGGAGAACCAATCACCCTACTAACATCCATTGGGAAGTATTCTTCTCATTGATATCAGCAATGGGGAGTTTCAACCAATGATGGGAATTTTCTACTCCCACTGTCCACAGTCCGGCCCCCCTAAAGCCTGAACCACAATAAACTGGCCCTTTGTTTGGAGACCCTGGTTTAGATCAAAGCATATGCATGTGTTAGAATGGCCCAGTCAAAGTCCAGACCTAAATCTAATTGAGAATCTGTGGCAAGACTTGAAAATTGCTGTTCATCTTCTCATTGTGGCAACTAACTGAAGAAGCTTACTGCAGGGCTGACACCTAACTCTACTAACTCCTGAGTCTTTGCTGACTCCTGGCTATGGAGAAATTTAGTTTCTGAAAAGGAAATTACAACAGATTACCTCTGTGCTCTACTCTACACATTACTAGATTATCCCTATTTTTTGTAAGTGTTTTTATACGTTTGAGAAAGCAGTTATACAAAGCCAATAGTAATTAAATTAATTCAACACTTTTGTAGCATGTTTCATCAATATTCATTTTCCTATACAGAATTAATATTTACTTTTCATTTAAGGAGAAGAAAGTGAAGTCCTTTTGTATTTTCTATTAAACTGGTCAGGTATAAAATGAATGTGTTAAAGCTAGAACACCTCCCGAGAAATTCATTGTAATGTCTGTTCCCTGTGAGTTTGAACGATTCTATCATTTTATTTTTCATCAGGAATCATTCCAAAGTCATTCCAAAACGCAAGTAAAAGCTGTGCACATTTATTCTGTAAATATAAGTCAATCATCTGAATAAATGGATTTAAAAAAAATAATATATTATTTTGTATTTACAATTCAGGTGAAATGTGCAGACTTGCTGGAACGCACATAATTGTTTTTGAAACATGTAATGTGCTTCTCTAGGCAGTTACATAAAAACAACATTGTTTCTTTTATCTTGGTGTCAGTAAGGTGGGATTTTTCATTTAGATCAGCAGAATAAGGTTCTAGTACTTCTGTTGGATTTGGGCATCTAGTGCTTGAATAGAAACCATATCATAGATTTGTAGTACTGTGCTTAAAATGTCAGGGCCAAGAAAATAGAGAAGTGGCCCCATGGAATTGTCACCCCTATCACCCATTTGTTTTTTATATAAATTTCACTCTTAATAGAGGACTATGATGATTGTTCATTCCATTTCTCTCTGTGGCTGCTTTTTTGGTTCTTTCTGCTTTGTGTTTCAGGTAACAAGCTGCCTGCTGTTGCTAGGAAGATTTACCTCAGCTGCTGAGCACTGGATTGGTGACAAATCTTTAGGCTGGAAACCTCTAGCCAATGAGTGTAACCTTTTACGTATATCCTCTCCTGTCAGTGGGCAGAGTCAACATTTACCTCAGGTCTATCAGGTGGACTCACCTCTGAATTCTCCTAAGCCTTCCTTCTAGATCTTTTGACCTGCTCTCAGCCCAGAATGGATCATCTACTTCCTGAACTACTTCAAATGACTAATTTCCTTGGAGGAAGGCTCAGCATTTAATGAATTTATTTTTTATTCCCCCCCCCCTCAGTTTTTACTGGTGACAGCTGTATCATCACTTACATCTGTGGGCCCTGTGCCTATATTGTGCCTCTTATTCCTGAAGTGCCAGGGCTGCTCTGTATATTGATGGTAATAGCTTGCCTGAGGTCAGCCAGGGAACTTTTTATCCACCTGTAGGCAGACCAGGACCATGGGAGCAGGATCAGCTCCATCATCTGCGTCCAGAGAGCATAGAGACATTGTGGCACTGCGTGTTTAAGATGTCTACCACACGTTTGCACATCCTTCTCCAAGGGACAACCAGGCAGAAGATCATGAGGCTGGACCAGAAGTGCCTGAGCCCTGAGCATCACATCACCACTGGGACCGGGTGGTCATTTGGACTTAGCAGGAACCAGAAGAGGAGAACCGCTGACTTGAAGTGTCAGCACACAGGTGATGAGCTACCGTGAAAGAATATGCAGGCCCTACTCAGACGCCCACAGCGCTACTGTTCCTGACACTGTGAACCAGGTAGGCAGCGAGTTTGAAACTGCTATCATGGCTCGACAGCCTGATCAACACCTTATTGGCTTTTCTATTATTTACTTCTTTTACAGGAATTAGGCTGATTAAGGTTGTGGGTTTTAAATCTGTGAATGAGTTCCCCGATGTTGTGTTTTTATATATAAATATATATATATATATTTTTTTTTTTTCCCACTTTGTTTTATTTTGTTTTATTAGGTAAAGTTAAAGAGCAGTACACATACAATACACATACAATAAACATCGTATCACAGGACATGACATGTAGACATGATAGTGTTTTATAATTTTCAAAATAAATTTTGACAACGCCATAGAGAATGAAACGCGTTTGCTGGAGCCAGAGTGTATGACGCCATCGTGCACCAGAACATAGCAGCCATATTATTGGTTTGAAACAAACTCTTTGTGTTTATGGTGACATGCTGTTTTTATACCATCTTATGTACGTGCATTATTATTGTTTTTATTAAATGAGTGCTATTTACTACACAATGAGGATTTTTGTTCTGAAGAACGGATTCCTATGAAGTACATCCAGTCCAGTGATTGTTTCTGGGAAACATACAGCGCTTATTGACCTTTCCTTTGGGAGTCAAAATTATCCAGTAAGGGACAGTGTGTTTGGTGTTGGTGAAGGATCTTTTTCCTCCGATGTTTCTCTGGACACACATTGAATTCATGCTGTTTCCTTAACACTGGACTTTCCATAATATATATGTGGAATTTCTCTTATTATGTTATTCTAGATCACAATACATTCTTAGAGCTGTATTTTTAAATGTTTATTCTTATTGATATACCTAAATTTACAGTATATCAAGCTCTTTTTGTGATTAGATCATCTGGTTCAGATGCCCTTTAAATCAAGTTTGACATTAAATCTTTTTCTTTATTCTCTGCTTTCGGTCAGGAGCCTGTAATCCACTGGTCATTCTTCTCTTGCTTCATTTCAAATGTATTTTATTGATAAGCAGCATGAAGATTTTATATTTTATATTTTTTTGTGAAGCTCAGCCACAGATAACTGCATCCTCAAGTGCTCCTCCTCCTCTCAAATTAGTTTAGGACTCTGCTTTTCTTTTAGTAAATCACAGTGCATTTCAGCTACTGTGCTGCAGAAATCTGCTTTGCAAAACACTGTTGCCTGGTAGGAAGTTTGTTTTCAAAACCAGACAAGTGAGCATGGGAAAAGTAATCCCCTGGTCTTACAATTTGATGATTAACCCCCCTGGCGGTATTCTTGAGTGTAGCTCGGGGTTAACTTTCAGTACCAAAAGCGGTAACCCCTGAGCTACACTTGGGAATACCCTGCAGCGTTGCTCAGGGATTCCCTCCAGCACTTACCTTGTCCTGCGCTCCCACGATGCCCCCCCTGCAAGTCATCTCCTCTGGCCGATGCTGGCATCTGTCTTCCGGGTTCCGTTCCCTGCGAGCGTCGGGATGTACGGGGACAGAACTGGCGGGAAATTAAAAAATGTAAAAATGTGACATGCACTCAATACACTAAAATCACATAGTAAAACATTACTGTATCAAACCATTTCACATACATTTTGTCCCGAGTGCTTTGTCCTGTGCCCTGCCTGCATTTTTACTGTTCTTTCTGCCTGGAAACTGAGAAACATCCATGGCGTCCAAAAAGCGTCCCTTTAGGTTAAAAGCGGTTTTAGACCAGCTAGAGAACAGCGATAGTAAATTAGAACCACTTGCAGAATTGAGTGATAATGATTCGTGGGGAAATTCATCATCAGACTCTGAAAACGATTCTGCGACTAAGCTCAGTGATGTGCGAACTTGGCGCTCTATTTTAAATTTCAGTGTTTTTGGTTTGATTACATTATTGAATTAAATTTATTATTATTTTATTATTTTTTATGATTATTTATTATATTATAATTTATGATTTCGTGTTTAAAATTTTGTTTACTATACTCTTGTTCGGACAGATTTCAGTGAGTTATTCCTAATAATTACAGGCCTACAATAAAAAAAACAACATATTTCCATGCAAAAAAATGTACCGCTTTGAGCACAGAAATACTGACATAATCAGACCGCTAGGGAGGTTAATGCAACATATTATTTCCCTTTGGCTGCTGAATAAGTTCTGCCTTGCTTCACATTTAAGTTCTTGGTCGTTTTTATAGAGTACGCAAGATGGAGTTTTAGAATCCTGCAAAAGACAATGTATCTTTTCAGAACCACCTTATCGAAAACTAGTATACTGTTTATCTGATTCGGTCGTTGAGCAGAATTTCACTAGAGAGCTTCGTGCTTCTCATCTCAAGCCTTAAATTCCCTTATTGGCATGTTGATTTTGTTAGAAGGTAAAAGAGTGGCTACTGTGTTTGGTGCAAATGTATTTCAACTTAAAATGTTAGCTCTATGTGGCAGATGAAATTTGTTTTAGATGAGTATTTTCCAGTTGTCTACAGAATCTAGTGAATTTGGTCATTTATAGCCTGGCAAATGATGTTTAGAGTTTGACCAGAATATTGTATTTATACTGTATTCCTAAGAATATTGTTCACTTGGCCTCTTCCCTTTTGTTGTGGCTGTGGCAGTGCCTTTTATTGGTGAATGTTAGAATAGTGTTTTTATGCAATTAACTATCTAATATATCTGGTCCTTCCTGGCCTTCATTTTATATTTAGGTTAAAGTAAGACATTTTTAGGGTAGCAAAACATTTAATAGCAGATGCTTTGTTTTGCCAGGTTTCCCGTATTTCAGGACTCCGGTTACCTCAGCAGTGAGCAAAAGCCTACAATGTCCTTAACACCAGTTTTATGCTTGCAGTTATTTCAGATACGATATTCAGTTCCCTTGTGTAAACAACCTGCATTATCTATGCAACTGGTTATTTCTCCTTTTGAGGGCTCTGCAGAACTTTTTTGGCCTTTATATCACAAGTATCAAAGTGGTTGTTTCCACACTCAGTCAGCAAAACTGTTAAGTAGGAGTTCTTTTAAGAAAGAGACACAATGACTTTGCATATAATTCTTATTCCTAAAAGGACTTTAGAAGCTATGTTTACATGCTGCTATTGGATCACAAATTGCATTCAACATGCCATGTGATATCGCTATTGCAATGAAATCAATCTGTTCTTCTGCATTTAAAACACTTTAGAATTGCTTTCCCATTCAGTTCAGTCTGGTTAGTTGAGGTAAGTTGTTAACTTTCTAGACAGAAGTGTTTACAGAATCGGATTAGCAAGACAAGAATAGGCAGTGTTCTGCTTCACATTATTGAACTGTTGTATAACACTAGTCAGACAGTCTAACAATAATTCAGAAGTCAAGAAACGTGAGACATCAGATCTGTATGTATTCTTTGTTCTGAATAACTTTGTAAAACTACAACATAAACACAAACAAAACATATGTGTCAGTACATTAAACATTATACAACAGCTTCATCCCATCAGTGAGTGTACTCACAGACAATTCCACCATAAGTCCAGGGATAGCTTGGAGCTCCACTGTATGCTACTTGCTAGTTTCAGAAGCAGTCACGATTATTGCCTCTATGTGAAAATTACCACTTCCTGACAAATCCTGATATAACTAGGCATAATAACTCTAACCACTAGATGGCAGCAACATCACATAACATTGCAGTACATTACATACATTTATTTTCAACAATATGGGCAGAACAGGCAGTTATCATTTCATGCCTTAGGCCAGTCACATTGTCCAATAGAGCTGATTCAAAAAGTGTAACTATCCACAAGACTTTCCTTTCTTTTTTTGTTTCATGTAAATGGCTCTCTTTTATCAGAATTGTAACTTAAATCTGTCCTTAAAAATGTTGATGGTGCAGTATATGCAGCTCCTATATAGGGAGTGCATCAAGATGTAGATGGGCGTCTTGCTCTTTATATCCATCTTGCTCTTTGCATGTATAAACATGTCCTTGCCTTTCATAATTATTAATTTAAAAAAATTAATAGTATGAATAGTTGACATGCATATGTTTTTTTCTCCTGTTAAAATTCCAGTTCTCTTGCAGGGTATATGGGGTAAGTATTTGGAATAGCAGACTGCTCGTATTACCTAATTGCAAGTGTGACCTGCGTTGAATATGCTTGTTGCTCATCTGGAAGGAAAAGATTTAGGTAGATTCAAACTCTTAGACCGTCTAAATAAAATTGTATCTGTTCTGGCCACATATAAGTGGTTTTTAGGCCTGAGCTTCAGTTCATCGTAAAGTTACCATAACATGTGAAATGACTGATATGTTGACTTACTGTATATTCATTATTGGTGACTTCACTTTTATCTCTATTGTAAACTGGAGAGTTTCATCAGAGGTCTAGCAGTGTTTGGCATAGCTTCCAATTGTCCCTCCTTTGAGACCAAGTTCCTCTGTTCCTAATGTAGCTTCAGTTGTCCCTCATTTTGATCTGATGTGTACATCTCTATACGAAAAGTACTATTTTACTGCCAAAAGTGTTATGCGCTAAACTTTTTATCAAGCCTCTAGATTACTGCATTTGTTATTTAGAAAAGCCAATATAAAGGAAAAGTAGAGGTAAGAAAAAGCACTTATGTTGTTTAGCCAATCATTTTCTGCATATTAAACATTTGAGGTCCCTGTAATTGGGGCCATGTCCTTTGCTACTTACTGTGTGAGAAAGGATGTCCCTCTTTTGGGAAATTTGGGAGGTTGTTTTCAATACAGTTTCTCAGATACTGGTAAAGGCATTTTCAATGTTGGATTGTAGAGTGATTGTTTAGACCACGGTTGTGGGGTGGGGCCAGGTTCGTAACCTGGCTTTTGGGCAATGTCACCCACTTTTTCGGTGGACAGTGGTTAGTAAACTGTTTTTTGTTTGGTATAAGTTATTGCTGCTTGAGTCTTGGTGACTAAGCATGTTGGTCTGTTAATGGCTAACAGCAGATCTGTTTGGTATTAAAGGTTAAAGTTCATTTCATAATTAAAGTTTATCTAAACCCAATTTAGGCAGCGGCCTAAACTTTTCCACAATCCTTGTTGTGTGTTTATTTCATTATTTAGGTATGTTCTTATGGTATGCTGGGTGATAATGGGGTGAGCCTTTCACCATGAGATGCAAGCATGCACAGGGTACTTGTTCATTACGCCACACTTATCTCCATCTGTGCTGTCCTCCAGCAATGACAGGTCCAGGATCCTGTCACTGTCTTCTCCCAAACAAATGTTGTATAAATATTTTATTATTATTATTTTTTTCAATATATCACATTACACTATTAACATTTCGAGACATACAACATTACACAATTCCTTTATACCTCTTCATTCTAATGAAAAAAAAGAAAAAGAAAGAAAACCCACTTCCCTTTCCCCCTTCTGCTCCCTAATATTTATCCTTCTTATCTCCTTGCTCCTTATCTTTTCTCTTCACTCTCTAGGCGCCCTTCTCTTTCTTCCTTTTTTATCTCCTCTCTATTTTTCCTTTAAATTGCTCTTTGAACTTATCCCATTTCTCCCACTTTTCTCTGAATCTCTCCATTCTATCTTCTTCCTGATGGTAAAGTTCTTCCATCTTATATACATAGTCAACCCTACTTATCCAATCTTTTTTTTTTTATGTTTCCTGCTCTTGTCAAAATTTAGGTATCAACCCCTTTGCCACATTCATCAAATGAAATGCCAACGAGTTCTTATATATTTCTACTGTAGTCTCAGTTTTATGGAACAAGCATGTGCCTGGATCTTTCGGGACCTCAAGCCCCGTTATCTCCTGAATTAAATAAATTATTTCTTCCCAATACTGAATTTTAGGGCATTCCCACCATATATGTGCCATTGTGCCTTTTGTCCCACATCCTCTCCAACATAAAGGTGATGTATCTATTTGTTGTTTATGTGCCACACATGATGTAATATACCACCTAGCCAAACATTTGTAATTCATTTCCACCACCCTCATATCTATCGCTTCATGTACTAATCTAATTATTTTCTTTTTTTGTTGTTTGTCAAATGTTATTCCAAGTTTCCTTTCCCATTTCTCCATCTACAAGGGCGGAGTGGCTCCCACCATTTTAGAAAGAATTTTATAAATCCAGGAAGTACCATGTTTCCATATTTTATTTGTAATAAAAAGTTGTTCTAGTAACTTTAAATCTGTCACAGATCTTAAGGGCTTATGGAGTAAACCATAAAAATGTTTTAGCTGAAGATATCTCCACTCTAACGCAGAAAACAACTCCTTTTTTTTTTTTACCCTGAAAGGAAATAATTGTCTACCAACGTTATAAACATAGAATTATGTTTATGAATCATATCCCATACCCTAATTGCATTTTGTGTATAAGTGCTTGTACTTTCTCCTAACATACGATATTGATGTGGAATCCATACTATCTTGTCCAATTGTGTCCCACTTAATGTGTTTTCTATATTCACCTAACTTTTTCTTAGTGCATTATACAGTATGTCCAATCAAAAATACGTGAAAATAACACTGCATGATAATATCTCTTAAAATCAGGCACACTTAGGCCCCCCTAATCCTTGTCCCTACATAACACTTCATAGCTTATTCTTGGTTTTTTATTTCCCCAAATATATCTCAATATAATTTTTTTAATTATTTTAAAATATGTTCCCGGGAGTTGTATAGGTAACAAGTTGTTTAAGGACGAGGTCAATTTAAGCCTCAGGTATTTTTTATTCTCTCTCCCTCCACAAGAAGACAGTTTTCTTTGCAAGATTTTTTTTTTCCATTATCGGGGCGGAAATATTTAATATCTATGACTTTACAGGGTTAATTTTTAGGTTTGACATCTCTCCATAGTATTTCATTATTTTCATTAAATTGGGTAGTGTCAACCTAGAACAGCATATCATCTGCATACGCTGCCACTTTGTGTCCTATCTCCCCTATCCGAACCCCATTTATAGCTATACTGTTTCTTACAGTTGCTAAAAGAGGTTCTAAGGATAGAACAAACCACAGAGGTGAAAGCGGACACCCTTGTCTTGTCCTGTTGTGCATCCTAAAAAACTCTGATAGCGAACCATTGACCTTTACTGCAGCTGATTTCCCAGGATCTTCAACGTGTCTAACATAAAGCCCCAATCTACCCTGTCGAAAGTCTTCTCTGCATCAACTGACAAGACCAGTACAGGGGGTTTTTCTTTCTTATTTTTCTGTATAAGGAGTAATGACCTTAACCCATTGTCTCTTCTCTCCCTCCTGGGGACAAATCCCACTTGGTCCAAATTAATCCACTCTGGCATTAGATATTTCAATCTCATTGCTAGTGTCTGAATTTAACAGTAAAATAGGCTGATAGTTAGCACATTGGGTCCCATCTTTCCCCTCCTTTAATATTAGCGTAATGTATGCTTGCAATGACTCCTTCCTCATCCCTTCTCCTAATGCATTCATATATACCCTCAGTTTGGAGACGAATTGTTCTTGAAATTTGTTGTAATATCTCATTGAATACCCATCCGGCCCCAGACTTTTCCAAGCATCTGTCTCCTTCAATGCCCTTTGGATTTACTCCTGCATTATCGGATTTTCTAAATGTTTTAAATCGATCTTCTCCTAAGGTCAGTAAATTCACCTTCTTTAAATATCTTTTCCTCTGTCTTGTTCCCTCCTCTTCCCCCCCTTTTGACTGTTTCCACTTTATGTCATATAATTTCCTATAGTATTCTTTGAATACCTTAGCGATATCAGTGATGAATACGCCAGATCTCCCTTGTCGTCCTTCATTTTCTCCATTTAATTCCTAGATTTTTTTTCTTTGTACTCTCATTAGGTATTTACCTGGTTTATTCCCCCACTGATATCTCTCTCTTGCCACCATATTTAAGGTTTTTCTCACTTTTTCCTCCATTAAATTATCTAGTTCTTCTCTCTTTTTTATTGTTTGCTGCTGTATGTCTACTGCTCTTCTTTTTTTATGAGACTGTTCCAACTCATATAATTCCCTTAATAGCATGTTGATTATCTTTTGCTGTTCCTTTTTTTTTAACTCCAATTCCTATCAATATTCCCCTGATATATGCATTATGGGCTTCCCAGACCATGGTCACTGACATTCCTTCAGTCTCATTTCTTTCAAAGTACTGCTCTATTTCTATTTTTGTAATCTCTTGTGTGTCCTGATCCTGGAGAAGTGTCTCATTTAACTTCCACATATTTATCTTATCCTGCTCCCTACCCCATAATAATTTTGTTGTAACTGGTGCATGATCTGATATTGTTGTGACTTCTATGTTGACCTTGACCAATGACTCCAGTAGTCTGTGTTCCAACAAAATATAATCTGGTCTTGAGTACGTCGCATGGGCTGGAGAGTAGAACGTATAGTCTTTGTCTCTAGGATGTTTAATTCTCCAGATATCTACTAGTTGACACTGTTATAGCGTTCTTCGTATTGCCTTTCGACTTCTACTTTCCTCTCTCCGAACATGTGACGTTGTGTCAACCTTAGGATCCATGCAGAAGTTAAAATCCCCTGCCACAATCAATTTGCCCATTTTAAAATCCAGAAGTCTTCCCAATATATTCTTAAAGTAGGCCTCCGGATTTCTGTTAAGGCAATAAATATTTGCCAATGTATACTCAATCTCTTGTAATCTCTCCTTCAGAAACAAAAACCTCTCCTCAGGGTCCTTCAGCTGCTTCTCCTGCTTAAATCTTAAATTTTTAGCTATACCAATTGCCACTCCTTTAGCCCGCTTGGTCGATGAATCAACATTATAAGGTTGGATAATGTCTGGAATATAATTTTACATTTGTTTCCTGTAATAAATGTGTTTCTTGTAAAAATGCTACTCCAACAGATCGTTGTTGTAATTCTCTGAGGATCTTATGCCTTTTTCCCGATATATTCAGTCCCTTAACATTATAAGTCATAAAATAGACCTCCTCCATCTCTCTTGTATATATGTTATTTTTTTTCCTTCTCTTACTCTCTCTTGTCCTCCATCCCAGGGTACTATCGACTTTTGAAAGGAGCAAGCAGCACTCTCCTGTATAATTCTCCTTCCCCTTCCCTCCTTCCCCTATTTGTAGCAAGAAAATATTTACTAGCGGATCTATTTCCCACCCTCCTCCTCCCCTACCCTCCATTGTAACCTTGGGCCTAGGTTTCGCCCTTGAATCTGTCGTGGGACCTTCCCACTGGTGACTCCTATATTGGGGTGGGGCTCTAAACACACACACCCACACTGCTCCCCATCTCGCAACATAGGGTATCTAGAGTTTGGCAGTGCATTCAGCCTCCAGACAACCTGCCGATACCCTTCTCATCATCTGCCTGATTCCTTCCGCCCATACTAGCCCTCCTAGTTTCTCCATACATGACAACTACAACCTCGATGTGAGTGGGAAGTAAAGAAGGAGAGAAAAAAAAACTCAGGAGGGTCTCCCCCCTCTCCCCTCCTCATCCCCTCCTCATCCCCTCCCCCTCGTCCCACAACAATTTACCTTCTCCTTTTATTTACCATCTGCCACTTTTCTTTTCCCTGCCCTGAGCGTTCAGTAGACCTCCCTTACCACCCCAAATTGTCCATTCCTGTAAATATAATTTTCCACAAAAGTCTCTTAATTCTGGGAATCTCAATCTTGCCGATTTCCCGACTTTCCACCCAATTAGACATGCTAGGAAACCCCAGTTATATCGGATTTTTTTCTCCCTCATCTGCTCCAGCAACGGTTTCAGGGATCTTCTCCTAGCTAATGTCTCAGAAGCAATGTCAGCAAATATTTGCAGCTTTATCTGTCCATATTTTATTTCATTAATCCCTCAGAGCTTTTTACACATTTTTTCTCTGTCCTCGTGGTAATGGAATTGAACAATTACATCTCTGGGCAAGTCTGTTGACACTCCTTGCGGTCGCCTTATCCTATGTACTCTCTCCATTTTTAAATGCTCTGTTATGGCTCTACCCATCACTGGATTAAGCACTATCTTAATTTTGTCCCTCAAATCTTCCCCTTGGGACTCTTCTGGTAAATCGTGAATCCTTAAATTGTTTCCACTTTCTCTGTTCTCTTAATCTTCTAATTTTAATGCAAGCTTTTTCTGTTCTCTTTGCATCTCTTTGACCTGCGTCTCAAGTTTAGTGATCCAAAGCTTTGTGTCTCCATTTTCCCCTCTACCTCTTCCACTCGTGTCAGTATTCAACCCAGATCATTACGTATTGCCATCATTTCATTTTTCATAGACATCTCCAATTTTGCAAACATTTCCGCCATGTCAGCTTTTGCAGGTATTTGTAACGTAGCTCCCTGTTGTTCCAAAACAAAAGTGTTTTGGCTGTTATTTTGACACCTGCTCTATACCTACTGAATTATTGAGCCAAAATAAACATGCAGATGAGGAGTCAGGGTAAAGACATAAATCCTTAAAAGCATGCATATTTTACATACCTTAGAAATAGCAATGTCAGACGAGGTCGGACGCATTCAGGGTGATGTGGCCATAGGTGGAAATGAATTATAAATGCATGGCTAGATGGTATATATTATACCTAGTAAAGCACATAAACAACAAGTAGAGGTTTCACCCTTATGTTAGAGAGATTGTGGGGGAAAAGGCAGGATGACACATATGGTGGGATTGCCCGAAGATACAAGAATACTGGAAGGGAATATTACAATATATTAAGGAAATCTGCGGGACTACTATACAGAGAGATCCGTGGATTATTTATTTAATAAATTTGAACCTTTGACAAAACTACGTAAGGACAGAGTGCTATACCATCTAATTAGTGCAGACAAGGGCCTGATCCCTAAGTTTTGGCTTGGTCCTGACCACCGAGTATGAATGACTGGGTAAATAGAGTAGATAATATTTACAGGATGGAGGAGCTGTGTTATATTGAGGAGGATAAAGTGGCAAAATTTGCGAGAATATGGAGGAAGTGGTTGGTTTTTGTGATCTGCTGGAAATGAAGTAGATGATTATGGGGGGGAGTTGTTAAGGATGGCCCACAGAGAAAAGGGGTTAGGAGGAAGGGATTACAGATACAGACTGATAAAGGTTAAAAATATGGAAAACATTAGAAACTAGGAAAGTGGAGTGGTTTTGGGAAGTCTGGGGGGGGGGGGGGGAAGGGGTGGGATGAGGGGAGTAGGGAAATTATGATATGGGGTTGTGGGGATGCATTGGAGAAGCTTGTTATGGATGTTTTTATTTATCTAGATATGAGTGCATTTGATGTTCTTTTCTTTTGTAGTTAAAAAAATGTAATAAAAGATATAATAAAAAAAAAAGAAATAGCAATGTCTTGCTGTTTTTTTTATAAAAATGTATGTAAAGGGAACATTTTTTAAGGGTTACACTTGCATTCATTTTTTCTTATTGCTGTCTCACTGGAATGAGGGACATTTTCTTTTACACAGTTGTCACCCTGTTTTCCTCCTGTTCAGTTACTGAAGAGCAGGAAGAATCAATGATCTGCCGCAGTGGCCGATGAGACTTGTCGTTCATTCATTCATAGAACTGTTTTTAAATTGTGATAGTGGGTCCAGGGAAAGGATCCCCCACCCACTGTTACCGTGGGGGATTCAGGAGGTGCAAGACTGGTGCATTAGTAACATGGTACATGTTACACCCTTAATACAGGTATAACATGTAATGTGTTACTAAGGCTCTATGCACACTGGCTTAAAAAATGCTGCTTCTACAGGAGTTTTGTGTTTTGCCTGTAGAAGTAGCTCAGTGTTAGGGTCCATGCAAATTAGGACATTTAGGCATATTTTAGGCTTAATATTTAGAGGTGGGGAAAAAACCCTTCTGGTTTTTATGTTGGTTGGAGGTTTCTGGCAGAAAAAAAGTGCTAAACTCACCTAAATTGTGTACAACAACGCTCTAAATCAGTATTTTTTTTCTCCCAAGGGAACTGCTTTTTTTTAAACCCATCGTGCATGGAGCCTAAAGGTGAGCTTATCCTTTAAATATTGTTAGTGGCTTAAATCGATTGGTTCATGACTCTATGTAAAAAACTTGGTCACTCCTACAAAAAAATGCATATTAATGAACAGAAAATAACAAATCAGTAGTCAATGGGAAATTCATATTCACAGGTCCTATAAAATTAATTACGTTAAGAAATAAATCATAAGAACAAAGAATATTTAAATAATTGCTTTTTTTATCTGCTTCTTTCTCTTTGCTTGACAAAAGTTATTTGCATAAATGTGATTTTAAAGAATTGAGATAGCCTTAAGACATGACTATAATAACAACGCTTTGGAGAAGAATATTGGTGAAGCTATCTTAAAGCCCAGGTTAGGAGCCTGTGTTCACTGTATGGTAGATGTATTGGACCTAATTTACTAAAAGATGTGCGTGTGTGGGAGCATCAATCATGCATGAATAAGCAAATCATAGTATTGACTAGGCAAACACTATATTGTGAAAACACAGTTTGTTATCAAGTATTGTTTACTATGAAATGCTTCATCATCTCACTATAGTTCAGCTAAGCCATGGCTTGCCTTTAATAAAAAATTTAGTTTAGAATGTGTAGAATGTAGAAATAAAACAGCATTAAAAATGTTAATGACAAACGCAAATATTTACCCTCAAATGGGGAAGACATCAACCTACTCCAAAGTACACACTTTGGAGCAGGTATTCTTTCTGAAGCCAACTTCAGATTCATAAGATTGCCTCAGTGCTGCTATCATGCAAGCATTTCACTGTGGCAATCATGCCACAGAATTTAAGACTTAATGTAGAACTATAGACAAAACTTTTTTTAAATTTTGGATAGAGTAAGGGAGGGTTACAACCTCTGTCAGATTTTTTTGCCATCTGTGTCCCATTGCTGAGATTTCCCTTCACTTCCAGTCCCATAGCAAAACAGGAAGAAAGAGGAAATCCCTGCAAATTAAGGGAATTCCTTGGAGACCCCCAGGTAATCACTAGAACTCGTGTCCCCATTGGAAAATTTCCCATGTATTACTTTTCTGGGGACAACTCAAAATTTGTGATTTTCTTTTACTTTCACTTTAAATGATAATGGTAAACAAGACAAATAGAAAGGGTGAATCTCCCTAATGGGGGCACAGACAGCAATAAAAACTGACAAGCATTCTAATCCCTCTTCAAGCCATCCAAATCTAAAAATAAGTTTTGCCTTTAGTTATACTTTAAATTTGGGAGTGGACAGTATACTGATATAGAGAAGTCTTGGCCTACTGTGGAACGTATTGAAAGACTCATTTGGCTTTCAAGTTAGCTCTATAGACAAACCATTTACCAAATGTAGTGTTTTTTCAGTGATAAACAGCATATATGATCCACTGTGGTTCGTAGGTCCTCTCGCCATACAAGGCAAATCTTTACTAAGACAATTATCAGAAACTAATATGGACTGGGACTCTCTACTACCAACTGGCAAACAATCTAAATGGGAGTCCTGGAAACAGTCTCTACATGCCTTAGATGGGATTCACATACAGTACTACATTGCTACAATTCCATTTCTTGCTGCAAGTCAGAGAAAGGAGATTCACACATTTTCTCAGATGCATCCACTGAAGGCATAGCAGCCAAGGGGGTTGATTTACTAAAGGCAAGTAGTTTGTTCACTGCAAGTGCACTTCAAGTGCAGTTGCTCCAGATCTAAGGGGAAGCCCTGAAAATGAAGTGACGCATTGCTGATTTCTATCATTTAATCCTGTGCAAGCAAAAATGCTTTTTTTTTTATTTTTCTTGCATGTGATTGGGTATACTTTGCATAGTGAAACTTTACCTTATTTACTATGCGCTAGAGCAATTGCGCTTGCAGGGCACAGTATATTTTCCTTTAGTAAATCAACCCCAATGCCTACCTCAAAGTAATAGACTTTTGCAATCAAACCCATGTCGGGTTTCTGCTTGGCAAAATGAAGTTGACACCTAAGCCTGAGCATACAATTCTTAGGCTTGAACTTTGTGGGACTGTGCAAGCTGTGCAAATAGCAAACGTCATACTGCATAAACTGGACATTCAAAATCTGCGACCTGGACACTTCGTCCTGCTCAAAGACCGCACATTGAAAGAATGAACTGGTTACGCAACACAGAACTGAAGGTCACAAGACAAGGTACACTTTCTTCAGAACTATCACTAAACTTGTACTGCTCTTGCCCTTTGGGATATGAACTTTATATGTACTGTACATTGTTCAAGTTTTTTTTTTTCTTTTAGCAAATTCTGTTTAATAATTTTCAAAGTACAGATACAAAAATGCCAATGCACCAGATTATACAACAGAACTTATTGCAAAAAATATAAATAACAAGAAAAGAGAATACAATTGTGAACAACCTCAAGTTGTTCCTAGGCTATTTTTTTTATTATGCTGCTACCTTGTGACCATTTTTGTATTTCTTGTTATTTTCTGTATTCTCTTCTGCTTGCGGGGTAATTTCCTTTTTGTTTGCGCAGGCTTCTCAAATCCTTCCTCCCATAGAAGACACACATTGGGGCTTGGGAAGCCAATATGCCTTTCTGACCACCTTAAACGCTTGAATATTAAGTCTACTGCATCTTCTTGTATGGCCTCTGAATTCTGCATGCAATAAAGACATTGGTGGATAATGCTTAATGAGTTCAGCTATCTGATGAAGATTGTCCCCAGTGAGTGTCTCTGCTATATACAACCAGACATTGAAGTCTCAGAAAGGGATAGTCACTATTACAACAATTGGAGTCAAAATACTAATTTAATGATGACTTATACCCTTGCTGTTACAATCACCTGCCATCTAAAAAAAATCAGTTGAAGCTGTGGCTTTATATTCAACTTAAATTACACATTTCCAGAAAGATATATATTTTTTTTAGTTTTACTATTTTGTAGCAGAGAATGTTAACGCAGAAATCTGCTATTGTATAAACCGCAATTCAGTTTCAGATAAATAATATTTTCTTTGAAAAACGAAAAACACTGTTAATGGGATACCCTTGCTTCTACCAGTGGTAAATGAAGTGCTTATGTTAGGAAGCTGAAGCAAGCAATTGATTGATGTTGATGCCATCCATTAACAATCCTAAACAATGTGTCACTACAAACACAATGCAGCGTTCTCGCTATAGACACACAACATGCTGCTGTATTATTCTGCCATCCTATGTGCCCTGACCTCACCAATGCCATTAACCACTTGCCCTCCTGAGGATTTACGCCCCTTCATGACCAGCCCATTTTTTGCGTTACGGCGCTGCGTTACTTTCACTGACAATTGCACGGTCATGCAACAATGCACCCAAATGAGATTTACAGTACGTCCTTTTTTTCCCACAAATTGAGCTTTCTTTTGGTGGTATTTTATCACTTGGTCTTTTTTTGCTTCTAGCGCAAAAAATGAAAAAATGCACAACAATTTTGAGAGAAAAACATATTTTGGACTATTTGCTATTAAATGTAAAGTAAAAAAAATTAAAAAAATCTAATTTTGTTATAAATTTAGGCCAAAATGTATTCTGCTACATCTCATTGCTAAAAAGAATCCAAATATGTGTAAATGACTTGGTTTATGTGAAAGTTATAGCGTTTACAAATGGCGGTATAGATAACGGGATTTTGTTTTCTACTATTAATGGCAGTGATCAGCGAATTTTAGCTGGACTGCATCAGACATTCTGACACTGAGGGGAACTAACTTGGTGTCACTGACACCCCAGTGACACCAATACAGTGATCAGGGCAACAAAAAAGCACTGCCACTGTACTAATGACACTGGGCAGGAAGGGGTTAACATGGGTGGCAATCAAAGGGTTAACTATGTGCTGTTTGCTGTTTCACTGTGTGCTGTGTGAATGCTTTACACTGTAAGAACACTGCTTTGTATGGCTCTGCTATGCAGAGACATACAAAGCAGTGGGCAGGCGCTGACAGGGGAAAGATCTGTGTTGTTTATGAAGGAAGACCGAGGGCTGGGTCCACAGATTCAGAGGGTACACGATGCCACACAGACACAGACAGCGGTTCTTTTAAAACAATTACATTTACTGAACAGTTATAGTGATTAGAGATGAGCGAAGAAATGAAAAATTCGATTCGACTGATTCGGCGAATTCGTGGACAATATTCGATTCGAGTCGAATAAATTCGCTGTGAATTTAACTTAAAAAAGGGTGTTTCTAGGCTTCAGAGAGACTTAATATTAGTGCAGAACACTGTACCTTTAATTTAAATGCCCTTGGAGTCTGCTGGGGAAGAGAAATAATACTGTCAGTCAGTATGACATGCAGATGAGTGCCGTCGATCTTAGAATCACCGCACACTTCACTCATTTGGGCAGTCACGGGGCCAAAACCAGAGTGTGGAGCCACAGTGTGGCGGTGGAGGCAGCAGCAATGGGAGGCCATACAGCACCCTATGACAAAAATGGAAACCACCAGCAGTGTGAGGAGACCTGAAAGTGGCACATGGCAGAGTGTGGCGATAGAGACAGCAGCAATGGGAGGCCGTACAGGGACCCATGACACACTCTGGACCTGGCAGCAGCATGAGGAGGCGGTACAGGGGCCCATGACAGATTACGGGCCTGGCAGCAGCATGAGGAGTCGGTACAGGGGCCCATGGCAGATTACGGGCCTGGCAGCAGCAATGGGAGGCCGTACAGGGACCCATGACACACTCTGGACCTGGCAGCAGCATGGGGAGGCGGTACAGGGGCCCATGACAGATTACGGGCCTGGCAGCAGCATGAGGAGTCGGTACGGGGGCCCATGACACACTCTGGACCTGGCAGCAGCATGAGGAGGCGGTACAGGGGCGCATGACAGATTACGAGCCTGGCAGCAGCAACTTGGACAGGAGGACGTTCAGCTTCTGCACCGTCGGGTGCGTGCTCGCAAACTGTTGTCTCTTGGAAACGGATTCCAAGAAAGACTGCTGACGGAATCCGTGAAGAGGAGTAGCAGGAGAAGGAGCATCTGAACGAGCGGAATATGCCAACAAGCGACAACAGTGGCCCATGACAGATTACGGGCCTGGCAGCAGCATGAGGAGTCGGTACGGGGGCCCATGGCAGATTACGGGCCTGGCAGCAGCTATGGGAGGCCCGTAATCTGCCAGCACCCTATGACAAAAAATGGAACCCACCAGCAGTGTGAGGAGACCTGAAAGTGGCACATGGCAGAGTGTGGCGATGGAGACAGCAGCAATGGGAGGCCGTACAGGGACCCATGAGAGACTCTGGACCTGGCAGCAGCATGAGGAGGCGGTATAGGGGCCCATGGCAGATTAGGGGCCTGGCAGCAGCTATGGGAGGCCCGTAATCTGCCAGCACCCTATGACAAAAAATGGAACACACCAGCAGTGTGAGGAGACCTGAAAGTGGCACATGGCAGAGTGTGGCGATGGAGGCAGCAGCAATGGGAGGCCGTACAGGGACCCATGAGAGACTCTGGACTTGGCAGCAGCATGAGGAGGCGGTATAGGGGCCCATGGCAGATTAGGGGCCTGGCAGCAGCTATGGGAGGCCCGTAATCTGCCAGCACCCTATGACAAAAAATGGAACACACCAGCAGTGTGAGGAGACCTGAAAGTGGCACATGTTTGGGGCATGATTCATGGCGGATTTAGTCAGTTGTGTCAGGAACTGGTGGTTTGAAATCCAGACTAATCCACGCCTGATTCATTTTCACAAACGTGAGTCTCTCCACACTTTGGGTGGACAGTCGTGTCCTCCGCGGAGTTGCAATACCTCCTGCCGCACTAAACACGCGCTCCGATGCCACGCTACTGGCCGGGCATGACAGCCTTTCAAGGGCAAATTCAGCTAGTTGGGGCCAAAGGTCAAGTTTCGTTGCCCAGTAGTCAAGGGGATTGTCTACCTCGGTTGGCAGGGTGCTGTCCAAGTAGGCCTAAGCCTGTTGTTTGAGGTCCTGCTCCAGGTCCACCTGATGCTGCTGCTGCTGCTGCGGCTGGTTAGTAGTTTCCTCACTGCGCTGGTGAAGAAAGCTACTCATCATCGACTGCAGACTGAGGCAGCCGCTGCTGGTGGAGCTGCCACTGCTCCTACCACCCCACCCCTCCCCTGCTGCCATGGCAGCGGAACACGAGCGCACAGGGCCCACAGTGTCTGAGGATGGACGTTGGCGCAGACAGGCAGAGACCAGCTGACTACATAGGTGTTTTTTATAGTACGTTATTTTGGCCTCCCTCTCAGCAGGTGTGAAAAAGGCCACCATTTTTGAACGGTAGCGAGGGTCCAACAAGGTGGACAGCCAAAAGTCATCCCTCTGTCTGATGGTTATTATTCGGCTGTCGCTACGCAAGCAACCGAGCATGCTATGGGCCATTTGTGCCAAGGAATGCGAGGGACTCCCTGCCTCCATCTCCACAGCATACTGCCACGGTGCGTCTAGGTCCTCTGTCTCCTCTTCCTCCTCCTCTACCAGATGCTCCTGCTCCTCCACTCCTGTCCGCTGAGTGGAAAAACCACCCATTTCACTCAATAATTCCTGAGCACCAATGTCCTCCTCTACCTCCTCCTCTTCTTCCAGTCCTGCCCCCACAGGGGCCATGTGGCGTTGAGATCTGTGCGCCACGTCTACCGCACCCTGACCAGCCATTGTTAACAGCATTTGTTCCAGGACGTGCAACAGAGGAATGACGTCGTTCATCCCATAGTCCTGCCGACTCACGAATAGCGTGGCCTCCTCAAAGGGCCTGAGCAAGCGCAGGTGTCACGCATGAGCTGCCAATGGCTGACATCTAAGTTACACAGGGAGTACCTTTATCTGCTTTTAACATCAGGAAATCTGTGATGGCCTTTTGCTGTTCGTAAAGGCGGTCTAACATATGTAGGGTTGAATTCCACCTTGTTGCAACGTCACAGCATGAGGAGTCGGTATAGGGGCCCATGGCAGATTAGGGGCCTGGCAGCAGTTATGGGAGGCCCATAATCTGCCAGCACCCTATGACAAAAAATGGAACACACCAGCAGTGTGAGGAGACCTGAAAGTGGCACATGGCAGAGTGTGGCGATGGAGACAGCAGCAATGGGAGGCCGTACAGGGACCCATGAGAGACTCTGGACCTGGCAGCAGCATGAGGAGGCGGTATATAGGGGCCTACGGCAGATTAGGGGCCTGGCAGCAGCTATAGGAGGCCCGTAATCTGCCAGCACCCTATGTCAAAAAATTCAACACACCAGCAGTGTGTGAGGAGACCTGAAAGTGGCACATGGCAGAGTGTGGCGATGGAGACAGCAGCAATGGGAGGCCGTACAGGGACCCATGACAGACTCTGGACTTGGCAGCAGCATGAGGAGGCGGTATATAGGGGCTTATGGCAGATTAGGGGCCTGGCAGCAGCTATAGGAGGCCCGTAATCTGCCAGCACCCTATGTCAAAAAATTCAACACACCAGCAGTGTGAGGAGACCTGAAAGTGGCACATGGCAGAGTGTGGCGATGGAGACAGCAGCAATGGGAGGCCGTACAGGGACCCATGACAGACTCTGAACTTGGCAGCAGCATGAGGAGGCGGTATATAGGGGCCCATGGCAGATTAGGGGCCTGGCAGCAGCTATAGGAGGCCCGTAATCTGCCAGCACCCTATGTCAAAAAATTCAACACACCAGCAGTGTGAGGAGACCTGAAAGTGGCACATGGCAGAGTGTGGCGATGGAGACAGCAGCAATGGGAGGCCGTACAGGGACCATGACAGACTCTGGACTTGGCAGCAGCATGAGGAGGCGGTATATAGGGGCCCATGGCAGATTAGGGGCCTGGCAGCAGCTATGTGAGGCCCGTAATCTGCCTGCACCCTATGTCAAAAAATTTAACACACCAGCAGTGTGAAGAGACCTGAAAGTGGCACATGGCAGCAGAGTGTGGCGATGGAGACAGCAGCAATGGGAGGCCGTACAGGGACCATGACAGACTCTGGACTTGGCAGCAGCATGAGGAGGCGGTATATAGGGGCCCATGGCAGATTAGGGGCCTGGCAGCAGCTATGTGAGGCCCGTAATCTGCCTGCACCCTATGTCAAAAAATTTAACACACCAGCAGTGTGAAGAGACCTGAAAGTGGCACATGGCAGCAGAGTGTGGCGATGGAGACAGCAGCAATGGGAGGCCGTACAGGGACCATGACAGACTATGGACTTGGCAGCAGCATGAGGAGGCGGTATATAGGGGCCCATGGCAGATTAGGGGCCTGGCAGCAGCTATGTGAGGCCCGTAATCTGCCTGCACCCTATGTCAAAAAATTTAACACACCAGCAGTGTGAAGAGACCTGAAAGTGGCACATGGCAGCAGAGTGTGGCGATGGAGACAGCAGCAATGGGAGGCCGTACAGGGACCATGACAGACTCTGGACTTGGCAGCAGCATGAGGAGGCGGTATATAGGGGCCCATGGCAGATTAGGGGCCTGGCAGCAGCTATGTGAGGCCCGTAATCTGCCTGCACCCTATGTCAAAAAATTTAACACACCAGCAGTGTGAAGAGACCTGAAAGTGGCACATGGCATGAGAGACTCTGGACCTGGCAGCAGCAGGAGGAGGCGGTATAGGGGCCCATGGCTGATTAGGGGCCTGGCAGCAGCTATGTGAGGCCCGTTATCTTGCAGCACCCTATGTCAAAAAATTTAACACACCAGCAGTGTGAAGAGACCTGAAAGTGGCACATGGCAGCAGAGTGTGGCGATGGAGACAGCAGCAATGGGAGGCCGTACAGGGACCCATGAGAGACTCTGGACCTGGCAGCAGCAGGAGGAGGTGGTATATAGGGGCCCATGGCAGATTAGGGGCCTGGCAGCAGCTATGTGAGGCCCGTAATCTGCCTGCACCCTATGTCAAAAAATTTAACACACCAGCAGTGTGAAGAGACCTGAAAGTGGCACATGGCAGCAGAGTGTGGCGATGGAGACAGCAGCAATGGGAGGCCGTACAGGGACCATGACAGACTCTGGACTTGGCAGCAGCATGAGGAGGCGGTATATAGGGGCCCATGGCAGATTAGGGGCCTGGCAGCAGCTATGTGAGGCCCGTAATCTGCCTGCACCCTATGTCAAAAAATTTAACACACCAGCAGTGTGAAGAGACCTGAAAGTGGCACATGGCAGCAGAGTGTGGCGATGGAGACAGCAGCAATGGGAGGCCGTACAGGGACCATGACAGACTATGGACTTGGCAGCAGCATGAGGAGGCGGTATATAGGGGCCCATGGCAGATTAGGGGCCTGGCAGCAGCTATGTGAGGCCCGTTATCTTGCAGCACCCTATGTCAAAAAATTAAACACACCAGCAGTGTGAAGAGACCTGAAAGTGGCACATGGCAGCAGAGTGTGGCGATGGAGACAGCAGCAATGGGAGGCCGTACAGGGACCCATGAGAGACTCTGGACTTGGCAGCAGCATGAGGAGGCGGTATATAGGGGCCCATGGCAGATTAGGGGCCTGGCAGCAGCTATGTGAGGCCCGTTATCTTGCAGCACCCTATGTCAAAAAATTAAACACACCAGCAGTGTGAAGAGACCTGAAAGTGGCACATGGCAGCAGAGTGTGGCGATGGAGACAGCAGCAATGGGAGGCCGTACAGGGACCCATGAGAGACTCTAGACTTGGCAGCAGCATGAGGAGGCGGTTTATAGGGGCCCATGGCAGATTAGGGGCCTGGCAGCAGCTATGTGAGGCCCGTAATCTGCCTGCACCCTATGTCAAAAAATTTAACACACCAGCAGTGTGAAGAGACCTGAAAGTGGCACATGGCAGCAGAGTGTGGCGATGGAGACAGCAGCAATGGGAGGCCGTACAGGGACCCATGAGAGACTCTAGACTTGGCAGCAGCATGAGGAGGCGGTATATAGGGGCCCATGGCAGATTAGGGGCCTGGCAGCAGCTATGTGAGGCCCGTAATCTGCCTGCACCCTATGTCAAAAAATTTAACACACCAGCAGTGTGAAGAGACCTGAAAGTGGCACATGGCAGCAGAGTGTGGCGATGGAGACAGCAGCAATGGGAGGCCGTACAGGGACCCATGAGAGACTCTGGACTTGGCAGCAGCATGAGGAGGCGGTATATAGGGGCCCATGGCAGATTAGGGGCCTGGCAGCAGCTATGTGAGGCCCGTTATCTTGCAGCACCCTATGTCAAAAAATTAAACACACCAGCAGTGTGAAGAGACCTGAAAGTGGCACATGGCAGCAGAGTGTGGCGATGGAGACAGCAGCAATGGGAGGCCGTACAGGGACCCATGAGAGACTCTAGACTTGGCAGCAGCATGAGGAGGCGGTTTATAGGGGCCCATGGCAGATTAGGGGCCTGGCAGCAGCTATGTGAGGCCCGTAATCTGCCTGCACCCTATGTCAAAAAATTTAACACACCAGCAGTGTGAAGAGACCTGAAAGTGGCACATGGCAGCAGAGTGTGGCGATGGAGACAGCAGCAATGGGAGGCCGTACAGGGACCCATGAGAGACTCTAGACTTGGCAGCAGCATGAGGAGGCGGTATATAGGGGCCCATGGCAGATTAGGGGCCTGGCAGCAGCTATGTGAGGCCCGTAATCTGCCTGCACCCTATGTCAAAAAATTTAACACACCAGCAGTGTGAAGAGACCTGAAAGTGGCACATGGCAGCAGAGTGTGGCGATGGAGACAGCAGCAATGGGAGGCCGTACAGGGACCCATGAGAGACTCTGGACTTGGCAGCAGCATGAGGAGGCGGTATATAGGGGCCTATGGCAGATTAGGGGCCTGGCAGCAGCTATAGGAGGCCCGTAATCTGCCAGCACCCTATGTCAAAAAATTAAACACACCAGCAGTGTGAGGAGACCTGAAAGTGGCACATGTTTGAGGCATGATTCATGGCGGATTTAGTCAGTTGTGTCAGGAACTGGTGGTTTGAAATCCAGACTAATCCACGCCTGATTCATTTTCACAAACGTGAGTCTCTCCACACTTTGGGTGGACAGTCGTGTCCTCCGCGGAGTTACAATACCTCCTGCCGCACTAAACACGCGCTCCGATGCCACGCTACTGGCCGGGCATGACAGCCTTTCAAGGGCAAATTCAGCTAGTTGGGGCCAAAGGTCAAGTTTCGTTGCCCAGTAGTCAAGGGGATTGTCTACCTCGGTTGGCAGGGTGCTGTCCAAGTAGGCCCAAGCCTGTTGTTTGAGCTCCTGCTCCAGGTCCACCTGATGCTGCTGCTGCTGCTGCGGCTGGTTAGTAGTTTCCTCACTGCGCTGGTGAAGAAAGCTACTCATCATCGACTGCAGACTGAGGCAGCCACTGCTGGTGGAGCTGCCACTGCTCCTACCACCCCACCCCTCCCCTGCTGCCATGCCAGCGGAACGCGAGCGCACAGGGCCCACAGTGTCTGAGGATGGACGTTGGCGCACAAAGGCAGAGACCAACTGACTACATAGGTGGTTTTTATAGTACGTAATTTTGGCCTCCCTCTCAGCAGGTGTGAAAAAGGCCACCATTTTGGACCGGTAGCGAGGGTCCAACAAGGTGGACAGCCAAAAGTCATCCCTCTGTCTGATGGTTATTATTCGGCTGTCGCTACGCAAGCAACCGAGCATGCTATGGGCCATTTGTGCCAAGGAATGCGAGGGACTCCCTGCCTCCATCTCCACAGCATACTGCCACGGTGCGTCTGGGTCCTCTGTCTCCTCCTCCTCCTCCTCTACCAGATGCTCCTGCTCCTCCACTCCTGTCCGCTGAGTGGAAAAACCACCCATTTCACTCAATAATTCCTGAGCACAAATGTCCTCCTCTACCTCCTCCTCTTCTTCCTGTCCTGCCCCCACAGGGGTCATGTGGCGTTGAGATCTGTGCGCCACGTCTACCGCACCCTGACCAGCCATTGTTAACAGCATTTGTTCCAGGACGTGCAACAGAGGAATGACGTCGTTCATCCCATAGTCCTGCCGACTCACGAATAGCGTGGCCTCCTCAAAGGGCCTGAGCAAGCGGCAGGTGTCACGCATGAGCTGCCAATGGCTGACATCTAAGTTACACAGGGGAGTACCTTTATCCGCTTGTAACATCAGGAAATCGGTGATGGCCTTTCGCTGCTCGTAAAGGCGGTCTAACATGTGTAGGGTTGAATTCCACCTTGTTGCAACGTCGCAGATCAGGCGATGCTGTGGAATTCCGTTCTGCCGCTGCAGCTCAATGAGGGTGTTCTTTGCGGTGTAGGAATGGCTGAAATGCATGCACAGTTTACGTGACATTTTAAGGATGTCTTGCAGTGGGATGGTGGATTTTAGGAACCGCTTGACAACCAGATTGAACACGTGAGCCATGCATGGCGCATGGCACAACCTTCCTTGACGCAGAGCAGACACCATGTTCTTTCCGTTGTCAGTCAACATGGTTCCGATTTTTAGTTTGCGCGGAGACAGCCATCTGTCGATTTCTCTGTTCATTACACTCAGCAGTTCCTCCCCTGTGTGACTACGTTCGCCAAGGCATACCAGGTGCAGCACAGCGTGACACCGTTGCGCCCTGCACATGTGATATGCCGGTCGGGTAATGGGACTTGGCACGGGGGTGGCGGCTGAGGACACGGCGGAAAAAGAGGTGGTAGAGGCGGACATGCTTGCTGGACCAAGGACGTGCAAACGTGGAGGCAAAAGCGTCGTGACCTGTCCAAGTTGCTGGTGCGGCTGTGCCGGCACCACGTTCACCCAGTGGGCCGTAAATGACATGTACTGTCCCTGACCGTAGTTACAGCTCCACACGTCGGCGCTGCCGTGCACTTTGGCAGAGACCGACATGCTCAAAGACTGGCCCACCATCTCTTCTACATGTGAATGCAGGGCTGGCACTGCCTTTTGGGCAAAGAAATGACGGCTTGGCACTCTCCACCGCGGCGCGGCACAAGCCATCATTTCTCGGAAAGGTGCTGAGTCCACCAGTTGGAAAGGGAGGGACTGCAGCACCAGCAACTTGGACAGGAGGACGTTCAGCTTTTGCACCGTCGGGTGCGTGCTCGCAAACTGTTGTCTCTTGGATACGGATTCCAAGAAAGACTGTTGACGGAATCCGAGAAGAGGAGTAGCAGGAGAAGGAGCATCTGAACGAGCGGAAGATGCCAACGAGCGACAACTCCCCTCAGCAGAGGTGTTGGAGCCTTGACTGGCTGATAGAGGGCGATTGACGACGTCGGGTGACGGAGCAAGTAACGGAGCGGGTGATGGAGCGGGGGCTGGGGCAGGCAGAACCGCCGTATGTTTATCACGGTTTTCCCAGGCCACCGAATGGTGACGCTGCATATGCTGACGCAACGCTGTAGTCCCAACATGGGCCCCCTGGCCACGCTTGCATTTCTGGCCACATAGTCGACATACGGCTACGTTTACTTCCTCGGGCGGCTTGAGGAAAAATTGCCACACCACCGAGTAGGAAACTTTGCCCCCGCTACTCTTCACTGGCTGACTGCTACTTCCTCCGTGCGCACCGGCACCACTACTGGCCGTGGTGGTAGGCTGCAGTGGAGCTGGTGCTCTACTCCGTGGACGTTTGGCTCCACTGACACTGATGCGACCCTGCTGCTGTCTCCTGGGCAACCCACCGACTGTTTTGCTCGCTGCCAAGCTGCCACCCTCTTCTCCTGATGATGCGGAAGAAATTGCCTGATGACGACGAGGCTGCCAAGTGCGATCAACCTCCTCATCATCAAGTAGGGTCTCCGCCTCACTACTAGCCCCCTCGGCTGCGTCTGGGTCAGGAGACAGACCTGTCTCTAGACCGGCTACCGAGCCACTCTCCTCGCCAGTACTTGTTCGCTTGGCTGCTGAAAAGGCCGATGTCTCCCCCCGTTCCTGACCGCCCTCTGTTAGCTCTTCCTCACTGTACAGTGGGGCTGAGCCCACAGCATGCGATACTTCGCTTGGTGAGGGAACAGCAAAGGACAGGGGCAGGTAGAGGACACGTGATTTCAGTGGGCTTGGTCCCGGGCCATGCCAACTAACGGTTGTGTCTGACGTACCCACCGACCGTTGGCTGTAGGTGTCAGAGGTGACCTGGGAAGAGGAAGACGACCGAGCCAACCAATCAATGACGGCAGGGTTGTCGGTGGAGACACGACCGCTGGATGACACCGGGAGCACTGGCCTCTGGCTGCGAATACTGCTGCCTCGACCCCTTCCTCTGCTGCCACGTCTGCTCGCTCCTAAAACATTGCCTCCTCTGCCACTCCTCTGCATGTTGTCTGACATACTATTTAATTCAACGATTAGGTGTCCCTGAGTAACAATTCTCTGGCACTCAGTAACAATTCTGTCTGTCCCTGAGTATGAATTCTGTGGCCCTGAGTAACAATTCTGTGTCTGTGCGAGTAACAATTCTGTGTCTGTGCGAGTAACAATTCTGTGTCTGTGCAAGTAACAATTTTGTGTCTGTGCGAGTAACAATTCTCTGGCACTCAGTAACAATTCTGTCTGTCCCTGAGTAACAATTCTCTGGCACTCAGTAACAATTCTGTCTGTCCCTGAGTAACAATTCTCTGGCACTCAGTAACAATTCTGTCTGTCCCTGAGTAACAATTCTCTGGCACTCAGTAACAATTCTGTCTGTCCCTGAGTATGAATTCTGTGGCCCTGAGTAACAATTCTGTGTCTGCGCGAGTAACAATTCTGTGTCTGTGCAAGTAACAATTTTGTGTCTGTGCAAGTAACAATTTTGTGTCTGTGCGAGTAACAATTCTCTGGCACTCAGTAACAATTCTGTCTGTCCCTGAGTAACAATTCTCTGGCACTCAGTAACAATTCTGACTGTCCCTGAGTAACAATTCTCTGGCACTCAGTAACAATTCTGTCTGTCCCTGAGTAACAATTCTCTGGCACTCAGTAACAATTGTGTGTCTGTGCAAGTAACAATTCTGTGTCTGTGCAAGTAACAATTTTGTGTCTGTGAGAGTAACAATTCTCTGGCACTCAGTAACAATTCTGTCTGTCCCTGAGTAACAATTCTCTGGCACTCAGTAACAATTCTGTCTGTCCCTGAGTATGAATTCTGTGGCCCTGAGTAACAATTCTGTCTCTGTGCGAGTAACAATTCTGTGTCTGTGCAAGTAACAATTTTGTGTCTGTGAGAGTAACAATTCCCTGGCACTCAGTAACAATTCTGTCTGTCCCTGAGTAACAATTCTCTGGCACTCAGTAACAATTCTGTCTTCCCTGAGTAACAATTCTCTGGCACTCAGTAACAATTCTGTCTGTCCCTGAGTATGAATTCTGTGGCCCTGAGTAACAATTCTGTCTCTGTGCGAGTAACAATTCTGTGTCTGTGCAAGTAACAATTTTGTGTCTGTGAGAGTAACAATTCTCTGGCACTCAGTAACAATTCTGTCTGTCCCTGAGTAACAATTCTCTGGCACTCAGTAACAATTCTGTCTGTCCCTGAGTATGAATTCTGTGGCCCTGAGTAACAATTGTGTGTCTGTGCAAGTAACAATTCTGTGTCTGTGCAAGTAACAATTTTGTGTCTGTGAGAGTAACAATTCTCTGGCACTCAGTAACAATTCTGTCTGTCCCTGAGTAACAATTCTCTGGCACTCAGTAACAATTCTGTCTGTCCCTGAGTAACAATTCTGTCTGTCCCTGAGTATGAATTCTGTGGCCCTGAGTAAGAATTCTCTGGCACTCAGTAACAATTCTGTCTGTCCCTGAGTATGAATTCTGTGGCCCTGAGTAACAATTGTGTGTCTGTGCAAGTAACAATTCTGTGTCTGTGCAAGTAACAATTTTGTGTCTGTGAGAGTAACAATTCTCTGGCACTCAGTAACAATTCTGTCTGTCCCTGAGTAACAATTCTCTGGCACTCAGTAACAATTCTGTCTGTCCCTGAGTATGAATTCTGTGGCCCTGAGTAACAATTCTGTCTCTGTGCGAGTAACAATTCTGTCTCTGTGCGAGTAACAATTCTGTGTCTGTGCAAGTAACAATTTTGTGTCTGTGAGAGTAACAATTCTCTGGCACTCAGTAACAATTCTGTCTGTCCCTGAGTAAGAATTCTCTGGCACTCAGTAACAATTCTGTCTGTCCCTGAGTAACAATTCTCTGGCACTCAGTAACAATTCTGTCTGTCCCTGAGTAACAATTCTGTCTGTCCCTGAGTATGAATTCTGTGGCCCTGAGTAAGAATTCTCTGGCACTCAGTAACAATTCTGTCTGTCCCTGAGTATGAATTCTGTGGCCCTGAGTAACAATTGTGTGTCTGTGCAAGTAACAATTCTGTGTCTGTGCAAGTAACAATTTTGTGTCTGTGAGAGTAACAATTCTCTGGCACTCAGTAACAATTCTGTCTGTCCCTGAGTAACAATTCTCTGGCACTCAGTAACAATTCTGTCTGTCCCTGAGTAACAATTCTCTGGCACTCAGTAACAATTCTGTCTGTCCCTGAGTAAGAATTCTCTGGCACTCAGTAACAATTCTGTCTGTCCCTGAGTAACAATTCTGTCTGTCCCTGAGAATGAATTCTGTGGCCCTGAGTAAGAATTCTCTGGCACTCAGTAACAATTCTGTCTGTCCCTGAGTAACAATTCTCTGGCACTCAGTAACAATTCTGTCTGTCCCTGAGTATGAATTCTGTGGCCCTGAGTAACAATTGTGTGTCTGTGCAAGTAACAATTCTGTGTCTGTGCAAGTAACAATTTTGTGTCTGTGAGAGTAACAATTCTCTGGCACTCAGTAACAATTCTGTCTGTCCCTGAGTAACAATTCTCTGGCACTCAGTAACAATTCTGTCTGTCCCTGAGTAACAATTCTGTCTGTCCCTGAGTATGAATTCTGTGGCCCTGAGTAAGAATTCTCTGGCACTCAGTAACAATTCTGTCTGTCCCTGAGTATGAATTCTGTGGCCCTGAGTAACAATTGTGTGTCTGTGCAAGTAACAATTCTGTGTCTGTGCAAGTAACAATTTTGTGTCTGTGAGAGTAACAATTCTCTGGCACTCAGTAACAATTCTGTCTGTCCCTGAGTAACAATTCTCTGGCACTCAGTAACAATTCTGTCTGTCCCTGAGTATGAATTCTGTGGCCCTGAGTAACAATTCTGTCTCTGTGCGAGTAACAATTCTGTGTCTGTGCAAGTAACAATTTTGTGTCTGTGAGAGTAACAATTCTCTGGCACTCAGTAACAATTCTGTCTGTCCCTGAGTAAGAATTCTCTGGCACTCAGTAACAATTCTGTCTGTCCCTGAGTAACAATTCTCTGGCACTCAGTAACAATTCTGTCTGTCCCTGAGTAACAATTCTGTCTGTCCCTGAGTATGAATTCTGTGGCCCTGAGTAAGAATTCTCTGGCACTCAGTAACAATTCTGTCTGTCCCTGAGTATGAATTCTGTGGCCCTGAGTAACAATTGTGTGTCTGTGCAAGTAACAATTCTGTGTCTGTGCAAGTAACAATTTTGTGTCTGTGAGAGTAACAATTCTCTGGCACTCAGTAACAATTCTGTCTGTCCCTGAGTAACAATTCTCTGGCACTCAGTAACAATTCTGTCTGTCCCTGAGTAACAATTCTCTGGCACTCAGTAACAATTCTGTCTGTCCCTGAGTAACAATTCTCTGGCACTCAGTAACAATTCTGTCTGTCCCTGAGTAACAATTCTGTCTGTCCCTGAGAATGAATTCTGTGGCCCTGAGTAAGAATTCTCTGGCACTCAGTAACAATTCTGTCTGTCCCTGAGTAACAATTCTCTGGCACTCAGTAACAATTCTGTCTGTCCCTGAGTAAAAATTATGTGGCCCTAATAACGTTTCTGTGGCCCTAAGTAACAATTCTCTGGCACTGAGTAACAATTCTGTCTGTCCCTGAGTATGAATTCTGTGGCCCTAACTAGCGTTTCTTTGTCCCTAAATAACGATTCTGTGGCCCTCATTAACAAGTCTGTGTCCCTGAGTAATGGTTCTCTGTCCCTAAGTAACTTCTCTCTGTCCCCAATTCTCGTTTCTGTGGCCCTAACTCTGTCCCTGTCCCTAGTACAGAGCGGTCTGCCTCTGTTCAATGACTGCAGGCAAATGAAGATTTCCAAAATGGCCGCTATATATACCTCGACCATTACACAGTGCTGGCTGGCTGGCTGCTGATTGGCTGATGCGATCACATGTCGTTGAGGAATGCATTATGGGGCAGCGCGCCTTGTCTGCGCGCCTTCCCCGACATCCCCGCTCCGTCGCCGCACATGTCAGCCGCCATTTTCGGAAAAATTTCGATTCGCGCGTCCGAATTAGGCTGTTTTTCGGATTCGGCACGAATCGAAATTTTTCCGATATTCGACTCGAATTCCACTTCGGATACTTCGATTCGCTCATCTCTAATAGTGATCATGTAGTTGAGCATACGTAAACAGAATGATAATAACCATACAGTAAGAATAATACTGTCTAACACTAACCCCGTACTTGCGGACTTTCCCCAATGTCCAGAAAGCAGCCTGGCTGCGCCCGAATGTTCCTGAGCAAGATATAACGTTGGGGTGCATCCTAAGTATTGCGCAATACTATTTGTAATCCAAAGGAAAGTGGAGTATGTCTCTTGTAACTTTCTGGTATATCCAAAATGTCACTGACCACGTGTGGTGCGATGTGCTGCGGCAAAGCCGCACTTACGGTTACCTGGCAGGCTCTTGGTGCTTTCTCCTGACCCACTCCGGAACCGAACCATACAGTCACTTGTTTCCTGGTCTCGTTGTGAATCTTCCTTAGGTGCCCTCGCCAGATTCCACTGTGAGCCGTAAATCCTCTTCCAGGCCCCACACAGATTCTCCAGACGTCCTCAGCATCCAACAGCCAGACCCAGACTCCACTTCCTCCTCAGCACAGAAACTCCTCCCCTTCCCATAGAGTTTGTGATGCAGTAAGTCATTTCTTAATTGCAGCCTCAAACCTGCATTTACAGTTCACTATGACCCTTCTGAGGGTCCTACTCGGCCCCTAAATTAGTATTCATTAAACTTTATAGGGTAAATAAGCATTTATCTTGTCTTAGCAAACGTCACTACAAAATCGATTCTTGTACTTTGCTGCCATCTACTGACCAAAGAGCATATTGCAGTTTAACATTACACACCAGTATTAATCCATGCGTCACACCCTTACATTTATACACAGGTCTCTCCCCCTTTGAAGATACTCGGCAATCACCAGGTGCTGACGAGAAATCACTGGCCGGGACCCTGTGATTGAAAGCCGAGACTGCGAACGGCAGCATGGGTAGGGCACACGCCCTATCTGGAACTGCAAAATCACATATATATATATATATATATATATATACACTATATGATTTTGCGCACCTGTGCCACCCTGTAGCAGTATTTCTGCTCTAGGGTGGCACAGAAGCAGTTAATATTATATTTTAATATCATTTAATATTTACTCTCTTACATACTATTTTGAAAAAGAACTGTTATATCAACAGTTCACTGATCACACTAGAATTTTATGGTCTGTAGGTCTGAACATTATTTCAGGGGTTCCCTAAAATCTCAAACTTTTTACCAAGGTAAAAAGATTGAAAAACATTGTTATAGACATATGAGATATGTGAAAGAAATAAAAAAACTAGAAGTTCAGTGTGGCTTCCCTTCTTTTTCATTGTTTTATGGCCACTGTTAGGTGAACACAGACATAACTGGAAATAAAGTGCTTGCACCATTTTCTGGCGTCACTTTAAAAAATCTTGCACTAGTTCCCTGCTACCAGTTTCACTAGCTTTACTGAAACATGAAACAGACTCAGGTAGTTTTTTTTGGAGGATTGCTAAACAGTGTCTGCATCCTTTTAGAAGTATTTAATCCTTGCTGGGTATCTTACAAATGCTGAAATTCCTGCTGCAGGGGATATCTAAAATTTTCCTTAGCCTTAGTGCAGACATCAGGGAAATCAGTGAGCCCTTCACACAAGCATAAAATTACATTTCTGGGGGCTTTCTGTGTACCAATTAATTCAGAACACCTCCAGGTTATTATATTTCATTGAATTTTACAAAAAATTACAGCAGCTTCAGATCAAAGGAGGACATCACATGATTGGGGCAAAGCAGATCAGAGTAAAGAGCCAATGACATTGGCTCTGTCATGTGATCAGCTGTGTCCAATCACAGCTGATCACATGTAAACAAGGAAATACCGGTTATCGGTAGTCTTCTCCTCATGCTGACAACGCGTGAGGAGAGAAGAGCTGGTAATCGGCATTCCTCAGAGGGGACATCTACACTGATCATCAGGGCACTGATGATCAGTGTAGCCCCATCAGTGCGACCTGTCAGTGCCCATCAATACCACATGTCAGCGCCCACCAATGCCACATACCAGCGTCCACCAGTGCACATCAATGTCACATATCAGTCCCTACCAGTACACATCAATGTCACCTATCAGTGCCCATCAGAGCTGCCTTTCAGTGCCAACTATCAGTGCCGCCTATCAGTGACAGTCTGTGCCTCCTGTCAGTGCCCATCAGTGCCACCTAACAGTTCCAATCAGTGCCGCCTGTCAGTGCCACCTATCATGTGCTATCAGTGCCACCTATCAGTGCCATGTATGAGTGCTGCCTTTCAGTGTCCATCAGTGATGCTTGACAATGCCCACAAGTGATGCCTGTTAATGCCCATCAGTGCCACCTACCAGTGCCTCCACATTAGTGCCGCCTATCAGTGCCCATCACTGCAGCCTTATTAGCGCACATCAGTAAAGGAGAGAATTTACTTATTTACAAAATTTTATAACAGAAACTAAGAAAAAACTTTTTTTTTTCAAAATTTCCAGTCTTTTTTAGTTTGTTTAGCAAAAAATAAAAAAAACAGTGGTGATTACATACCACCAAAAGAAAGCTCTATATGTCTCAAAAAAAAGATAAAAATATAAAAATGTTGTTTGAGTACAGTGTTCCATGACCACGCAATTGTCATTCAAAGAGCGACAGCGCTGAAAGCTGAAAATTGGCCTGGCAGGAAGGGGGTAAAAGTGCCCGGTAGGCAAGTGGTTAAATAACAGTATGGTATGTGTAGCAATTGTATATGATTATTTCTTTATGTACTATATTTTTATTCCACAAAAGTAGATGTATCATTTAAATTACAATAAAGCACCTTTAGTTTGAGCTCTTCACATTAGTTACTATGTACAGTAACTGTAGCACCCTGTCTTAAACAGGGACTACTGCCCAGATTGAGTTTTGATTGAGTGGTAGTCAGCCCAGATTGATTTGTATAGCTTTTACTTGGTCTTTCCTTAAACTCCGTGTGACTGTGAATTCTCACTGCTGCCAGTAGGTGTCACTGATAATAGTATGAGATTTCATAACAAAACGTATGAATTATGAATATTTATATTTTGTTCAGCCAGCCCAATGATCAGGCCACTGGTACATGCTGGGGAAGACTAGAAATATTTGGGGCAGACACTGTGTTCACTATCTTCCTCTAGGCTGCTGGATTGAGCTATGCTGTTGGTCCCAGGGCCTGATTTGGGCCTAATGTGTGCTCTGGATGTGGAGATAGGCCTAAAGTAGTCTTGGAACTGTCCTGACAGTCAAAAGGAGATGCCAAGATCGAGTCCCCAGAGGAGTACCATGCTGTAAAAAGCCATAAGTAAGGATGTTTTCTCAAAAGGTTAGACTCTGGTTAGACTCTCTTGGGGAGGATGCACAGAGCCTTGGCGACAAAGAGAGAAGTCTGCGTACCATCTAGAATGTTACTAGCAGTGTTGCCGGGTTGGCTTAAAAGGTACTGGTACTGTGAAGCTGAACATGGAACAGTCTGTAAATGATTTACTTGAGTATCTGGGACCCCTAACCCTCACCTCCTTGTGTGTTGTTCAATAAAATTTGTAAAAGACAGAACGTGACCGGTGCCCAATGTTCTTTCTCGGTCCCTCATCTTAGCCATGAGCTTATCTCTGAAGTGAATTGCTTGCCTCAGGTAGTGCCACCATATCTTCAGGGGTTAGGGGTGTACTACATAACCAAGCCGTATCTACCTTATGAATACAGCAGCCTTGGACTTTTATTTTCACAAGCCCAGATATAATACATTTAAAGCATTCAATAATCATTTAAGGTTTCACAGCAACTCTTAAAAAACCAAAATAAACCTTCCTGAAAGAAAACCCAAACTGAATCAAAAGGCCAGTTCCCTGGAAAGAAGGGGTAGTATAATCGCCTCTCTAACAGACTGTGTCACCTGCCTGCCCTCAGTTTCAGCAATGTAGTCTCCTTCAGTCTCTTCGTCATCATGGTGAGAGTTCAAGCCAATGCAGCAGAATTTAGTCCTGCTTTACCACAGAGTTTAAAGTTTTTATTACAATGAACAGCATTTTAAAAAGCAACTAGATGGCACACCTCTGCCAAGTTGTACGGCAGTACAGAACACCACTCACAAACCATTATGTGCATGTTGTTCATGTGTTGCAGTAAATCAGCCCAGACTTAGAGGAAGGACCCATGATGTCACCTGACCAGCTAGAAGACAGAAATTAAGGTATGTATTATGGAAGTTGGTAAAAAAAAACACCCCAAAACACTGGTTTGCCGCTTTTTACCGCATTTTTCAGTGTTAGAGCATTTTTACAGCTAAAACACTCCTCTAGAATCCCACTAGTTCTGGGTTTTTTCCACCAAAAAAAAGCCCCTGCCAGAAAACGCTGATTAAAGCCTACACGTGCAATGGAAGCATAGGATAACATACTGGGGAGCCAAAGCCAAAAACAACAGCTGTAAAAATATTCAGTGTGCATGAGGACAAACTTATAAACTTTTCGAGCTGTAACTCATTCAGCTTACTTTGGCCCATGATACAGCAATGAAGGCTTCTCCTCATCTCACATAAATACTGTCGGTAAGAACAATGGACTACTCACCCCTGTCCACTAACTGTGCAAATCCAGAGCTATCTTCTAACACACAGTACTCTCAGGCTGCTCCTGTTACAGAAGCTTAGTGAAAACACAACTACTGTGCCAGCAATGTTACACATACTGTATGTACAGGATGAAAAATATACAACTAAGCATGCATTAGACTCATGGGTATTAACAGGGCAGGCTTATTATATAATAGTATATTAATCAACCCTACAAAGCAATCAAACAATCCTCTTCTTCCATGCCAAGCCAGAGGAACTCTGGAAAGGGAGGTGCTTTAAGACAACAGTCATTGGCAATGAGCCTGGGGAAGCTAGCAGTGCACCTTAACACACATAACAAAATGGATGTCATGTGGTGCGCTTCAGTGCTGGCACTTTGGCCACTACTGTAGTTGTCGATTGGATTGCTGGTCTAAATGAATGGCACTATGACACAGATCATGTTTAAACCGCACATTACCACAAAGTTGTTAACGGGTCCTTGTTATCAATAATGGTAAAGCCCTGTAAGCACATACAACAATCTGCTTTAGAAGATCAAATAATTTGCCAATTAGAGGCCCCCTCCGCCCCTCCCCTCAGTTTCATCATTTTATCTGAGATAATATTGTGCAACATAATTCATTCTAAATTGTTCTTCTATTTAGAAACACAAAAGACTTTTATGATTGTATCCAGAGATCCGATTTACCCGCAAATTGCCACTTGAACAAAATATAGTACCCATGTACCTTTGTGGGATAGTTTCTATTTTTTCCTAACTGGCTAAACCATATATAGCACAATTATAAAATGAGCAATTGAGCCATTGTTACTCACTGCACACATTAAACTTTGTGGCAGTACCAGAAAACAACCACCCTGGGTGTTAAAATGAGCCAGGCTTAATTTTGAATGATATACAGTAGATTAAAATTACAGGATTTTGTAATATCCAGCAGTGTGATTGTACCTTTGCTGACTTACTTGCTATTTTTTTTTAATACAAAACATAAAAAGTATATTAAATGCTAAATTTGACTTTTTAACTTTCTGTAGAAGTCATGTATTACTCCATGTGTTAGATGCATTACTCATGATTCAGCTCAAAGCTACATACTGTATATCTTCACAAATTCAAGCTCATCATCTGAAGCAGCAAACTACAGACATTTTGCTTGCCTTTATCTGGCCTTTGGGACACTAATCCTCCGACTAATATGAGGCACTATCCTCCCACTGACACAAACAATGAGGCACCGATTTTCTACTGACACCAACAGTGGGGCATAACTCCTCCCTTTGATATAAACAATTGAACACTATCCCTCCCACTGACATCAAGATGAGGCACTATTCCTCCCACTAGTACCAATATTGGGGCACAGTTCCTTCCACTGAAACAAACGATAGGGCAATATTCCTTGAACTGACACCAATGATGGGACACTATTCCTTTAACTGAAACCAACAGTGGGGCACTATTCCATCCTCTAACACCAACAATGACCTTTCACTGACACCAATGATGGGGCACTGTTCCTCCTTCTACTGACCACGGGTACTATGTACTTTTTTTACTCCCAGTGACCTACAAGCCTAAAGCATTGTTTACTCCCACTTGTGGGCAGGTTGTCTACTGTGAGCTAGTTAGCATGGCTGCCCTAGTCAGGGAGAAGGGGTTAATGTCTAAAATCCAAAGGCTTTTTCCATCCAACCCACCAGTCCTGTATTATTATAAAAGGGACATGGAACCAGATTCGCGAGCCTGACTGAACCTTGAGTTCCAAATAGCTGTTGCTGAAAAAAAGATGACTCATCAGGGCACCAGCATCTGGGATATCGCCAATATGGTCTTTGCCTATAGGGGCTCTACCTGTGCAGGTATGCTGGGGCAGCCACACCTAGAGTCACATTTACTTAGGAAATTGGATGCTTTGCTCTGTAACTGTCATGCCAAGTTTACAGTAAAGTCTTGAAATGTTGTCCTTACTGGTCTCAAGTTATTCAAAGGGGTGTATGAAAGTAATCAGCATTTTACACATCATCTACAGCTTGGGTCAGTTAAAACACATTGTAAAAACAAGAACTTTTGCGCTAGATACGTGATAACAAATGTGACTAAAATATTCAATTCTGCAACTTTAAACAAAATTATACAAATTCAAGAGAACCCTCAAGTGATTCAGTAGCGCAAGAAAAAAAATATAAATATATATATATATAAATTGGTGATTAATCAACATGGGTGAATTAAAAAGTCCATAAATGTTTCTTCCACCAAATAATACTTTGGTGCTTAATGCTAATTTGGTGAGTGCACACCCGACAGGGAGAACGCCTTCTTGCGAGCATGTGGTGATTTATTTTTGGGAAATAGAAGAATTGTTTGGTGGAAGAGACATTTATGGACTTTTTATTTCACCTATGTTGATTAATCACCAGTTTATATATGTAGTTAAAACACATTGACATGAAGACAGCTCTGCAAGAGTAACATGGTACAGAGTGGACAAGTAGCTGCCAAAGGTAATGGAGGTCTAGTAACCAGTGCAAGCATCCTGTCATGAGGCGTGGTACCTGTGCCAGCCAAGGCATACTCTGGTAGCAAAGTGGGATTACTCTGGGAATCCATTCCCCAGTGGTCCATCTCGCATAGCAATGGGAGCAGATTAGCATCATGGTGGCCCTTGGCCTAGCCACCAGGTACAGGAGAGTAAGAAGACAAAGTGCATGCATGAGGTCCCCATTAGATGCACAGCAGGACCCCATTCTGTCACTGGGAGTGAGGTAACAGAGATAAGATGGATAGGTGGAGAAAGCATAGGCTCAGCATGCCCCTCCTAAATGCAAACAGTTATAATCAAAGAGTGTATTGACAAGGGGTCAGAGAGTTAACTGGAGTCCAGTTTATTTATAGGTAGGCAAGTGGTTAAAAAAGGTCTGCTAAAAAAGCAATATATGTCCTATAAAATACACATGTAGCCTTTTATCCATGTAGGCAAGGGCAAGATGTGGAGAACAAATCAATTGCAGATAACAACAAACAGGAAATATACCATGTCAAAAAATAGATGCAGCCTGTGATGACTACAGTGCATGTGGAGAGGCTGTAAAGAAAGTGCATGACATCAGCAGCCATAAGATGTAAAAACTCTTCCCAGCCCCACTTACATTGCCCAAAATGCACAGTATTTTGCTACCTACAGGACATTCGGTAAGGATGTGCATCTACTATAAAAGACCAGCGACTCAAAATTTTCCCTAGACACTTTATCCACAGAAGTTCCTGTTCTTTTCTTATCATTTTTAAAGCTGAACGCTGGGATTCAGAACAAATCGAGCAATCTGTACAAATAATAAATATTTAGTAGGTAGTTTATAAACCTCACCGTTTAGCAGAAAAATAGATTGTAATTTCTGTGGCTACTCTCCAGTTCAAAAAAATAGCAGCTTCAGCTGGCTCTGGGAAGAGATACAAATACAGGCATGCACATTATATCCTGCTTTCTCACAGTGCACCTATGATAAACTACAATTCCCATCATGCAGTGAGAATTGTAGTAAATAGGCATGACTGAGGGCATGAATGTGGTCGGGTACAATTACTATGTCATTACTGCACTGAATGAGCCTGTTCAGCCACCTCTGAACCTCTGTCTGTGCCCCTCCCCTTTCTGTTAAATCTCTGTGGATAGCTGTGACAGACCAGGGGACTCAGTCGTATGAGGTCATAGTCTCCTGGCATGTCAATCAAATGATGCTGCATCAGTGGGCAGTTCAGACATGGAGTGTTGGACTCCCAGGTCTACCCACTGCAGTGCATAGTTATGTCACAGCTTGCCTGGAAGGAACTACAGTGGGGAAGAAACAAGACCGGTGGCAGGGGGATACAGGGCACAGCATGGCCACCGGTCTTACACAGGGAATTCAGCACAGATTAAAAAAATACACAACTGATTTATCACAGATGAAAGACCAGGGGAAGAAACAACAAGCATATTGCAGTAAGGTATGAAATCAACAATACTGGGAAGTTATAACATTTCTGCCTGGAGTTCTGCTTTAAGCGCAATGTCAATATGGCTGCTGGGAACCAACCTTTTTATAGTGATAGGGCTAGCTTATCCAAACACTCCCTTACTGACCCTTCTACGCCATTTGTCTTAAGTGCAAATTAAGTTTAAATTTGGTAAATGTAAAGTTTTGCACTTGGGTTCTTAACACATGAATTCTTTATATGATTAAAAGTAAAACTGGGTGCATAACTGATGAAAAGGGGTCCAGAAATTTTGATAGACCATAGAAAGCATGCAATGTCAGTCTGCAGGATCTAGAGCTAAAAGAATAGAAAAAGAAATGCCCAATGGACTTTAATGAGTCAAGAATAACAAGTTAACAGTTTTTAGAAACAGACACAAAAACCATGATAAACAATGCAATACATCAAAACATCTAAAATACAAATTCACATGAAAAAACATTGAACGTGATCACCACATTGCCATTATTCAATATCTTGTGAAAGTCCCGATGTGTTTCGTGAAACAACGTTCACATCTTCAGGAGATATAAATAATCATCGGTGTGATATCTATGGAGAGATCAGGTCTTTAAAAGAAAAGGGGAAAAAAAGGCAGAAAAGGGGAGATGCACAAAAATGGCAATTAAATAGATCAATCCCATATCCAAAAAATTACTTAAAAAATGCCAACAGTCCTATATATACTTCCATGACGCTAATGCCAAAAGGTGAGACATAAAATCAGAGAAAACAATGCTGACCCAAAAAAACATGAAATGCAACAAAAAGCACTATCCTGCAGCACTAGCCCAATCCGGGAGCTGCGGAAAAGTCCGGACCACCATACACCCATACCCATACATCGAAAGCCAAGAGTGGTAACACTTGGTTGGCTAATTACTGGGGCAAAAAAGAAAAAAGAGGAAGTAGAAAAAGAATATAAAAATAAAGATATTAAGAAATAACCAGAGTTAGGCTTACCGGTAACCCCCTTTTCTACGAGTCTTCCAGGACAGCCCCCTTGAGACGTAGAGCTCCTCCCTCCGGGTCAGGAAACACGCCATCCCCCACGCCTTTAAAAGGCGGACCTCCAGGCCTCCATCCCAGTTTTTATTCGAGAACTAGCGGAAGACACTGAAAGACACAAATATATATAGCTAACCTCATATACATCAGTTGTACATTTGTAGGGAGGGAAATCACTGCTGTCCTGGAAGACTCGTAGAAAAGGAGTTACCGGTAAGCCTAACTCTGGTTTTCTCCTTGCGTCTTCCAGGACAGCCCCCTTGAGACGATGATCAAGAACTTACCTCTTAAGGCAGGCCCACTGCCTGGAGGACCTTGCGTCCGAAAGCCTGCTCCCTACTTGACAGGAGATCTAGGCGGTAATGCCTCACGAAGGTAGAGAATTTCGACCAGGTGGCTGCCTTACAGATCTCCTCCGGCGAAGCCCCGGCCCTCTCTGCCCAAGAAGCTGCTAATGATCCAGTCGAGTGGGCCCTAACAAAGGGAGGAGGAATACCTAAAACTTTGTACGATTCTCCGATCGCCAGTCTAATCCATCTACCTATAGTGGCCTTGGATGCTGCAGAACCCTTCTTTTGCCCCAAAAACAAAACAAAAAGAGAATATGACTTTCTAAATTCCCGGGATCTGTCAATATAAATCATAAGACTCCTTACATCTAGCAAACTTAGCTTTTCTTCCTCTTTACCTTCAGAGGAAGAACAAAAGGTCGGCATGTGTCAGGGACTGCGGGTCTCGCAGCGGCGCACAGGTCTGCACATACACAGATTGCCTAGGTGCACTAATGTGCACGCACTAGGACCTGGGCGTCGGCGTCGACAATTGCACCAATGACTGTGCAGGGTGCACTATTTAAACTGGCCAGATGGTGACTAAGTTGCCACAAGGTCTAGTTCCTGTACCCGTGTTCTGAAGTGTGTTCCTGTTGCCGATCCTGCTTGTCCTGATTTGTGTTGATCTTCTCCTGCCTGTGCTCCCGCAACCGGCGGTCAATCTGAATATATAAGGTTATCAGGCCCTCAAGAGTATCGGGTATGTCTACTCGGGCCAACTCGTCCTTCATTGTTTCAGCTAAACCCATGCGGAACTGGTGATGCAGGGCCGCCTCATTCCATTGGGTGTCACTACCCCAATGCCTGAATTCGGCAGCGTAGTCCTCCACTGCTCGGTGACCTTGCCTCAGTGTATGTAGGGACATATCGGCCGTTGCGGCCTGTTGTGGGTCATCGTACAAAAGCGCCATTGCTTTAAAAAATAACGTTACCGTTTCTAACTGTGGGTCTCGGGTCTCTAGTAGTCGGTGGGCCCAGTTTTGGGGTTCATCCTGTAATAAGGAAATAATGAACCTGACCCTCACGGTTTTTGACAAAAACGTTCGAGGCTGGAGGTCGAAGTATAACTGACAGGAATTACGGAAACTCCTGAATTTACCTCGATCCCCTTTAAAACGTTCCAGTGTAGGGACACGCGGTTCCGATGCAGGTAATGAAACTAGTACTCCCCCAGAGGGGTCCCCAGACTGTCTGGTAGGTGTGGCTAAAGTCTGTATGTGGTCACCCAATTCTGTATAACCCTCCTGCAGGGCCCTAACCCCCTCTGTGAGGGTTACCAAATGTTGACGTATGTCATCCAAAGGGGAAGTTCCCCTTCCAGGCTCAGTCATGGCCACAAGGTACTGTCAGGCACCGCCCGGCGGAATCTCTAGTGATCCACAGAACGGGATTCCCCAGGACGCGGAGTCTAAGTCCCAGTTTGCCTTTTCACCAGAGCCCCTGATGGTGGGGATGGACTTGATGCGAGACTGAAACCAGGTCGCGACCCCTGAGTGCGTCCAACTGTGGTAGAGGGGTCCCACCGAGGGTACGTGCCGGGGGGGTGAGCCTGCTGTGAAGAGGCTGACAAGTCCAGGTCCCGAGCGGGATGGATGGATGACAGGTCGGTAACGGTGGAGGCAGGTAGGTACAAAACAGTAGACAGAGAGCAGTTAGGTCACGAGCCAAGGTTCAGCAATGGGAGGTCCAATAGTAATATACAACAGGCAGGAGAGTAGTCAGGGACGAGCCAGGGGTCAGAGCAGGAGAAAGTCAACACAAATCAGGACAAGCAGGATCGACAACAGGAACACACTTCAGAACATGGGTACAGGAACTAGACCTTGTGGCAACCTAGTCACCATCTGGCCAGTTTAAATAGTGCACCCTGCACAGTCATTGGTGCAATTGTCGACGCCGACGCCCAGGTCCTAGTGCGTGCACATTAGTGCACCTAGGCAATCTGTGTATGTGCAGACCTGTGCGCTGCTGCGAGACCCGCAGTCCCTGACAGCAGGACTATATCCTGAGACCTGTGAAAGGAGGAGGATACTTTAGGGAGAAAACCTGGATCCATCTTGAGTACGACCCTGTCCTCAAGCATGGTCAGGTAAGGCTAGCTACCAAAAAAACTATTTTTACAGTTAAAAATCTAATCGTCGACTCTTCCAAAGGTTCAAAAGGCTTGCAGATCAAAGCCTTTAGAACTAAGGATAGATCTCAAACCAGACACGTCTTGACCTTAAATTGGTCTAGACCTGGAAAGAGACCTGAAGAAGTCCACTACAAAAGGATTTTGCTGCAGGGAGACCTGCAGAAAAATGCTTAGGGCTGAAGCCTGTACTTTCAAGGTGCTGATCGAGAGACCTCGATCCGCCCCTTCCTGAAAAAAATCCAAAAATTGCCAGGATGTCCGGGGGCCCCTGCCAGCCTGAAAACCATGAATTAAACTTTTTCCAGACCTTTGAATAAATGGCTCTGGTTACTGGCTTACGGCAGTTAACCAAAGTCTTTACCACTGTGTCCGAAAACCCTCTGGTCTTGAGGAGCTGCTCCTCAAGAACCAAGCCGTCAATTTCAAGGTCCTGACCCAGGGATGCAGAAGAGGGCCTTGAGAGATCAGATCTTCCCTCTCCGGGAGAGGAAACGGGCGAACTAAGGTAAGCCTGTTCAGTAGGGAGAACCAGGGCCTCTTTGGCCAAAAGGGTGCTATTAAGACTAGATCCGTCTTTTCCCTCACAAATTTTTGCAGAACCGCCGGGGCTAGTCTGACCGGAGGAAATGCATAGGCCAAGTTGAAGTCCCAAGGGGTCAGCAGGGTGTCTATCCCCAAGGCCTGCTCTCGCAGATTCAGGGAAGAAAATTGACTGACTTTTCTGTTCTCCTGGGACGCAAAGAGATCTATCTACGGAACCCCCCATCTGCAAATTATCTCCTGAAAGACCTCCTGGTTGAGAGACCAATCATCGTGACTGATTGGTCGTCAACTCAGGAAATCCGCCAGGGAGTTCTGTGATCCCTTTAAATGAACAGCAGAAACTGACAGCAGATTCTGAAGGCCTCCAATGCCTTCTGAACTGCTATCAGCTCCCTCTGACCTTAAAGAATCCGCTCGAGACCAGCTTGAGCTGTCATCTCCTCTAGATGGGCTCCCCAACCATAACTGCCTGTACAGAACGCCTGGGGGAGAGAAGAATGACAGGCTGAGAGGGAGCTGATGCCCTAACTCACCGCCGGACACTCCCGCTTCCCTGCAGTGACGCCGCCATCGCCAGTCCCCAACTGGGTATGAAGGCTTCCACGCTCTACCAGCCCCACTCACCGTGGAAGGCGCACAGGGAGAGGAGGTAAGTGAACTTCTGGGCTCACACTCTTCCAGGACTGTCCCCAGGAGTGCAAGGACCCCCTAAGGTTCCTAAACGTGTTCCTTCCGGATCAGGAAACACTAAAAACTGGGATGGAGGCCTGGAGGTCCGCCCTTTAAAGGCGTGGGGGATGGAGTGTTTCCTGACCCGAAGGGAGGAGCTTTACGTCTCAAGGGGGCTGTCCTGGAAGACGCAAGGAGAAAAGTGTGTATATTGCAGAATAGACCATTGAAAACCAAGAATTCCAAGAACCCACAACCAAGATAGGTGACATGTGTTATGTATATATCTGTGCATGTTAAAGGACCTTCATACTATTCTGTTGTACAGAAAGGTACAAAAAGGTCAGACTATGTATGTATTACTGGAATTCCTATTTCAGCACCAACGGATTCAAAACAGAGGAGAGAATCAATCATAAATGTTTTATTTAAATAACACCATGCCTGAATGATAAAGGATTCTCTCTTCTAAAAAAGAACACACAGGGGGCACAAACGCTTTCAGAGAAATAAAAAAAGCCAATAGCATACTCACAAACAACAAAAGAATTAGTGCATGTAAAAACCACCAATGGTCATCCAACGTGGTAACAGAAATCTGTTGGTGATGCCAGCAATCAGACGTGTTTTAGGTCCCCTTCCTCAGAGCTACAGCCAACAGCTACTCGTATCCTAATATATGTGTGCGGTAGGTACCACATGACCGCTCAAGACCCCTCCCTCATTGTGGAGCTCATGGTTGGACCTCCCCCTTCTGAGTTGGGCTGCACCGCCAAGACCATTTCCCGAGGAAAACTGACTTTCCAACACCCTTTTTACTACTGACTACTCCTTTGGAGCGCTGGTTTGTTATTCTCTCTTCTGTTTTATATCTGTGGTTGTTTGGAATACATCTAAGGAGAGTTAGGAAAATGATCTAGCTGACCCGTGTTGCATCAAAAAAGGTTAATTCATAAATAAGTTTAGCTAGGGGGAGCTAAACCCTAATGGTTAGTTAGGAGCTGATTAGCAGCTCAGGTGAGATAGCCAGAGGGGTAAAATTCTGGTCAGGACTGAGAGTCTCTCAGCACCTCTGGAATTTCCCCCCTGTTCTGAGGATTGCAGAGGAGGGCCTTGGAAGCAGTGGGTGGATCTGAGGGGTGGTTGGATGCACTTTTGAGGGACCTCAGCAAGGGGCTGACCTCCCTTAAAAAGTGTAAGAGCCTGCTCAGTAGCAGGGGTATGTGGTGGGAGAGGAGTGAGAAGCAGGAAGATGTGAAGCTGGAGGAGGAAGTCTGCCAGGAGGCCTAGTGGGATGGGGCCTGCCTGTGAGCCTGGAGCTGGAAAGGGGGGAAACTCAGGATTCACTGGCCCCCTGAGAGAGAAGTACCTGTTTGGTGGGAAAGGGGCAGCCCAGCTTATAGGCCTGATAGCAGCAGCCATTCCACAAGTGGTACAGGAGAGGATCTAAGTGAGTGCACCTGCACCCCCTGGGTGAATAGGAGGAGAACTCCAGATTAGTCTTCTACTAATGACTGTTACCCATTTAAAGGAACAGGAGCCAGATCCCCTGCTCAGGAAGAAAGTCTCCAGATTGCTGGGTGAAGAGGAGTTCATCTAAGGGTCTGGGGTAGTACAACTGGAGCTGCTGGTTAGCACTCCAACAGAGACTGTGTCAGAGAAGAAAAACTGTGAATAGTTCAGGAAGTTGTCCTCATATTTCGGTTCCCTTGGGCATCCTATACACTCTGTGATGGAGGGTAGGCAGGACAGAACACACAAGGCGGATGGCAAACACACAAAGCTTTATTAAGACAAATGACAGTCACTCAATGGGGGGATTGCAGGGAGTGGAACAGTGCCCAGTGTGGAAATAGCAAGGAGATGGCTCAAAATAATTGTAATCCATCCCCAAGGGGCAAGTTAGAGTCTCTAGCAATTTGTAATCCACGTAGGGAGCAGAGGGGGAACAGAGTTCAAGAACAGTCCAGGGGGAATAAAACAGGGGTGCATACAGACACAGCTCCGGCAGGGGTGTCCTGGCTCACAGCGGACGGCAGCAGGGGCGACCCTGCTCAGCACACAGCAACAGTGGGTAGTTCTAGCACACTTCAACAGCGGGTAATCCGGGCCTCAGAGTATTAGGCAGAGTATCGTGGGGCCCACAGCAGATAGTCCTGACCCAGGGTATTAACAGAGTGTCAGCGGTACTCCCAGCTCTGGAGTATTAGCAGTGTCAGCGGTACTCCCAGCCCGGGAGTATTAGCAGTGTCAGCGGTACTCCCAGCCCGGGAGTATTAGCAGTGTCAGTGGTACTCCCAGCCCTGGAGTATTTAGCAGTGTCAGCGGTACTCCCAGCTATGGAGTATTAGCAGAGTGTCAGCAGTACTCCCAGCCCTGGAGTATTAGCAGAGTGTCAGCGGTACTCCCAGCCCTGGTGCGAGGGACCGCCTAGCGGCACCACTAGCACTCCACTGGTCAGGCGTGCCCAGAACGCGGAGTCTAAGTCCCAGGGTACTTGTTCACCAGAGCCCCTGATGGTGGGGATGGACTTGGAGTACCCCGAAACCAGGTCGCAACAACTGAGCACACCTGTCAGTGGTAGGGGTGTTCGCCAGGGGCTCCAACCAGGGAGAGCCAGATATGAGGAGGTCGGGTGACCCCGGTGGGATGGATGGATGGATAGCTGAGCAAGTGCGGAGTCAGACGTGCCGAGTTGGTAACGTAGAGGACGGTATGGTACAAGGGAGCGGACAGAGAATCGTCGGGTCACACGCCAGGTCAGCAACAGCAGGTCAGATCTAATGAGGGGCATTCAGAAGAGAGGTCAGGCAAAGCAAGGGTCTGGGCAGGAGAAATCAGCAGGTCAAGAGCAATCTGGGTCAAATAACTGACTAGGTACAGGTTCAGATTCACAGGATACAGGTAAGACCAGAAGGCACTGAATGACAGCTCAGGGCCATTTAAATATCCCGCCCTGCGCTGCCATTGGTGCCCAGCGGGCATGCGCGAACTCGAACGCCGCGGCCGGCCCGGACCTAGTGCCCATGTCCCTGCACAGGGCGGTGCACTGCGCCTGCGCCGGGACCATCGCGGCGGGGATTGAGGAGATCCCTGACATTGCCCCCCCCCTACGGGCAACCTCCGGATGCCCACCCAATCTCTCCACCACGGGTGGTCACAAAGAAACCTCCGGACAAGTCTGGGTGCATGGACATTATGGGCTGGTTCCCAAGAATTGTCCTCAGGGCCGTAGCCCTTCCATTTGATAAGAAATTGGGTCTGGCCCCCCCTTCTTTGGCACTTCAGGATTGTTTCCACCTCAAATTCTTCTTCCTTTTCGACCGTTATGGCCTCTGGGGGCCTGGATTCTCGTTCCGGGAAGGCATCTGGGACTACCGGCTTCAGCAGGGACACGTGGAAGACTGGGTGGATCTTGAATGTCTCAAGGAGAACAAGTTCATAGGCCACTTCATTGACCATCCGCTTAATGCAAAAGGGGCCTATAAATTTAGGTCCCAACTTCTTCGAAGGGCAGAGCATCTTCAAAAAGAAAAACGGCGTCATTACAGCCATAAGAGACTCCCTGAAGTTTCAACCTATTGCGGAAATAGCGGATCCACAAGGTCGCTACCACATACTAATCTGCACAATCAACGACTCTACATATATATTAGTGAATGTCTATGGCCCTAACACCAATCAAATCCACTTCTTCAACAAACTTAACTCCACCATTAATCGACATAGAAATGGCAGACTACTCATCGGAGGTGATTTTAACATCATCGGTAATCCTCACCTGGATTCCTCATCCACCAAAAGATCTTCAAAACAAACCTTCAACCAATTTCTCCACTCCAACGATCTCTATGACATCTAGATGCCAACATAGTACAGAAAAAGACTATACCTACTATTCTCCGTCCCACTCAACCTATTCTAGAATCGACTTCTTCATCACCGATAAATGGACGCTGCAATACATCACCTCCTCTGAGATCGGCACTATCACGTGGTCAGACCATGCTCCAATCACGATCTCTCTTGACAGCAAAAAACATTCCTCGATACCCCGTTTATGGAGATTGAACTCGTTCCTGCTGAAAAACCAAGACTACAAGCAACAGATTATAGATGCACACAGAACATTCTTCGAATTTAATGACACCCCCGGTTTATCCATAACCACTCTCTGGTCAACATATAAAGCATATATGAGAGGTATTCTGATACAACTAAACGCCCGCATCAACAAAAAAAGAACCCAACAAATAGATAATCTCCTAACATCAATCAAAAAAAATGAAGAAAAAAACAAAAAATCTCCAGACCCAACAACCTCTGCGTCCTTGACAGCAGATAGAAATAAATTAAGATCCCTCCTACTCCATAAATATGATCTGAATCTCCAAAAAATGAAAGCGAAATTTGACTCACTTGGTAACAAAGCCAGCTCGTTGTTAGCCAAATCGATAAAACAAAAGCGGCTGAAATCCAAAATAGCCTCAATCAAACACCCATCTACGAATACCTTGAACACTAACCCCCAAGACATAGCAAACGCCTTTGCAGTATACTACCAAAATCTTTACAACCTCAAAAACGACCTTAACACCACCTATCCAACAAGCACATCCATACAACAATTTCTCCATACGATCAATAATACCCCCTCAATCAATGCATTAATTATAGATCTTAAAACCCAATGTCAAATGGAAAAACTATCTACAATTAACACTTCCTCCTACCACAAATTCACCACCCAGTGGACCCGCTGGCTAAAACACCCAAAATGTTCTATACAACACTGATGACATTTGAAGAGACGAAACCATATCCCATACCAAGACTGGTATCTCTTCAATTTCCCAGTTAGATCCTTCCCCATCTTTCCTATCCTCCCCTACCTCCCCTCCAATACCCCCCCCCCCCAATAACTTCCGAAATCTCACCAAAAAAACTCATCAAATATACGCGAATACCTCTGATGATATTGCTAAAACAAGACCAACACCCCATCCATCCTATAACGTAATTACTACAAAAAGATCAATCATACTTTGTCTACTGTAATATTATATGACTGAACCATTTACCCTTTCCCTGTTTTTCCCTTATTTACCCTTGTTTATCCTTGAAAAATTCAATAAAAATTATTGAAATTAAAATGTGATTAATGGAGTCATACTTAGTATGTATTATTGTTGTATTGTGGTTATTAAGTATGTCAGATAAAATGTGTGTATTAAGTATGTTAAAATATATACATCATTTTGCCCAGTGATGCCCTGCACAGCTGCTAAAAGTACAAGTGACCATTATGTCAGAGATAAGTGAGGATAGGCATAATTAGTTTTGTAAATAATGGTAACAGTGTATCTAATTTGATTCACCGTTTATATACAAATTAGCGCTATTTGGCCCCATTAAGATGGTTGCCTCCGTGCGGACTCCAGAAACATGGCACCGGGATTATATATATAAAGAAGCCAGCGTCGTAGCGTCCTATTGAATCCCCCTGAGTAAGCCATGTGACCCTGTGGCGCAACGCGTAGGGGAGGGGCTCTGACATCACAACGCCATACGAGTCAGCAGAACGGCGAGTACTGTTAGTGTGCACGAGCACACACTGATACAACAAACGTGATTTTATCTGCATTTTAATGTGAATGCGCATTTGTCTCTGCATTTAATAAAATCTATCATCAAAGATAAAGGCACTATGTCGATATTTATGTTTTACATGCTTCAACTGGAGGAATAAAGGGGAGAGGAGGAAATAGAAGACAGACCCCTGCAGGACAAGGGGAGAAATCCTCATCCATTCATCCCTCATTTACAGCCAAGAAGGGAAATCAGGAGATCCCTAGTGGAAGGAGATCATTATCACAGTCTACTCACTAGCATTTATAATTTAATTGTAGCACAGACATCTCTTACTTTTGGTTCAACTAAAGGACCTGTCAGCTTATATAGCCTCCTTTATGGCCGGGCTATAGCGTGAGGTCAACACAGTGAGATCAAAGAGGACTTTTATGTTTTTTATTTTTATATTTTTTCACTTGTTTAGTTCTTTTTTATTTATCAATTTGATTTAATATTTTTTATAATACTTTTTTTTTTTTTTTTAATATATTATTTTTTATTTTTCATGTATCATTTTTTATTCTTAATCACTTTTTTTTTTTTTATGTCACACTTGATTGGTATATTTCACTTGCACTATTAATATTATTGTCATCATGGTTTTTTGTATGGCATCTTACTTTTCATTTCTGATTGGATAAATAGGTTATATCCACAGAAAAACTGTATTAAGATTATAAATAGTTGCACGTTTGAGTGGGAGGATTTATATTATTAATATTTACCACAAGGAATGTATTTTTGGGTGGAGCACGACACAATTTATTTATTCAGTAAGTGTGGAGTTCTATTAGTGAGGTCATTCATTCTTTGAAAAACAGGTGGCAATTATTGCCCTTATTTAAGGAAGGAAGGCAGCAAAATGTTGTACATGCTGGTTACAGTGCATTTCTCTCTGAAATTCTGAGGAAAATGGGTTGTTCCAGACATTGTTCAGAAGAACAGCGTACCTTGATTAAAAAGTTGATTGGAGAGGGGAAAACATATAAAGAAGTGCAGAAAATGATAGGCTGCTCAGCTAAAATGATCACCCAAAACCTGAAAGACGTGGAAGAAAGCGAAAAACTACCATTCGAATGGATAGAAGAATTGCCAAAATGGCAAGGACTCAGCCAACAATCAGCTCCAGGAAGATCAAAGAAGGTCTAAAGTTACCTGTGAGTACTGTTACAATTAGAAGACGCCTATGTGAAGCCAAGCTATCTGCAAGAAGCCCCCGCAAAGTCCCACTGTTGAAAAAAAAGACATGTGCTGAAGAGGTTACAATTTGCCAAAGAGCATATTGACTGGCCTAAAGAGAAATGGCGCAACATTTTGTGGACTGATGAAAGTAAGATTGTTCTTTTTGAGTCTAGTGGCCGGAGACAGTTTGTCAGATGACCCCCAAACACTGAATTCAAGCCACAGTACACTGAAGACAGTGAAGCATGGTTGCGCAAGCATCATGATATGGGGATGTTTCTCATACTACGGTGTTGGGCCTATTTATCGCATACCAGGGATCATGGATCAGTTTTAATACATCAGAATACTTGAAGAGGTCATGCTGCCCTATGCTGAAGAGGAAATGCCCTTGAAATTGGTGTTCCAACAAGACGACCCCAAACACACCAGTAAACATGCAACATCTTGGTTCCAGACCAACAAGATTGACGTTATGGAGTGGCCAGCCCAATCCCCGGATCTTAATCCAATAGAAAACTTGTTGGGGGACATCAAAAATGCAGTTTCTGAGGCAAAACCAAGAAATAGAGAAGAACTGTGGGCTGGAATACCTGTTCACAGGTGCCAGAAGTTGGTTGACTCCATGCAACACAGATTTACAGCAGTTCTCAGAAATAGTGGTTATACAACTAAATATTAATTAAGTGATTTAAAGGAAAGCAAAATCTTCAAACGTTTTCAGTTTATATAGTGAATGTTTGAGCTTGTAAAGAAGAATACAAACATTGCTATTTTTTTGAACAGTCTAATATTCACTTTTCAATTTTTTTAGAGGAACAACACAAATTTGATATATTTTTCTTCATGTTTTGATTTGGAATAGAATGCGTAGTGTTCTCAATGCATTTGTGTGTATGGAAATAAAAGCTATTAGAAGGATGTTGAGCTTTATTCACTTTTTTCAACACACTGCTATTATTTTGAACACAACTGTCTATATATATATATATATATATATATATATATACAGTCAGGTTCATAAATATTGGGACATCGACACAATTCTAACATTTCTGGCTCTATACACCACCACAATGGATTTGAAATGAAACAAACAAGATGTGCTTTAACTGCAGACTGTCAGCTTTAATTTGAGGGTATTTACATCCAAATCAGGTGAACGGTGTAGGAATTACAACAGTTTGCATATGTGCCTCCCACTTGTTAAGGGACCAAAAGTAATGGGACAGAATAATAATCATAAATCAAACTTTCACTTTCTAATACTTGGTTGCAAATCCTTTGCAGTCAATTACAGCCTTAAGTCTGGAACGCATAGACATCACCAGACGCTGGGTTTCATCCCTGGTGATGCTCTGCCAGGCCTCTACTGCAACTGTCTTCAGTTCCTGCTTGTTCTTGGGGCATTTTCCCTTCAGTTTTGTCTTCAGCAAGTGAAATGCATGCTCAATCGGATTCAGGTCAGGTGATTGACTTGGCCATTGCATAACATTCCACTTCTTTCCCTTAAAAAACTCTTTGGTTGCTTTTGCAGTATGCTTTGGGTCATTGTCCATCTGCACTGTGAAGCGGCGTCCAATGAGTTGTGAAGCATTTGGCTGAATATGAGAAGATAATATTGCCTGAAACACTTCAGAATTCATCCTGCTGCTTTTGTCAGCAGTCACATCATCAATAAATACAAGGAAACCAGTTCCATTGGCAGCCATACATGCCCACGCCATGACACTACCACCACCATGCTTCACTGATGAGGTGGTATGCTTAGGATCATGAGCAGTTCCATTCCTTCTCCATACTCTTCTCTTCCCATCACTCTGGTACAAGTTGATCTTGGTCTCATCTGTCCGTAGGATGTTGTTCCAGAACTGTGAAGGCTTTTTTAGATGTCGTTTGGCAAACTCTAATCTGGCCTTCCTGTTTTTGAGGCTCACCAATGGTTTATATCTTGTGGTGAACCCTCTGTATTCACCCTGGTGAAGTCTTCTCTTGATTGGTGACTTTGACACACATACACCTACCTCCTGGAGAGTGTTCTTGATCTGGCCAGCTGTTGTGAAGGGTGTTTTCTTCACCAGGGAAAGAATTATTCGGTCATCTACCACAGTTGTTTTCCGTGGTCTTCCGGGTCTTATGGTGTTGCTGAGCTCACTTCTTCTTTTTAAGAATGTTCCAAACAGTTGTTTTGGCCACGCCTAATGTTTTTGCTATCTCTCTGATGGGTTTGTTTTGTTTTTTCAGCCTAATGATGGCTTGCTTTACTGATAGTGACAGCTCTTTGGATCTCATCTTGAGAGTTGACAGCAACAGATTCCAAATGCAAATAGCACACTTGAAATGAACTCTGGACCTTTTATCTGCTCATTGTAATTGGGATAATGAGGGAATAACACACACCTGGCCATGGAACAGCTGAGAAGCCAATTGTCCCATTACTTCTGGTCCCTTAACAAGTGGGAGGCACATATGCAAACTGTTGTAATTCCTACACCATTCACCTGATTTGGATGTAAATACCCTCAAATTAAAGCTGACAGTCTGCAGTTAAAGCACATCTTGTTTGTTTCATTTCAAATCCATTGTGGTGGTGTATAGAGCCAAAAATGTTAGAATTGTGTCGATGTCCCAATATTTATGGACCTGACTGTATATATATATATATATATATATATATATATATATATATCTCCCCATCACAACCTCTTTAGTATTTTTATGTATTAACCACTTTCCTACAGGGCATTTATACCCCCTTCCTGCCCAGGCCAATTTTCAGCTTTCAACGCTGTCACACTTTGAATGACAATTGCGCAGTCATACAACACTGTACCCATATCAAATTTTTATCATTTTTTTGAGACAGAGCATTCTTTTGGTGGTATTTAATCACCTCTGGGTTTTTTATTTTTTGCTAAACAAACCAAAAGCCACTGAAAATTTGAAAAAAATATTTTTTTTCTTAGTTTTTGTTATACAATTTTGTAAATAAGTGATTCTTTTCCCTTCACTGCTGTGCACTAACAAGGTTGCAGTGATGGGCACTGATAGGCTGCACTGATGGGGAGGCACTGGTAGGTTGCACTGATGGGCACTGACAGGCATCACTGATGGGCACTAAAAGGCAGCACTCATATATGGCACTGATAGACGGCACATACTGGCACTGTTAGGTGGTACTGATAGGCAGCACTGATGGGTACTGATAGACGGCACTGATGCGCACTAATAGGTGACACTAAAAGGCAGCTCAGATGGGCACTGATATGTGGCATTGATGTGCACTGGTAGACACTGATATGTGGCACTGATGGGCACTGACAGGTGGCATTGATGGACACTGACAGGTAGCACTGCTGGGGCTACACTGATCATCAGTGCCCTGATGATCAGTGTACATGTCCCCTCTGAGGGATGCCAATTACTGGCTCACCACTCCTCATGAGCTGTCAGCGTGACAGCTTGTGAGGAGAGGAATGCCGATAACCATCATTTCCCTATTTTCATGCGATCAGCTGTGATTGGACACAACTGATCACATGACCGAGCCGACATTTTCGGCTCTTTCCGTTGATCGGTGATCCGCTGTGTCCGAGTGACACAGCACACCACCGATCGTCACGCTGCACGCCCCTGGAGCCGCTAATGTGCGGTTAGAGTGGGAGGACGTCGTATGACGTCCTCCCAGAACGAGAGAACCACCTTGCGCCTGTCATTACCTTATATGGCGGGCGGGAGGCGGTTAAGTAAGTATGAGATCTCTTTAGTGATGGCCACGTGCAGCTGAAGCAGCTTTATTCCTAAATTTACACCCTGTTCCAAATTATTATGCAAATTATATTTTTCTCATTTACCTAAATAATTGATGTAAATAACAGTCAGTATAATTCTCATGTTATCAACTATTAAGAGTACAATTCAAATTTTATTGAACAAACCTCCTAATGATAACAGGATTTTTTTTTAAACATAAAAAGCTTACAATGCATTGTTCCAAATTATTATGCACAGTAAGTTTCAAAACACTTATAGGTTGTAAAGAACTGAAAATTGTCATTTGTTGTGTTTGCAGCATATTTACTGAAATAAAAAGCTATTTCAAACTTTTAACAAATTTTAACTTTTTAAACATTTTAACAGGTCACGTTACATTTCAACATAGGACCCCTTATTTGATAGGAGTGTGCTGCCTTGTATTACACAAGGTATTCTTTAGCATTCAGCAGTGTCTGTCCCCTTAAGGCCTGAGACTTCCTGTTTGCTAACTTGGGAGGAAGTGACCTCATCTCTTCAGACTGAAGAAATTCTACAATGCAAGTACATGTGGGATGCTGTTCCCTCTTCATATATGGGCTTGATTAGACCCCCAAAGTCTGTAAGTACCCTTCCTATGTACTGTGGAATGTTATGCACATAGCTAGGAAGTTAGATATGTACTTATGTTTGTTTATTCTGTTTGTATTTCAGTTTTACCGCATTTATTCACATTCATCCATTCTCATTATGATCACATGTTATCAGTAAAAGATCATCGGTTATCAATCATCGACTCTTTACTGTGTGGACATCAAAGGTTATACTGCCTGTAACCCTCTGTAACCCTTTCATAACTGCAGAGAAGGCAGGACAGTAAAAAGACTTACACGGTTACTTCAGAGCACATTGTGTGAAAAATCTACAGCAAGCCCCACAACACAGAAAAGACTCTTAACTGTTAATACAGCAGCACGTGTGTGTGAAATCCCCACAGCACAGCCAGTCTAAGGCATAGCAAAGTGAAACTAACTCAGCTTTATGAAAGATATCACTAAATTAACCCTTCCTAAAATCTCGTGCAAACAGGAAGAAAATATGCACAGTACACTGGAAACTAGGTCACAATGCAGCACGCCGAGAACTTATAACAAATCGGATCTGTCGTCATCCAAAGCAGAAACCGCCAGATCTAAGCGTTCAAGTTCCAGGCATTCAAACGTCACAGACCTATCGTCAGTCAGTGCTGGGGCAGCCAGGAGTAAGCATACAAGTTCCAGACATTCTAGCGTCACAAACTTGTCTTCAGTCAGCGCTATCGCAGCCAGGGCACAAGCCAAGGCCGAGGCCGCATGCGCCATGGCCTCCTATGCCATACAGGAAGCAAAGCTTATGAAAGAGCAAGGCTACCTAGATGAAGAGCAGAAGAAGAGACAAGCCGAAGGGGAAGCTGAAATAAAAAAGAGACAAGCCGAAGGGGAAGCTGAAATAAAAAAGAGACAAGCCGAAGGGGAAGCAGAAATGCTTAGGAGAAAGGCAGAAGTACAAGCCTCTTTACACATACTTAAGCAACAGAAAATAGCTGCAGCAGCCATAGCTGAAGCCGAAGTTCTTGCGAGAGCTGCAGATATTCAGTTTGTAGAGAGCGATGTACTGGAAACCCTGATAACACCTCTCAGTACATTCCAATGCACCCGTGAGTACGTGCAATCACAAGCAACCCTGTACCCTGATAAACAGCCTAGTGATGCACCGAAACCATCAAGGACCCAGTTGGGAGCAGACAGCTTTGATGTTACGCATCACTACAAGACTGAACCTGAACCGCCACGTGATAAGTCAACCAATCACGGGCTCAGATACCAAACCGCCAACACGCTAAGAAACCAAGTAGATGGCGATATAACCTCTCCTCGTGCAAAACCAGATCTAGACTACAATAGAGGAGAGCAACCATCTGACCAAAATAGACTTAGTCAAATACCTCAACGAACCCATCAGTCACTATCAACCAGTAGTCCCGCGTTTGTACCCAGAACAAACGCACCTGACACAGCAAGGGTTACAGACGTGTCGAAATACCTGATGCGCCGTGAGATGGTGAGCACTGGTCTCTTGAAGTTCGACGATCGTCCTGAAAACTACTGGGCCTGGAGGTCATCCTTCCTAAGCAGCACCCAAAACTTAGAGCTGACAGACAGAGAGAAGCTTGACCTACTCGCCAAATACCTAGGACCAGAGTCCTCAGAGCAGGCCAAAAGAATCAGGTCAGTGCATGTCCATGATGCAACAGCAGGACTTGCGATGGTCTGGCAGAGAATGGAAGACTGCTATGGGTCACCTGAAGTAATTGAAGAAGCACTTTTAAAGAAAATAGAAACTTGCCCGAAAATGACAAACAAAGACAATCAGAAGCTGAGAGAGCTCGGAGACCTACTCCTAGAGATAGAAGCAGCAAAGACTAGTGGAACTCTGCCAGGTCTTTTATACTTAGACACAGCACGTGGAGTAGAGCCCATAATCGAGAAGCTCCCTTTCAACCTGCAAGAAAGGTGGGTCTCTCAAGCATCCAGATACAAGAAAGACTATCGAGTTGCATTTCCACCGTTTGTCTTCCTTGCTGAATTCGTTGTAGACCAAGCTAAGACACGCAATGACCCAAGCTTCGCCTTCCTGAACAAGAGAGTTGCAGGTGCCCCAAGGACAGAGAAGCAGTTGCCAGTACACTACAAAGAACGCAGAGCAACAGTGTCTGTGCGGAAGACAGAAGTCCCGCCTGAGGCTGCAGCCAATCAGGAAGACAACACAAGCAAGGAAGTTGAGGATCCAGACAAACAGTGCCCAATACACAACAAGCCTCATCCACTAAGAAAATGTCGCAGTTTCAGAAGTAAGACATTAGAGGAGCGCAAGGCTTACCTTAAAGACAATCACATTTGTTTCAGATGCTGCGCCTCAATGCAACATCTTGCAAAAGACTGTAAGAGAGAAATACGGTGCACAGAATGCAACAATGACCGACATCTGTCAGCACTGCACCCAGGACCACCACCATGGAGATCAGAAGTTCCAGCAACTCAAGAAGATCATGGTGGGGAGCAAAAAGAAAGTGCAACACCAGCGATAACTTCAAAGTGCACTGAGATCTGTACAGAACCAGGACTCTCTAGATCATGCTCCAAGATATGCTTAGTCAAAGTGTATCCCAACGGTCTCAGAGAAAAGGCAGTGAAGATGTATACAGTCCTAGACGAACAAAGCAACAGGTCTCTAGCAAAGACAGAGTTCTTCGACCTCTTCGGTGACACAGGAAGTTCAACTCCATACACCTTGAAGACATGTTCTGGAGTTATAGAGACATCAGGGAGAAGAGCAAACAACTACACCATCGAGTCATTAGATGGAAAGACGCAGCTGACTCTTCCTACCCTCATAGAATGTGACATGATACCAGATGACAGGTCAGAGATTCCCACACCTGAAGTGGCACATCACTACCCTCATCTCATGCGAATAGCAGACAAGATCCCAACACTCAACCCAGATGCTGCAATCGTCCTTCTACTAGGAAGAGACATACTGAGAGTGCACAAGGTCAGAGAACAATACAATGGGCCGCACAATGCACCATTTGCTCAACGTCTTGATCTTGGATGGGTTATCGTTGGAAATGTATGTCTGGACGGACTTCACAAACCCACAAAGGTGAATGTCTACAGAACAAATCTGCTGCAGAACGGTCGCACATCATGTCTTTGCCCATGTAACAACAGCATGCAGATTAAAGAGAAACTATCTAACCCAACACATCCCCAGAACATCCAGAGGTTCCTGGAAGATACAGGCTCAGCTGAAGATTCAGATCAGCTAGGCCACAAAGTGTTTGAGAGAACTCTAGATGATGACAAACTAGCACCATCTGTTGAAGATAACCTCTTCCTTGAGATCATGGACAGAGAAGTCTTCAAAGACAAAGCAGGCAGTTGGGTAGCCCCACTACCATTCCGTACACCACGGCATCGTCTTCCCAACAACAGAGTGCAAGCAGAGAAACGCCTTGCGCTATTGCAGCGCACTCTTGAAAGAAAGCCAGACATGAAAGAACACTTCCAAGAATTCATGCGGAAAATCTTTGACAAAGATCAAGCTGAAAAAGCACCAGCACTGCATGAAAAACAAGAACGCTGGTACTTGCCAATATTCGGAGTGTACCATCCTCAAAAACCAGGTCAGATACGTGTAGTATTTGATTCCAGTGCAAAGCATGAAGGTATTTCCCTTAATGATGTACTTCTCAGCGGACCAGACCTGAACAACACACTTCTTGGAGTCCTTATCAGATTCCGAAGAGAACTTGTTGCAGTAACAGCAGATGTACAGCAGATGTTCTACTGCTTCCTTGTCCGTGAAGACCACAGAGACTACCTGAGGTTCCTATGGTATGAAGACAATGACCTCAACAAAGGTATCATAGAGTATAGGATGAAAGTACATGTGTTTGGGAACAGTCCCTCACCAGCTGTCGCTATCTACAACTTGAGACGAGCAGCGCAGCAAGGTGACAGACACAACCCTGAAGCCAAACAATTTGTTATGAAAAACTTTTATGTGGATGATGGACTTGCTTCCTTCTCCAGTAGTGGAGAAGCCATTGACATTTTGAAAAGCACTAGAGACTTGCTAGCAGACTCTAACATAAGACTGCACAAAGTGGCTTCCAACAACAGCAAAGTAATGGAAGCATTCCCAGCAGAAGACCGTGCAAAAGACCTCAAAGACCTAGATCTAGGTACAGATTCACCACCCCTTCAAAGAAGCTTAGGGCTTAGTTGGGACTTGAAAACTGACAGCTTCACCTTCCGAGTATCCAGGGAGGAGAAGCCTTTCACAAAGCGAGGTGTCTTGTCTACGGTCAACAGTCTTTACGATCCCTTGGGGTTCGTAGCACCCATCACCATGCAAGGCAAAGCTCTTTTGAGAGAGATTACAACTGAGCTAGGACAAAGTGATTGGGACACACCTCTACCTGAAAAGAAAGAAATGCAGTGGAAGTTGTGGAAAGACTCTTTGCTGGAGCTTGAGCGACTTAGCATCCAAAGACCATACGTCTCTGTTTCTTTGTCTGTTACAAAACGAAGAGAGATACACGTGTTTTCAGATGCATCCACCGTGGCTATAGCAGCTGTAGCCTACCTTAGAGTTATAGACACTCAGGGACAAAGCCATGCAGGATTCATCTTGGGAAAGTCCAAACTGGCTCCAAGACCTGCTCACACAGTCCCACGCTTAGAACTTTGTGCTGCTGTCCTAGCTGTGGAGATAGCAGACTTACTCATTGCAGAACTGGACATCGAGATCCATGCAGTGAACTTCTACACAGACAGCAAGATTGTTTTAGGTTATATCCACAACGCTTCAAGAAGATTCTACACATACGTGTCAAACAGAGTAACACGTATCAGAAAGTGTACAAGTCCAGAACAGTGGCATCACATCAGTACAGACAAGAACCCTGCTGACCATGGGACTAGACTGGTACCAGCTGCTGTCCTCAAACAGACTAACTGGTTCACAGGTCCATCCTTCTTGACTGGACCAGAAACTGAAGAGACTGATCAGAAAGGAACTTTTCAGCTTGTAGAACCAGACCAAGACAAAGAGGTAAGACCTCTAGTTGCAGTTTACAAGACTCTAACCACCAGAGAAGGTCTTGGCTCATGTAGGTTCGAAAAGTTTTCCAGCTGGAAGTCACTCATCCGTGCCATAGGGAAACTCATCTGCTTGGCCAGATCCTTCAGTAAAACAGCCAGTGTTGACCAGGGTAACAATGACTATCTTGAGCAAGCCAATGTCACCATTATCAGATGTGATATCTTCTGGAAGAGATGGAGGCAGGAGTACTTGACGACCCTCCAACCACGCAACAAATGGCAAGCCGACAAGCCCAACTTACAAGTTGGAGATGTTGTTCTACTAAAAGACTCTCAGGCCCACAGGAACGAGTGGCCAATTGGACTCATTGTGGGGACTGATGCTAGTAGTGATAGCAGAGTCAGGAAAGTAGAGGTCAGAGTAGTAAAACAGGGCACCCCTAAGGTGTACCTTAGACCCATCACGGAAGTCGTTTTACTCCTTCCAAGAGTTTAATAGTGGCATATCATTATTATGCCAGGTGGGGAGTGTGCTGCCTTGTATTACACAAGGTATTCTTTAGCATTCAGCAGTGTCTGTCCCCTTAAGGCCTGAGACTTCCTGTTTGCTAACTTGGGAGGAAGTGACCTCATCTCTTCAGACTGAAGAAATTCTACAATGCAAGTACATGTGGGATGCTGTTCCCTCTTCATATATGGGCTTGATTAGACCCCCAAAGTCTGTAAGTACCCTTCCTATGTACTGTGGAATGTTATGCACATAGCTAGGAAGTTAGATATGTACTTATGTTTGTTTATTCTGTTTGTATTTCAGTTTTACCGCATTTATTCACATTCATCCGCACATTCATTCATTCTCATTATGATCACATGTTATCAGTAAAAGATCATCGGTTATCAATCATCGACTCTTTACTGTGTGGACATCAAAGGTTATACTGCCTGTAACCCTCTGTAACCCTTTCATAACTGCAGAGAAGGCAGGACAAGGAGCTTCACAAGTCTTGCATCCATTGCACTTGTGAGTTTTTGGACAGTTTCTCCTTGAATTTGTTTGCAAGATGTCAGAAGAGCTGCTGTTTGGATGTAAACGGCCTCCCACCCTCCTAGATCTTTTGCTTGAGGATGTTCCAAAGGTTCTCAATAGGATTGAGGTCAGGGGAGGATGGAGGCCACACCATGACTTTCTCTCCTTTTATCCCCATAGCAGCTATTGATGCAGAGGTATTCTTTGCAGCATGAGATGGTGCATTGTCATGCATGAAGATGATTTTATTACGGAAAGCATAGTTCTTCCTTCTGTACCAGGGAAGAAAGTGGTCAGTCATAAACTCCACATACTTTGCAGAGGTCATCTTTACACCTTCAGGGACCCTAAAGGGGCCAACCAGCTCTGTTCCCATGATTCCGACCCAAAACATGACTCCACCACCGCCTTGCTGATGTCACAGCCTTGTTGGAACAGAGTGGCCGTCCACCAACCGTCCACTACTCCATCCATCTGGACCATCCAGGGTTGCATGGCACTCATAAGTGAACAGGACTGTTTGAGAATTAGTCTTCATGTATTTTTCTGCCCAATGCAGCCATTTCTGCTTGTGAGCATCGGTTAGTGGTGCCGAATACAAGGTTTATGCACAGTTGCAAGACTCTGGAGGACTGTACACCTTGATGTCCTTGGGACTCCAGAGGCACCAGCAGCTTCAAATATCTGTTTGCTGCTATGTAATGGTATTTTAGCAGCTGCTCTCTTGATCTGATACATGGATCTGGCAGAAATCTTCCTCAATGTGCCTTTATCTGCACAAACCCGCCTGTGCTCTGAATCAGCCACAAATCTCTTAATAGTGCGATGATCACACTTAAGTTTTTGTGAAATATCTAATGTTTTCATACCTCGTCCAAGGCATTGAACTATTTCACTCTTTTTGGCAGCAGAGAGATCCTTTTCCGTCCCCATATTGCTTGAAAATGGTGTTCTGCTTAATAATGTGGAACACCGTCCTTTAGTAGTTTTTCCTTAAATTGGGTTCACCTGCCAATCTAATTATCACAGGTGTCCGAGATTGTTTTCAGTGATCCCAAGAGCCCTGACACACAATGCCATCCATGAGTTAAACTGAAAAACAAAATATTTAAATCTTTGTGACACTTAAATAGAATTTGCATAATAATTTGGAACAGGGTGTATTCCTATATGACAGTCACAAATAACTTTGTTAAAAGCAGTTTGATAGATACAAAAACCATATACTTTTTAGGCATGCCACAGCCTGGATGGCATACTTTTGAATGCTAGAGTATACTCTCAATAGCAAATCACTCATTTTAGTGTATTCTGAGTACTTATGCGGTAGCCTTTGTGCGTGCTTTCCATGAGCATACAGTTTGAATGTTTGCCCAGAAAAAATTCCCTATAGTACATAGGTATCAGCCACATGTGTTTTTTGCAGAGGATTTAAAATTATTCTTTCAGTTATTATCTTCTGTTTTTTGCATCTGTTATTCATTTTACCTTATTTTAGAAAAGAGTGTTAACATAAATGTACTAAATTGCAGCAAGTCAATAAATAATCAACTGTAAAAATGCTGCACAATACAAATGGATTTGTTAATAAACATCAGAGTGTTCTTTTGTATTTTGTCCTTGTTGCGCACTCGCTTCCTATGCAGATACAACTGTGTTGTTATCTTCTAAATATTGTACAATAAATGAAAGTGCAAAACAATGAAAGTTCACGTTTTTCCACATGTGAAGTTGTGATCTGGTGACTTGGAAGTGGTGAGATATACATGCAGTGTGGTGCGTTCTGAGCATTGTGAGGCAGAGAGAGCCATACATTGAATGTTTAAACCCAAGTGCAGGGCTTAATACACTATGAAATGTGAGCATATTCACTGATGGTTCTATATATGCTGACTTACCTGAGCTCCATCGCAATCCAGCGATGTGCACAACAACCTCGACTGTCCCAGGTCTCTGCCTTCTCATTGGCTGAGACAGCAAGCGGGAGCTAATGAGGAGAGAGAGGAGGCGGGGCCAAGCCATGGGTCCATGTGTGAATGGACACATGGAGCAGCAGCATGTGAACACACCTGCTTGGGCGCCCCCACAGCAAGTTGCTTGCTGTGAGGGAACCTGACAGAAAGGAGGAGCAAGGAGTGACTGCAGGTGACCAGAGAAGATGAGGATCTGGGCTACACTGTGCAAAACCACTACACGGAGCAGGTAAGCATAGACATGTTTGCCCCCCCCCCCAAAAAAAAAGGTAAACCTTTATAATCACTTTATGTAGGTTATATTGTTTTAACCACTTCCCAAACGTGCTATAGCCAAAGGACAGCTACAGCACGGTTGTCTAATTCTGTCCTCCCAGACCATGGCCCCTGCGTGCCCCCAGTGATCGCTGTGCCCTGCGGACACAGCTGATCACGTGATATGGTAAAAGGCCAATCACAGTGGCCTTTTACCACGTGATCAGCTGTGTCCAATGACACAGCAGATCACCGGGTAAACACAGTTACCAGTTATCAGCTGCACTTTCCTCACGATGTCACAGCATGAGGAAAGTACTGCCAAGAACGGGCAATTGTCAGCGAAGTGCTTGGCACTGCCCACCTGTGCCCATCAGTGCTGCCCACCTGTACCCATTAGTGCTGCCCATCAATACTACCCATCTGTACCCTGCAGTGCCACTCACTTGTGCCCAGCAGTGCCACCCACCTGTGCCTAGCAGTGCCATCCAGTGCTGCCCAATAGTGCCGCCCATCAGTGCTGCCCATCAGTCCCAGCTCATCAGTGCCACCCATCAGTGCAGCAGCATCAGTCCCAGCTCATCAGTGCCACCTATCAGTGTGCATCAGTGCCCATCAGTGCAGCCTCATCAACGCACATCAGTGAAGGAGAAAAATTACCTGTTTGCAAAATGTTATATTAGAAACAAAGAAAAACTTTTTTTTTCTCAAATTTTTTTGTTTATAGTGCAAAAAATAAAACACCCAGCGGCAATTAAATACCATAAAAATAAAGCTCTTTTTGTGTGAAAAAAAATTATAAAAATTTCATATGGGTAAAGTTGTTTATAGTGCAAAAAATAAAACACCCAGCGGCAATTAAATACTATAAAAATAAAGCTCTTTTTGTGTGAAAGAAAATAATAAAAATTTCATATGGGTAAAGTGTGACCGCACAATTGTCACTGAAAGTGTGACAGTGCTGAAAGCTGAAAATTGGCCTGGGCAGGAAAGGGGGGGGACGGGGGTGCCAGGTGGTTAATTTAACCGCCTCCCACCCACCATATAGTCCAATGACGGGTGCAAGGCGGTTCTCTTGTTCTGGGAGGATGTCATATGACATCCTCCCATTCTCACCGCGGTGCACTGTGTCCCTCGGACACAGCGAATCACCGATCCAAGGAAAGAGACAAAGATGCCGGCTCGGTCATGTGATCAGCTTTGTCCAATCACAGCATGTAAACAGGGAAATGCCGGTTATCGGCATTTCTCTCCTCATGAGCTGTCACGCTTTTTTTTTTTTATTCCAGCTCCCCTATGTACCAATATAGTATTAATGTACTTCTTTTGCAGAAATTCAAAAGCTTTCCATTTTTTCTACACACCGTTATGTCAGTGTCCAGGTAGTTGTACAAAAAAGCTCCATTACTTCTGCCTTATTTCCTGCAGAACCTTTAGGTCATGACACAGGAAGGAATTGACCAACTGACCTCATTAGTACACACCCTGCATCATCTACCCTCCTACCTCCCACCCACGTCCACGAGCACGACTATTACATGAAATGCAATTAATCAGAGATTACTGTTCTCACTAAATACACAGGCATCGATTGTTATTTTTCTACCTTAACTTTCATCTTGCATAGATCATTTATTTGGCATAGTGTGCTGAATGAACAGACAACAGCCTATTGGATAGAGCTGTAATATTGAAAACAGGAGAATTGTGTTCTGGGTTCTGTAAAGTTTGCATACACTTTACAATCTGATTGCACAATCTCCTTTAGATCTACCATCAGCTATGTAGTGCAAGGGCTTGCCTGATTGGATACAGAGTGATTGGGTAGAGAGGTGGGTCCTCCTATTCCATAGTTCTGGAAAATATAAAGGAAACTGTACAATCAGATTGCATCATGGCCATCTTTATACACTCGTTCACATCTTTGTGTAGTGGAAACTCACATTCCTGCATGCTTTTTTTTTCCAATCACCTCCATGGCCACAGGTATATAAAATTGTCACCTAGGCATGCAGACTGCTTCTACAAACATTTGTGAAAGAATGGGTCGCTCTCAGGAGCTCAGTGAATTCAAGCATGGCACCGTGATAAGTTGCCATCTATGCAATAAGTCCATCCATGAAATTTCGTTGCTACTACATATTCCACAGTCAACTGTTAGTGGTATTATAATAAAGTGGAAGCAACTGAAAACAACAGCAACTTAGCCACAAAGTAGTAGGCCACGTAAAATGACAGAGCGGGGTCAGCACATATTGAACTGCACAGTGCACAGAAGTTGCCAACTGTCTGCAGAATCAATAGCTAAAGACCTCCAAACTTCGTGTGGCCTTCAGATTAGCACAACAACAGTGCATAGAGAGCTTCATGGAATGGGTTTCCATTGTCGAGCAGCTGCATCCAAGCCTTGCATCACCAAGTGCAATGCAAAGCGTTGGTTGCAGTGGTGTAAAGCACGCTGCTACTGGACCCTAGGGCAGTGAAGACATTTTCTCTGGAGTGATGAATCACACTTCTCTGTCTGGCAATCCAATGGACGTGCTTGGGTTTGCCAGTTACGAGGAGAACAGTACTTGCCTGACTGCATTATGCCAAGTGTAAAGTTTGGTGGATGGGGGAATTACAGTGTGGGGTTATTTTTTAGGAGTTGGGCTTGGCCCCTTAGTTCCAGTGAAGGGAACTCTTAAGGCATCAGCATACCAAGGTATTTTGGACAATTTCATGCTCCCAACTTTGTGGGAACAGTTTGGGAATAGCCCCTTCCCGTTCCAACATGACTGCACATCAGTGCACAAAGCAAGGTCTATAAAAACATGGAAGAGTGAGTTCATGGCGGAGGAACTTGACTGGCCTGAGTCCTGACCTCAACCTGAAAGAACACCTTTGGAATGAATTAGAGCGGAGACTGTGAGCCAGTCCTTCTCTTCTGACATCAATGCTTGACCTCACAAATGCACTTCTGGAAGAATAGTTAAACATTCCCATAGACACACTCCTAAACTGTGTGGACAGACTTCCCAGAAGAGTTAAAGCTGTTATAGCTGCAAACGGAAGGCCAACACAATATTGAACAATATGGACTAAGACTGGGATGCCATTAAAGTTCATGTACGTGTAAAGGCAGGCATCCCAATATTTTTGGCAAAATAATGTATCTGAAAAGTGATCAGCCAAGACCCTAAAATGCTGTATGCAGGTATGACAAATGGCAGTGATCAGGACGTTGATATGAGCTATGGCAGTGATCAGGACGTTGGCATGAGGTATGGTGGTGATCAGGACGTTCATATGGTGCTGATCAGGACACTGGTTTGGGGTATATCGGTGATCTGGTCACTGGTACGATTCATGAGGTGATCAAAACGCTGCTTTGGCAGTAATCAGGACACTGGTATGTGGTATGGCGATTATCAGGATGCTGGTATGGCATATGGGGTGATCAGAACACTGGAATGGAGTATGGTGGTGATCAGGATCATGGTATGGCATATGGGGTGATCAGGATGTTGGTATGGGGCATGGCGGTGATCAGGATGCTGGTATGGCATATGGGGTGATCAGGATGTTGGTATGGGGCATGGTGGTGATCAGGATGTTCGTATGGCGTATGGGGTGATCAGGATGCTGGTATGTGGTATAGCAGTGATCCGGACACTGGTATGATATATGGCAGTAATAATGGCACTGGTATGGGGTATAGCTGGTATGGCAGCGATCAGGACATTGGTATGGTGTATGGCAGTGTTTTTGTGAGCACTGGGACAGGTGACAGGTGCTGACTGCATCTTTTATTAGGACTACACTGGGACAGTGATCAGGGACACTGGGACAGTGATCAGGGACACTAGGTCTTGCTGGCACTGCAGTCTGTAGGTGTACAAGCAGCCTGACAGCCTGCTGTACACTCAAAGGCCGCAGCTTCTCCCTGCTCTCACACAGAGTAGAGAGAACGGATCTTTACTTTCACCTGGTATTGTTTACTATGTGATTGCTGTAATTGGACACAACAGTCACATGGTACAATACAACGTGACCACCCAGACACAGCGGTAATGTGCAAGAGCCTCCTTTGCAAGCTGATTTACAGGTAACCCGCATTGGAGCTACCTCCCATCTGCAGGCTATAGGCAATGGGCTGACAGGAAGCAGTTCAAATGCACTATAAACAGATCACATGGTACAAATGTACCATGCAATCTGGTGTGGGCAAACGCACTGTGTTTGCAACCTGCGTTTGGGGTTGTCATTAACTGCTGGGGATCGCAAACATAGTGTGTAGCACGTTCCTGTGCAATTCAGATGTGGGCATGGTGTGAACCGGCCTTTAGGCTAGATTCACACTGTTGTGGGTGGTAGCAGGTGTGGGACAGTGTGTAAATCACACTGATTCCCGCAACCACAGCACATTTTCGGGTATCAGAAATCACATGGGCAAAAGCACCATGTGATTTCCCATAGGCTGAATTTTTAAAAAGGTGCAGGAACCTTTTTCCTGTGTTTTTTACAGGTACACGCAAACACAATCCCCAGCAGATGCATAGGTGTGACCCTAGCATTACATCACAGACCCCCCCCTTTACACCAGTGCCCTCAGTCCCCCCCTGCATCCTTACACCACAGTCCTCCCTTCACATTACCACCCTTCACCACAGACCCCCCATTCCATCACAGCCCCCGTACCCCAACACTGCTGTCTTTCCTTCATACTGCAGACTTCTGTCCCTTTCCTCACAGTACTCCCTTCTTGCCCCTTCCCATCACAGCACAACACAGCAACCACCCCCGCTCCCTTTATTCTCCTACCTGTGTGTTCTCTCCTGCCCACCACTGCCGCTGTTATCCTGATCCTGGATTCACACTGGTGCGGTCCGGAATTTGCAGCATTTTCTGTGTGAATTCCGCACTGCATCAGAATCGCACCCCGTTCATGCAAACCGCTGCAGGTGTGTATGTTAAGATAACAACACCCCGAAATCGGTCTGCAAAACGCGGTGCGATGTGCAAAATCTGATCACATAGGTGTGAATAGCCATGCGATCCAATTCTAGTGCGCACCCAGGGATGTCCACTCACCCTACAATACTCACAGATAGAAATGGATAAACACCACCCCACCCTCTCCCCAAAACACCTGCCAACACTGACAGAAAAAAAAAATACAAAATTACTAAAAAAAAAATCCCGTAACACCTCCTGAGGGGCCCCTGAGGAGATGCAGGCTACAGGGGCCCCAGATTATATTGTGCCAATTTAAACAGCACCAGCAAATGGGGGGGGGCTGGACAGGGGTATCTGTCATTACCAGAATGGGGGGAGAATGTGTTATTACTAGAATGGTGGGTGGAGAGAGGAGGCATGTGTCATTACCAGGAGGAAGGGGGGAACCCCTGTTATTACCTTGGTTGGGGGAGGCATTTGATTTGTTACAACTGGGGGGGAACATGTGTCCTTACCAGGAGGGGGGGGGCAGGGTTGCCAATCGCCCATTAATGTAAAAAAAAAAAAACGAACAATTTTTACCTGTTTAAATGTCCAGGAATGTCAACTACTTCCCATAAAAAATAAATAAATATACTGTGTGTATAATATATATATATATATATATATATATATATATATATTCTCATTCCGGAAAATGATCATATTTACTGTAATTTTCCTTTCCTGGACCCTCCTCAAGTCAGCCGACTATGGGTCAGCTCCGCCTTCTTGACCCCTCCAGGACAACCCATACCTAGCCCACAAATCTGAGCTAATCCCCCACTCAGGTGTTCCATCACAAGCCTTGCATCAGCAATGAGGGGTGGGAGACTCAGGCTGATGTGAGAAGGGTCCAAGAAAGGAAAATGACGGTAAGTATGATAACAATTTTCCGTATTCCTGGACCTCCTCACGTCAGACTACTATGGGCCGTAACTAGCAATAACAAGCCCCAGTAGGGAGGTAAAACAACCAAAAAAAAAAATACTGGGGCCATAAAAAGTACTGCTAAGCAGATATTTAATGGCTCACTGAAGAAATAACTGCAGCCCCAATGATCAGAATCCCTCAAAGATACATCCATCCTGTAATGGTGCATGAAAGTATTTATAGTGCTCCAACTAGCCGCCTTGCAAACCACCTCTGCCGAAACTTTTCAATAAGAAGCCCATGACGCCCGCCATGCCCCTGGTTGAATGAGCCTTAACTTCTTCTTCTGGAGGAAGGTTCAAGGATTTATAAGCCGATTGTATAGTTCTAACAATGTAGGTTGAGAGAACCTTAGGAGACATAGCCTGCCCTCTTCTTGGGCCTGAAGTGTAGACCAAGAAATGATCCACTTTTCTGACATGTCTGGTGCGCTCTAGGTAGACTGTAAGGGATGAAACTAGATCTCGCTTTTTCCATTCTTCATCTGTTTTCTCAGGAATAAAAGGATGTAAATACAGACTCCAAATTCAAGTCGAAAGATGTGGACACTTTGGGAAGAAAAGAAGGTACTGGCCTGAGAACCACTCTCTCTGGAAAGACCAAGCAGAACGGTTTCTTTACCAAGAAGGCACACACCTCCGAGACTCTTCTTGCTGAGGAAACAGCTATTAGAAAATCGTTCTTAAACTAAGATAATACATTAAACAGGACAATGGAGGGTCAAAAGGAGATCCCAATAAAGCTTTTAAGACCAGGGTCAAATCCCACTTTGGAAAATAGGTCTTCACATTGCAGCCTTCAAAAAACGAATCACCAAAGGATGTAATGTCCATCTTCTTTGGGTCAAAGCTGCTAAGGCCAATACTTGGACTCTCAAGGATTTATATGCCAGACCCTTATCCAGGCCCTTTCAGAGAAAGTCCAACACATTAGACATTGATAGAGAGATAGGATCCCAGCCATTCATCAAGGCAAATTCATGAAATGCTCCCCACACACGCTGGTATGTGGAATTTGTAGACGGTTTCCTCAAGCGTAACAAGGTGTCGATGACTCTGTCTGAAATACACATTTCTTTCAACCGTCCCCTTTCAATCTCCAAGCCATTAGATTCAATCTCCTGATGTATGGGTGTCATTTTCCCGTTCTGCATCAACAAATCTGCCTGATATGGTAGGGGAATTGGATCTTCTAGCCTCATTCTCCATACTAAAGGGAATCAGGGCCTGCTTGGCCAAAATGGAAGCATTACTTTTGCCTGGACCAGGGACGGATTGACAACTCATGGGGCCCCCGGGCAATAGGGGATCATGGGGTCCCTGTGTCCTCGCCCACACCCAAAAAAGCCTATGAAAAAGCCAATAAAAAAAGTACCAGAGGCATCTCATGGGGCCCCCTACTGACCCCGGGCCATCGGGCAGTGCCCGAGTGCTCGAATGGTCAGTCCGCCACTGGCCTGGACCCTCTCCTGCTGTATCTTCAGTAACACCCAAAGAATTAGAGGGATAGGAGGGAATACGTACACTAGGTGTGTCTTGGACTCGGTCACTTACAGACCATTTACCGTGATCTACCAGTGAGCCAAATTAATATGAGAATACGTGCACGTGGAAGTAAGACACTGACACTTCGCAGTATGCCAACTTCCTAAAAATTCTGTTTTATTGAGGAACTAACAGTATCATTTATAGGGCTTATGATGCAGGCAAAGCATATACATTGATTGGGTGAAAAGTCCACTGGGTTTCTGCGTGTTCGTCCATCCGTGTTGATATCTTCCAATCATTGTCCCCAAAGAGACTCATTCCCTTTTATGGGGGTTGTTTACATTAAAAGATACTTTGCTCCTAATGAGTCACCAAGGGTGAGACTCCGGATGAAGGCGCCATCTTAATTATCATCATTGTTCCGTCAACCTATATCTGATTGTTTCTTAAGAGAGTAAGGAATTTAAAGAGCAAGATACAGACAGTAGCAAGACTATAAAATTGTCATTTTACTGATCATCTAATAAAACGTGGACTGTCAATCACAATCCACTACAATCCCCCCTTAAAATGGCTATTTTATTCCTGACTGTCCCTATATCTTCTGATGTCCTAACTGCCTGGTGGCCCTCCCTCTGGAACTCTTTTAAGACGCATATAGAGCCCCTGAGTGGCTAATCCATCCCTAGAGTCTCGATACGTCCTGAGAAGGCCACAGTCAGGCACTATCTTTCCCTATTTATAGTTGTCTGTTAGGGGGGGAAATTTGTAGCATTCCCTTTTGTTTTTATAAGTCTGAAATATGATGATCAGGGGCTATAGTCTGTAAGGGAGTATAGGATTCTCTTTCTTCACGGGGGAGTTCAACATTGTTATAGTTCAGGAATGTAGGGGAGATCTCGTTCACAGCGTTTCCTATTAGCCTCTTAATGCAAGGGATCACACAGCAGGCAACTATTGCCATTAGAATGATAATACCCAGGATAACCACCCCTGCTTGGGCGAGGGCTTTCTGCCAGCCACTCAGCCATCCAAACCACTGATCCCAGGGATGTGTAATACCTGAGTTTTCCTTAAGCTCATTTGATAGGTCCTCCAACCTCTTGATGGCCAGTGTCACCTTCCCATTTGGGCCTGTGTTATTTGGGATATACGTACAGCAGGTCATGGTCTTTGGTATCATTTTACAGGCCCCCCCTTTTTCAGCTAATAACATATCGAGTGTCATACGATTTTGAAAGACCATGTTAGAAGTAGCCTCCAACTGCTCTGCTATCCCCTTGAGGGCATCTCGTGTGTAGTTTACAAACCGTTGTTGATTATAGTAGATGTAGTTTATCCAATCTACATTCTTGTTCTCAGTGATGAAGAGGAATAGGGATTCAAATCCCGCGGCCACCTGGTCTCTGGCTTTGAATTCATCGGGTACCCCCCTTGGGACTCCTATCGCATCTATATAGACATGGGGGTCAAAACTCCCTTGCGGGGCACTTCGTTTGTGCTTGGTTGCATGGGGGGGTTTGGGAGGCCCCTTAAGTAATGGATCTGAGAGGATGTGCAATGGCATTATAACATGGAGGCGTGGGGATTGGGAGAAGGGAGAGAATGATTAAGGGGGGCCAACCACTCGTTTGAAAGGTATATATCTTTCAGTTGGAACTCACAATGGTGGATTGTGCCACCTCTGGGGTATAACACCCCTAGAAGGTAAGTTCCCTGATCTCCCGGACTCTCTATGGTCAGAGTAAGGGGGATGGCTACAGTGAATTGCTTGTTCATTTTGGTGGATCACCTATCTACCTTAGGGGTGGTAAGTGAGTGTCATTCGGGAAATTAGAGATTTTCCATACCGGTCTTTCCGCTCTACTGCACTTTGTGGCTTATACCCCCAAACCGGTCTCGTGTTCCATCCCACTGATCCCCAGTAGCCACAATCTGCTCCCCAATAATTATCTGTAACACATATATATATATTGTGGAGGCAATGGGGACAGGTGTGTTCTTGCACAGGCTATGATTGAAGAAAAATGTTGCTACTTGTGTGTTGGATGAGTTATACCAAAACTGGGTGGAGTCACCCTTGTGAGTGATGGCCACCTGTTGGCCCCCTCCCATTTCCACCAAAAAAGGATATACAACACAATCATTGTGGTGTGGGTGACACGGACAGGGCCTCGTCCTCTGAAGCTGGAACCTTCTTGCAATGTGAGGCGTGTATCCAGGTGGACTTTCCCTCCAACTCCACTGAAGTGGCAGTCACCAGGAGCACCTGGAGAGGACCGTCATATCTGGGTTCCAATGTATGTTTTCGCAGAAACTTCTTGACCAAGACCCAGTCTCCAGGTTGCAAAGTGTGCGTTCCAGTGTCCGCCTCAGGATCTGGAATGGAGGAGAAAACTTGCGCATGGATATTAGTCAACACACGTGCCAAAGATATCACATACTTTGTCAATGAGTCAGACTGCAACTGTAATTGTTGAGGATAGTAGGTACCCAGTCTAGGGGCGGACCCAAACAAAATCTCATAGGGAGACAACCCATGACTTCCCCTTGGTGTGTATCTAACGCTGAAAAGAGCAATAGGCAAGCTGTCCGGCCATCCCATGCCTACCTCTTGGGCCATTTTTAACATTCTTGACTTCAGGACCCCATTTAGGCGCTCTACCTTCCCACTACTCTGGGGATGATAGGGTGTGTGAAATGCAAGTGTGACCCCCAGAGCCCCCCAGATCTCTTTCGTGACATTGGCAGAAAAAGCCGGTCCCTGATCGCTTTCAACCACCTCGGGCACTCCATATCTGCAGACTATCTCCGTGAGCAGCTTCTTGGCAGTGGTTCTTGCCGTCTGGTTGGTTACTGCGAATGCCTCTGGCCATCCTGAGAACATATCCACCACCACTAGGGCATATTCAAATCGTCCACTTTTTGGCATCTGGATATGATCTATCTGGATCCTCTGAAATGGATATAGTGCCCTGGCCAGATGCTTGCTTGGAGGTTTCTCAGGTCTTCCAGGATTGCACTTGGCACATACAACACAAGACTTACAGAATCTGTCTGTGTAAGCCGTAATCCTGGGTGCCACATAGTATTTACTGATCAAAGAGTTCATTAGCATCTTGGACAGGTGTGACGCTCCATGTGCCCACTGCACTGTTGCCGGATATAAGGATCTGGGAAGCAAAACCTTCTTCCCCACCACCCACAATCCTTTGTCCTCAACTGCTCCTTTCTGCATCCATTCCTTCCTTTCTTCTTCTGAAGCATTATCCTGGGCTTCCTGGAGTTGGTTGTCCTTGGGCTGATGAATTAGCACAGGCATCACCTCACTGCACATCTCTTCATCCTCTTCCTGCACCCTGACCGCAGCTTGCTTAGCAGCCATGTCTGCCAGATGATTTCCTTTTGCTTCCATAGTGGTCAATTTACCGTGGGCCTTCACCTTCAGTATGGCCACTTGGGCTGGTAGTAAAAGTGCTTCCATAAGGTGGTTGATCGCCTTTCCATGCTTTACAGGAGTCCCAGCTGCCGTGAGAAAGCCCCTCATTTTCCAGATTAGGCCAAAATCAAGTGCAACCCCCAGTGCATATCTGGAGTCCGTGTAAATGTTAGCTGTCTTTCCGTTTGTTAATTCACAGGCTTTGGTGAGGGCCCTTAGTTCAGCCTCTTGTGCAGACATAAAAGGTGGAAGAGGTCTAGCTTGCAGTACCATTGTGTCGGTAGTCACAGCATATCCAGTGTGGTAGGTGCCAGCATTATCTGCAAAGCGGGATCCATCCACAAAAAGTATTAAGTCAGGATTTGATAGGGGCGTATCATGGACTGTTGGTAGGTGTGTAGTTTCTGCCTGCATAAGTTCCAAACAGTCATGTACCACATCCTCTGGTGCCACGTCTTTGGTGTCTTCTTCTGCTTCGTCTACCCCCCCCCCTGGAAGAGGGAGAAGAGTTGCAGGGTTTATCTGGGTGCATCTGACCAGGGTGACATGATCAGGTAAAAGAAGGGAGCCTTGCAGTCGCAGATGCCTGGCGGCAGATAGATGTTTTGGTTGGGTTTGGTTCAGTATTGCGGTAATGTCATGGGGGGCCAGAAGTGTGAGTGGATGTCCTAAGACCAAATCTGCCGTTTTATCCAGAAGAAGATGAGCAGCAAAAACAGCCCTCAGACAGGAGGGACCACCTCGTGCAACCGGGTCTAGCCTGCAGGAGTAATAACCCAGAGGCCGGAGGCGACCCCCATGGCGTTGTGCCAGAACTCCTGTTGCATGACCCTGTCTCTCAGCCACAAAAAGCTTGAAGGGCTCATCATAATCTGGTAGACCTAATGCAGGTGCAGTGGAGATGGCTTTTTTCAGGCGATGGAAATCAAGTACAGCTTCTTCTGTCAGGGAAAAGGGTTCAGATTTCAGGGCATCATAAAGGGACTGCATCAAGACGGAAGCTTCTGGGATCCAGGAACGACAATAGGAAACCAACCCTAGAAAAGCATGCAGGGTTTTTGGTCCCTGAGGTATTGGGACATTCTGGATAGCCCGTACTCTATCCGGTGTGAGGTGATGAGTGGCTTGGGAAATGCAATGTCCCAAGAAAATGACAGAAGTTTGGCACCACTGTAACTTGTCCTTAGAAACCTTGCAGCCCTGTTCAGCCAAGTGGTGGAGGAGGCTCAGAGAGGCGATTTTTCCTTCAGAATGGTTGGTGGCACATAGGAGCAAGTCATCCACATATTGGAGCACTATGACTTCCGGGTGTGACTGTTGCCAGGTGCTGAGGATAGATGTCATGGCCTTTGTAAATTGGCTTGGCGAATTTTGGGCCCCTTGGGGCATAACTCTCCAGGTATACTGTCGGCCAGCATGGGTAAAGGCGAAGAGATACATGCAAGAGGGGTCCAGCGGAACACTGAAGAAGGCATTGGCCAAGTCAATAACTGTGAACACTTGGGCTGTGGGAGGTACCCCTGCAAGCAGGGTGTGGGGGTTTGGTACAATGGGGGTTTCCAAAATAGTTGCCTCATTGACTGCTCTCAGATCTTGAACCATGCGATATTTGGTGGGCTCACCTTTTGGAGTTTTTTTCTTCACTGGGAAAAGGGGTGTATTGCATGGGGACACACAGGGAATTAATGCCCCATTTTCCAGAAGTATATTGACTTGTTTGGAGATGGCGTCCATCTGGGCTTGCTTCAGAGGGTATTGAGGCTTCCGTGGCAATGGTGCTCCAGGCTTAAGCTGGACTAACACTGGAGCAACTTTCAGATGGCCAATATCCTCAGGGCCGGTGGACCAAAGAGTGAGTGGCAGCTCCTGTAAGGCCTGTTCTACATGGTCTGGCAAGGGGTGGCCTGAAACTTCCTGTAGAGACATCATCAGTGGTAATGAACATAGAGCCGAGGTGTCTTCCTCTCCCAAGGGGGTGGAGAGCTGAATGGTGCCATCTGGTTGGTAGGATATAGTTGCTTGCAACCTGGACAAGACATCAGCTCCCAGCAGATTCAACGGGCAAGTATTTGACACCACAAAACGAGACAGAAGATTGGGTAAGGTGCCGATATGTAGAGGTTTTGTAAGCCAACTGCGTTGTGGGCAGCCGTCTACTCCAACGCAGGAAACATCAATGTTTGAGAGGTATGTTTCATTGGGTAAATCTTCTCTCCGCAAAACGCTTCTGGCTGCACCTGTGTCCACTAAGAATTGTGTAGGATGTCCCTCGATGGGGACAGTGACCTTTGCTAGGGGCCCACTAGCACAATATCCATGAGAAGAAACTGTCATAAGGGGAGTGGACACAGGTTTGCCCCTGTCCTATTGGAGAAGGTTTAGATGTTCTTGGGTAGGACCTGTGCGTGGGGGTCCTGGAAGCGGTGGAGGTGGTGGCATTGCAGACTCTTCCCACCCTGAGTTGTAGTCATTGGGTCGTCGTGAACGTCTGGGAGCTCTGCATTCCCTTCTGAAATGTCCTGGTTTTCCACAGTTGAAGCAGATAAGTGGGTTTCTTCTGGAGACCTGCTCTCCAGCCGACAACATGAGTGGTGTCGGCTTCCGGGCCACCTGGGCGGTCTCTAGACCTTTTGCCACCAATAGCAGTATATCCAGGTGGAGGGTACGGTACTCTGGACGGGCAGTGATCAAACCCTTGCGAACAGACTCCTTTAGTCCTGATACAAATGCAGAGGCTAGCATTTGAGTATGTACCTTGTTATGGACACTGAATCCCAGGTCTGTAAACACCTGTGTTAGTCTGGTATGGAGCTTTTCCACTGACTCAGTCTTGTCTTGGGTAATGTCCTGCAATGTGGTGGCCTGGTCCGCCAGTCTCTCTCTGGCCCACTGCTGCAACTGGTCACAGAAAGAAATTCCCGAGGCATAAGTGGTGTCCTCATTTGGCTTTACTCTGGTGAGATCCTTTTCCATTATAGGCCAATATGCATCCCCAGCCTTGATCTCACACAGACTGACCAAATCCCTCCAGGCTGTGGAATAGGTCTTGTGGATCTGGGCTATGCGCCGGTAAAAAGGCATCGGGTGTTTCTCCGGATCTGGACTGCGGCCCTCCAAGGGTGGGCGGTCCCGTTGGGGGGCAGATGGAGCCGGCATCATCTGCCTGTGTGACCTGGCGATCCGCCGTGGCCGCTGTCACTTCTTGAGCCCATCCTCTTCTGTCTGGCAGAGAGGTAGGGGTCACCACATCTGTAAAATTCCAGCCCTGCCATTCTGTGGGTGTCTTCAGTTCAACTTGGTCTGAAGCCTCTGTTTGTTTTGGTGGTGGTGGTACTACAGGCATTAGGGGTGTGTGGAGGGCCGAAGGTGGTTGGGAGCCAGAGACAGTAAGCACTGGGCACAAGGTGGTAGCTGGTATGAGGTGTGTATGGTGTATCGGTGTACTAAGCCCAGAGTCAACATGGCTTCCGGTGGCCTCACTGGGCGCCGCCATCTTTGAAGAGGGCGGAAGCGGAAGGGGCGGGGCCGGAGGCGGAAATGGAGGTGACTGAGTTGGAAGCATCGGATGTTGCATAGTCAGCGTCCGGTCACATCCCTTGCAAATCTCCTCCCACCCCGGATTCTTAACTGAACACCGCTTACATATCCGGAGGTTCTGACTACACGGTATGCAAAAATCTGGACTCTCGGGGTGGGGCCTTCCTTTATTTCCACATGCCTCGCACCTCCAGGACGGGCCATCATCATAGGGGGGCGGCGCCTTGCCGGGCGCATCTCCTTTCCTGATCTGATTCAGTTTTTGCTCCACCCACCCCTCCTGATGTAGGGCGCGGGCCACATTAAACCAAGTTTCTGCTGTCTTTAACATGTCATGCTTCATTAGAAGCCCTCTTTCTCTTCTCTTTACACAGCTTTCTCAACTTTTTTACATACTCTGGTCCCTCTCTCTCCTCCACCAGTTCACAAGCAAACGAACTGTTCTCTGGCTTTATAAGTTTCTGTCCCATTTTGTTTTACTTCCCTCCCGGGGACCCTAAGGTGGTCCCCAAAGCCGTCACTCTGTTCTGAAAGTGCTGTGCCGTGAGACAGTGTAAGCGAAACCCGCGCAGCACCTTGCCCCCTGCTTCTCCTCCAGTAACTTCCCTATTTTTCAGCTACACTGAGAATAATGTACATTAACCCTGTAAACCAATATATCAGGAGCTTTCACCAATCCCCACACTTTCGTGGTGTACACCAAACATTAATCCACATACACAGTGTGATCATGACATAGTATTTCAGACACGCCTGTCGGGAGTAAAATGTTTTTTTTTTTTTTTTTTTTTTTTTCCTTTTTCCCCCACAAGCCAATCCCTGGCTGTGGTTATTTTTTCCCTCGAGTCACCATTACTGCGACTACGAGTTTCCCCTCGACAGTCACCATCACCACGACTGCGAGTGCCCGGCACCCTCTCTCAAATCAGAGTGTTTCCTGTCCACTCCTGACGAGGAATATTTTGCCGTAATTCTCCCCTCCCTCACAGGCGCATCAACAACAACCCAACCAATCACACTGGTACACACAGACAACCAGACAACAAGACAACACAAAAGACAAGACATATCACACTGGTAGATGACGTTACACTGACAGGTGGGTTCAAAGGAGCCCCGGGCAAGTATACCTGTCACTTTGCTGATCAACGGACAGCCAGACGGGTGAGTAGTCCCGCTGAGCAATTCCAGACTACGCAGGTAAGGAATTATTAGACATAAAAATTCACTTACCGCTTTTGGAGGTGATCAGTCTCCGCGTCTGGAATGCTCCACGGTCCCCCTCATCCACTCTGGGTCGGGCTGAGCCGGTGTTCAGAACCCGGGCCCCACGTTGGGCGCCAAATGTCTTGGACTCGGTCACTTACAGACCATTTACCGTGATCTACCAGTGAGCCAAATTAATATGAGAATACGTGCACGTGGAAGTAAGACACTGACACTTCGCAGTATGCCAACTTCCTAAAAATTCTGTTTTATTGAGGAACTAACAGTATCATTTATAGGGCTTATGATGCAGGCAAAGCATATACATTGATTGGGTGAAAAGTCCACTGGGTTTCTGCGTGTTCGTCCATCCGTGTTGATATCTTCCAATCATTGTCCCCAAAGAGACTCATTCCCTTTTATGGGGGTTGTTTACATTAAAAGATACTTTGCTCCTAATGAGTCACCAAGGGTGAGACTCCGGATGAAGGCGCCATCTTAATTATCATCATTGTTCCGTCAACCTATATCTGATTGTTTCTTAAGAGAGTAAGGAATTTAAAGAGCAAGATACAGACAGTAGCAAGACTATAAAATTGTCATTTTACTGATCATCTAATAAAACGTGGACTGTCAATCACAATCCACTACAGGTGTGAAAGCTCCAAGGGTTGAAAGGGCATCCTGGCTCAGAGCTTGCAGATCTCAAAAATGCGAGAAGTATCGAGGAAGCCTGTTGTTCACAGCTGAGACCATCAAATCTATCACCGGTGTACCCCATTAGCTGAAGATTGGTTGGAGATAGCTCAGACTGAGTGACCACTCGTGGTTGAAGAATTTCCGACTTAGAGAATCTGCTGTGGTATTCTGGGACCTGGAAAGATATGCCGCTGTTATGGATGCCAGATGATGTTCTGCCCAGAGGAAAAAATTTGAGCAGTGATCCTCAGTAGGATCAAGCTCTTCGAGCCCCTTTGATAGGCCACATAGGCTACTGCTGTTTTGTTGTCTGACAAAATCTTTACTGCTTTTCCTTGAAGCACTAATTGGAAAGTTTGAAGAGCCTCCACAATCGCCATAAGCTCCAAGTGATTGGAGGCTGTCAGAGGGCTCTGATTCCACTGACCTTATTGACCGAAGCAATAGGTTCCCCAACCTAAATCTGTTGTCACAATTACCGCAGCAGGTGCTTGGAGCAGCACACCTTGTGCTAAGTTCTCAACCACGACCTCAGGGACGGAGCAATCAAAGCGGGTACCTTGTATTAGGAAATGGCAGTCCCATTGCTGCAGAAAGTTGAGTTGAAATCGTATTCGATACCATCTGGCCTATGGGACTACTGCAATTGTTGAGGACAAATGACCTAGGTACTGCATACATTCCCTTGCTGATAAGATTTTCTGCCTCATTACAGCCTTCATCGAACTCTGGATCTCTGAAATCTTCCTCTGAGGAAGAAATACCCAAACCAGGTCTGTCTTGAAAATGACACCCAGATATTCCAGGTTCTGAGAAGGTTCAAGATGGCTTTTGCGAATGTTGACTATCCAGCCAAACTGCTTGAGCATTTCGCAAGTTAGGGAAACATGCTTCTCCACTTCCTATTTTGTGCCTCCTAAAATGAGAATATCGTCCAAAAATGGAAGATCTGAACACCCTTGGTCCTTAACAGTGCGATAACTACTAACAAAATCTTTGAACATGTTCTTGGAGCTGTACACAATCCAAAAGGGAGGCACCAAAACTGAAAATGAGCGCCCCTGATGGCAAATCCTAAAAAGGTGACTTGGGTCCACATGCATATGAAGATACAATCGTTATTTATTACTATTGTGATAATCGTGTCCACTGATTCCATCCTGAAAGCTGGAGGTTTTATGAAGGAATTCAGGTATTTGAGATCGAATACCGGTCTGAACTCACCTGATGCTTTTGGTATAAGAAATAAGGGGGAATATACCCCCATACTTCTCTCCCAAACCAGTACTGGAACAATAGCTTTGGCGGCCAACAATTCTTTTACGTAATTGTACAGATAAGCAGCCTTTTCCTGGGAAGAGGGGATTCTGGTCTGCACAAAATAAACCTGCGCAGGTTTGCTGGAAAATTTGATCCGATATCCTCTTTGAATAACACCCGAAACCCATTCGTCCGTCACGAATTCCGTCCAAACAGCTCTGAAATGGGCCAATCTTGCTCCTACCTGAGATGTTTGATGGTGCGAACCTTCAGAAGCTCTTCTCTGCGGGCTTGGAATTCTTCCCTGCCTTGGACTTGGGTCCCTTAGTGAAGGAGGACTGAACGGACCTCCAGGAGGGTCTGAAATGCTCCCATCCAGGTCTGTAAGACTTTGCGTCTTTAAACTGATCCTTCTATCTCTTATTTGTACAAAAGGAATGGTACTGCCTTCTTCTCTCCTGGGGCAATAATCCTGACTTGCCCCCTGAGACTCTGCGAATGTCCTCCTCAAGGGTCTTTCCAAATAGCATTTTCCCCCCGAAGGGAATAGAGCAAAGGCCTTGTTTCAATGAATTATCAGCAGACCAGGGCTGTAACCACAGAGCTCTGCATGCTGTCACTGAATGAGCCATGTGCTTGGCTGCCATATGCACTTGGTCAGTTGCCACTTCTGTGATAAAAATCTGCTGCAAGTTGTAAAAGTAGTAATGGTGAAGAACCAGACCACCTCTGCACTCCTATCTGAGACTGAGACGTCAAAGCCACAGCTGGCTTACATGCCGCTCCCGCCAAAATTCTTTTGAGGTCTGTATCGACTTCTAAAAGAAACAGAATCCTCGAGAGGCAGTGTAACCTGCCTTGCCAGCCTTTGCAATGCTGCATCCGTCTTGGGGAGTGTATCCCAAAGCTCCTTTGTTTTAAAAGGATATAGTTTACCTCCCTTATTTGTAAGCTTGCGGTTGGGCTTCACCCATTCTTCCTCAATTATTTCCCTAACTTTGAATATCAAAGGGAAAGCAGG